>NC_071471.1:4172715-4482324 GCF_028500815.1 Rissa tridactyla
CATTCACTTTGTGATAAGCCATCTTTTTATCTATTAAAACAAAATTTAAAAAAATAATAAATAAATGTTTGTTTCCTTATGTCTACATAAATAAATTATTTATTCTTTGCAAACCTGGGAGAACCAAACATATCTAATAAAAAGCAAAAACTGGGTTCTCACTATTTCTGTTTCCATCGTTCTGTCTTCTTTTATAGGATGAGCAGTTTCATGAACATCGTCAGAGGGGAAAGAAGATATTTATAAAGGATTACAACATATTGTAAGAATATGAATAAAGGGGATTTTTCAAGTGACAATGGCAAAACACAAAAGTTACCCTATTATTTTGTCAGTCCCCCAGATAATATTAAAAAATTGAGCGAAGGCACAGAGTTTCCAAAACAATTATTTGCTACCTGAAAGTAATTTTAAAGCTTAACAACTGTGTGTATCAATTTCATTTCACACACCATACAAAATAATGCTGTTAAAATAATGCTGTTAAAATAAAGTTGAAAAAGTAGAAATAATATAGCTTGCCTGATCTGATTCTAAACACAAGGAAAAGATAAGTTAAAAAGGAAATTTCAGGGTGACACTGTACTTACACATCAATAAAAGGCCTCCATTTAGATGGAACATTCTATTATTTAGAGGTATTTTAAATGCATAGTTCCTGAATGACTGATGAATTTACTTAGAAATTGTCCCAGCTGCTTTGCTCCACTTATTTTTGCCATTTTAATGAATCAAAAGCGCTGCCAGGTAAGTATTTATATCAAAATCATTCCTTTAACAGCAAGGCGTATCTGCGGCGCTTCTAGATAGTTCTATGGAAGTATGAGCCCTCTAAAGGGAACTCTGACCTCCAGTACAAACATTCAAAGTCAATTTTCAACAAATCATTTTTAACAGACTGCAACAATAGGGTGCCATTTCCCTCCATACCTTGACAATAGCTACTCCATCACATAAGCATCTGTAATTTAGGGCTTTTCAAACATCAGACTCGCTCATCAATTAGAATAAAATGAAGATGAAGCTATGAAACCTCTCGCAGTGATGGATATCAGACTGACACCTACAACACTACATTATCCCTCCAGTTTTACATCTTAAGGCGTTTTCTTTCTCTCAGACTTACTTCCAGATAACACTATTGAGGGCACATAATAGATGAACCTACTCTAATGGCAAAGTAGAATTTAGCTTTTTGAAGCTCTCTTCAGAGAGAGCAAAACGTTAGAAAGCACTGATATAATGAAACAGCCTATTGTCCACTGACAGACTGTCTTCCTCTGTATGATACCAATTTTCAGGTCCTATTTCCTTGTACAGCCGTATAAATATCCCTTGCCCATAACTGTCAGGCAGCCTAGGAACAGTCAAGAGAGCCCGTAACTTGAGGTACGCGTTTCGAGTGTAGCTATTGCATATACTTTGCAAATCAATGCTCTGCCCATAGGCCAGATTTTTCCATATGGAGTAGAAGCAACGGAGTTTAGAGTGAGCTAAACTAAAGCACCTCCAATTAGTGAGAAAAGCTGCCCTCAGGTTTGTGAAGGTCCCTCTGGAGTGTAGCTCTACAATCCAGCAGGTCAACCTCTTCCCCCACCCCCCACAGCTGGGCATCACCATGAGATTTCTCAAGGGAGCTCACTGCCTCCTCAACCAGGTTGTTAAGGAAGATGTTTAGTAGTATCGGCCCCAGAACCGATCCCCGGTGCACTAAGCTTCTTACCAAGCACCAACTGGACATCAAGTGATTCATTAATACTCTTTGGAAAGTTGAGCTAAACAATTTTCAAACTATTTATCTGCCCTTTTCACCCTGTCTCCTCCTGTTCTGTGGGTGGAGGGATTAATTTGCAAAACATCAGTGATGGAGGTCACAAGTAGATAATAACAGTTGCCCAATAACCTCACCTTTCCAAGTCCATTTCATACTGCTTTTTAATAGAAATTAATTTAAAGGCGAGTGTTTTGTCCTTTAAGAACAAAATAAATCATTACTGTATTCCATAAATACATAATTTTGACTCAAGAATTACTAGTCATACAAACAGCTTTAGCTAAATAAATAAACCCTTAACTGATTACTACAAATATTACGCATAGAAAAGGCATTAAGGCAGTTTTTCAGATGCAGCTGCATGGCAAATGTTAATCTTGCTGCGCTTATAAATGGTGACCACTGCATATTCACAGTAATTAAGCTTTCTCTGCATTTATGACATTTTAAAAGTGTATGTTATTGTTCAATGGAGTGTATTAATAAAGGTCATTTAAATCTACACATAAGCATATAATAAAAAATCTCATGAAATTTCTTTAAATGGTTGTTAATGCAGATGAGAAGTAACCACACTCCACAGCTTAGTATCTCTGCAATTCAATTTTCATACAAAGCACCAAAACCAGTTACCTTACTCCAGGAAAAAAAACCAAACAACTGAATGAACTAAAATAAAAATCAATATTCAATTCAGTTTTATATTCGAGACCCATCTTTGGTGTATGGGATCCTCTTAGCAACACACGTGCTTTAGTTAAAGAACGGAAAGAATGCAAGAGTAACCCCATTTAACGTCTTCACTTTTTCTACTACTATTGCTAAATTCGTTATTTGAGTGTAAGGACACAGCACGACTTATTTAAGTATCTGAGATTAGGGCCCGCAGTGTATTTAACTATGCCGTCACCGATTTTAGAAGGGCATCTCCTGATTCTCAAGGCACAAATCATTTGTGCCACATAATCTATATCACCAGTTCTATATTTAGTATTTGGATGGTTAAGGAAGTAGAAGTGACTTAAAGATTATGTATTAAATGTATTTTAGGTAGGAATTAGAAAGATAAAGAAAACACCACATAGAGAATAACAAAAAAAATAGAAAATAGAACTACGGATAAACCATGAAGTCAAGAAAAATCACTATGGTACTCTAGTTCAGTCTTCTCTATAACACAGACCACAAAATGAACATATTTTTGAAAGACACTTTTGAAAACTTCAGGAGATAGAAAATCCATTCCATCTGCCAGCAAGCTGCTTCAACATTTAATTGTTGTTAAATACATGTTTTATTATAAAGATAAAAGAGCAACTGCGAAGTGCCAGAAGTCTGAATGCGCACCGAGTGAGCTTTAAACCCATCCTGTAGGGACAGCAAAGGGGATCATAAACTCTGGAACACTGGACAGAACCAAGCATAAGACCAATAAAGTTGATGTGCATTTCTATACTTGTGGAGAGAACATTTGTAGAGAGGTAGCAAATTAACGCTAAATGTCCTTTCAATTAACTGTACACCAGAAATCAGGAAAGTCAGCTTTATCAGATCATTATTGCTTTAACGAGCCCATTTCAAAACTATCTACCTATTCTTTGATCTTAAAAATAACGCATTTACATCCCGATAGGTACACCTTGTTAGGAAACAACCAGAAACGCTTTTTGTGATAGCTTTCCTGATTCAATCCCTTATCGACGAAGCCTCTGAAAACTATATAAAACAGACCACATGAAAGGTGTTACATCTGTATCTGTGCCACTCTCTAATACCTCCCCAACAGCTTATACAAACATTTTAGGAAACTAACAAGGAAAGACCAATACGAATATATTACAGTAAATTCTTTGTGACCAGTGCTGTAGTTATTTAATCCAGTTCCTAAATAGCAGAGACAATTAGCAGGCTCATTCACAGCAGGAAGAGTGGCAAGCGTTCACATGCTGCCCATAGCAAATGCCTTCTTGGGCCATTTAGTCTTCATTACTGAAAAGGCACCACGCTCTACCCAGGAACTGTACTAAAGGCATTGCGGCTTCTTTGTGTAGTCACAAAACCAGAAATCCAGGCTTGTTGGCTAATCTCATTTTAAAGGTTCTTTCACTTTGATTTTCTTCTGGTATCCTCTATACAGAGGGTGTTTGCTTTAAGTCCTTGTAATCTTTTTGCCCCTAGGCAAACCCCCAAAGCAGATGTAATGTCACCTCTTTGAAGGGCAAATAGCTGCACTTATTGCGGAAATCAACACCCACCACACATACAAGCCTTTAAAGTGTATATGACAACAGTTTAGTACTTTGTTAAATAAGATGATGCCAAGTTTCAAGCCTAGACAAATTTCTTTGGAGTTATAAATCCCCGACAAACGTTGTTTGCAGAAGAGATTATGATGCCCTTGTCAACAGCAACATTACACTACACTGTAATTAAAAAATAATCTGATATTTCCATCATCACTTCCTTTATTTTCTGCAGTAATGATTTCTCCCTTCCCTCACGTTTGGGATATGGGCCGGGCAACCAGTGCAGCTATAGTAGGACAACTAAGTTCCTTGTCACTCTGTACAACCACTGTATGAAACCATATGAACAAAACAGTTGTTCACATTCACATCCAGTGCCACCCCCTGCCCTGGGCAGGGACACCTCCCACCAGCCCAGGTTGCTCCAAGCCCCGTCCAACCTGGCCTTGAACCCCTCCAGGGATGGGGCAGCCACAGCTTCTCTGGGCAACCTGGGCCAGGGGCTCACCGCCCTCACAGCAAAGAATTTCTTCCCAATAACTAATCCAATCTCCCCTCTTCCAGTTTAAAATTGTTACACCTGGTCCTATCACTACTCTCCCTGAAAAGAGTCCCTCCCCAGATTTCCTGTAGCCCCTTTAGGTACTGGAAGGCTGCAATAAGGTCTCTATTTTATTATATCAGGAATGGCCGTGTGGACCAGGATACCATTAACACAAAGGTTGACTACCTGACAAGAACAGGGTCTATAATCCACCTTGATTGATAAGACTTGCAAACAGTGATGGCCAGTTGGAAGGAAGAGTTAACTTGCCTGTCAAAGCAGTGATCAAATGCGTCAGCCGCTGGAGCTAGAATATCCTGGGCCATCCAGGCGCACAGGGGGACACACAGATGTATTTGCCTACTGCCTTTTCAGAACCTCTAAGTCCTGGGGCCGAGGGAAAGAAGAATTGTTAGGCAGCTCCTTGTCACCCAGCAGACAGCTATCACATAGAGATGAGGCAGACTCAGCTGGTCTCTAATATGCTGGGCATGTATTGCTAACACAGATCTTTTCCATCCTCAGACATGTTTAGTTTGCAAATACCTATTTGCCTGACACAGAACTCAGAAATATTTACTGAACTTCTAGTAGCTAACAGCATCTGTGATACGTACATAGCCTACCTAGGAGGTTTATTAAAACTGCAGTGTAATCAGATCAGTATAAATGGCTCTGTTAGGAAGCCTGTGCATTTCTTGTGGTACTTGCTGCATTGCTGCCTTTGCTTTGCTTCTGTTTTCCCTCAGAACGGCTTTTCCCTCCAGATCAGTTTTCTAGCTGCTCACTCCTTACCACACTCATTTGCAAACATCAGAACAACTGCCTCAAACAAGGAGGGAGAAGCCCCCCCCCAGCATACACACACCAGTTCCTTAGTCCACAAATTAATCACTCATCCTTCCTTTGGGCTCCACACTCAGGCCCCGCTGTTCTCCTGGGGGAGGGCACTGGACACGATTGCAGTGTTTCTAAAAGCAAAAAAGCGGATGGAGAAACAGGACTCTGAGCACCAGGAGGGATGTGTCGTGTATGTGCGTCTACCCACTGCTCTTAAACAAGGTGCAAGGGGAAGAAATGACGCCCTACGCCTTTGCTCACTTGCGCTAGGCCGCAGCCCCACCGCCGGCCCTCTCCTGCCCCAACCTCCTCCCCACACCTCTGCCTGAGCTCCCGGCCATCCCCGTCCCGCCGGGCCCTGCTCCTCCACAGCAGCCCTGTCCTCCCCAGCCCTGCCCAAAGCCCCCCGCTCCTCCCGTCCCTGCAGCTGGAGCTGCCACCCAGCTCCAGCATCTCCTCCTTGGCTTCCCGGGGAGCCACGAGAGCTGATGGGGTGGGGAAAGCCCAGCTGACACCCAGCGTCCCTCAGTGCTGCGGTTCTTATCCCTGTTTCGGAGACATTACACACTTACAACAAACAAAACACATTCAAAAGGGATGCACTTACAAGGAGGAGGAGTAAGTTTCCTGCAAAAAAAGACATTTTAGCCGTGTGTTTCAGGCACGGTCTGGTTTGAACTGCAGCCGCCAGTGCATCCTGGGTGAAGTCCCCCGTTGAAGTCCCCGGCCCCCTCAGGCCCAGTGGCACCTGGGGGGGTTAGCAGCAACCCCCCCTTCTCGCAGAGCAATCAACCCACTCCAAACTGTCCGTTGAACATCTTAATTTTTCCCTTTTCTCGTTTATCCTCATAACCAACAGCCAGTATGCTAACCTAGTATTCACTTTGCCTACTTTTTTTACAAATTCAAGTTTTCATCAATAATATATTTTTGCATTACATTTCCCCAGACATTATAATTGCCTCTGAAAGAAATAAAACACAAAGCTTTACCAAGACAAAAACTATTATTGGGGCATTTGCATTTAAGCTCATAGTTGAATTTTATGTGAAATAGAATTATTGTAAACGGTGTTTAACTTGAAAATGCTGACAGCGATAGCTGCAATAACAGGCCCTAGCAGTTCTTAAGAAAGTTAATTTTATATGACTCATTTCTGCTTTGGAAATTTTTACGTTGCCAGTCCTTGGTTTGGGCACATTTCGCTTGGATTTTTTTTCAGTATCTTTTTGCTCGGTAATTACAGCCAGGAACGTTTAAATTATTGTAAAAAAGCAAAGTAATTTTAACTTTGAAAATTTGAGAACTGCACGTTTGAAAGCTACTACACTCTAAGGAATTGTGCTAATGGGAGTCTCCTATACTTGAAATGTGCAAACCAACATTACAAATTATTATGTGATTTCAATCCATGTCTTTTTAGAAAAAAAAAAACAAAACCAAACCCCAGAAGAGTCACTTTTATGGACGAGCTACAACAAGCAGTTAGGATCCAAGATTACCTCGCCTTAGGCTAGTTCAAAGGTAAGATTACGGACACGAGTGAGCCCTGCAATTTCACTCTGTCCCCTGAAGGGATCTGCCCCCTGACAAGGGGACGCAGCAGGCAGCAGACCTGCAAGCATGGGACACGCTCAGGACCTAAGACCACCTTTCAGTAAAAATATAGATTGCAGACAACAAGTTGCACTCAAGTCTCTTCTAAAAGGAAACCAGCTCTTAAGCAACTTGGACACTTTAGGACATGCCATCTCCAAGCAGAATGATCTCAAGTATACAAATCACTACACATGAGACAAAAAAAAAAATAAAATATTGCAAATCTGGTTTTAAAAAGAATGAAGACAAAAGCTTCCTGTATAAAACCTGCATGTGTGACTGATCTGTACACAATTTCTGTTCCCACAACAGAGCTAGGGCTGGCCACAACTGACAGTGGCCTGGAGGAGAGAGAAGAACAGAATGGACTTCATCTGCAAACCCCCTGCTACTCCTGGTGATTCACAAGATAGGATCATAGAATTGGCTAGGTTGGAAAAAACCTGTAAGATCACTGAGTCCAACCATCAACCTAACTCTGACAAAACCACCACTAACCCACGTCCCTCAGCACCACGTCTACCCGTCTCTTAAATACTTCTAGGAATGGTGATTCCACCACTTCCCTGGGCAGCCTGGTCCAATGCTTAATAATACTTTCAGTGTAAAAATTTTTCCTAATATCCATCCTAAACCTCCCTTGGTGCAACTTGAGGCCGTTTCCTCTTGTCCTATCGCCTGTTCCTTGGGAGAAGAGACCCACCCCCCCTGGCTACCCCCTCCTTTCAGGGAGCTGTAGAGAGCGAGAAGGTCTCCCCTCAGCCTCCTCTTCTCCAGGCTGAACACCCCCAGCTCCCTCAGCTGCTCCTCACAGCACTTGTGCTCCAGACCCCTCACCAGCTCCGTCGCCCTCCTCTGGACACGCTCCAGCACCTCCATGTCTTTTTTGTGGTGAGGGGCCCAAAACTGGACACAGCCCTTGAGGTGGGGCCTCACCAGTGTCCAATACAGGGGGACTATCACTTGCCTAGTCCTGCTCACCACACTGTTCCTGACACAGGCCAGGATGCTGCTGGCCCTCTGGGCCACCTGGGCACACTGCTGGCTCGTATTCAGACAGCAGATGACCAAGACCCCCACGTCCTTTTCTGCCAGGCAGCTCTCCAGCCACTCTGCCCCAAGCCTGTATCTCTGCATGGGGTTGGTGTCACCCAAGTGCAGGACCCGTCACTTGGCCCTGTTGAACCTCATACCATTGGCCTCGGCCCGTCGATCCAGCCTGTCCAGATCCCTCTGTACAGCCTTCCTACGCTCCAGCGGATGAACGCTCCTGCCCAACCTGGTGTCGTCTGTAAACTTACTGAGGGTCCACTCAATTCCCCTCGTCCAGGTCGTTGATAAAGATATTAAATAGAACCGGCCCCAGCGCTGAGCCCCCGGGAACACCACTTGCGACCGGTGCGTAAATCAGATGATCTAAGCTGGTTTTCAGACCTTAGGATAAATGCCACAAATTTATCTAGTTATAGAAGACAAATCTTCTTATTATTAAGATTTCACATGGAAATCTGAGATACACAGGACATATGAAGACCTAATATCTCATGTCAAAAGTATTTTTTTTTTTTACAAAACCACATTTTAAATGATACATTTAAAATACTGGTACACAACAAATAACACGTTTCTGTTTGTCACCGTCCTGTGGTCTTCTAACTCGCTGTAGAAAATAGGTCAGTACTTAAAAAAAAAAAAGAAAAAATCCTTATTTCAGGGTACATTTTCTAGAAAAAATTTTTTTTCATTTCTTGCTCAGTGGGGTTTTATAGAGTTTTATCAATTTCAACAATGACATGGAGTCCTAAAAATAATATATTATGGAGCTGAAGATGGCAACATTTACAATTTAGCTTTATTGGAATTTTACTATATTTTGATAGATGACAGCTTTAATGATTCTGTGCATGGTTTATAGCAGAAAACAGAGTAAGGCAGTAACATAATTTTCTGCTTTTTTCAACTATCTGTATCCAAAGAATTCAGAAAACATGCAAGTTTACTTCATAATCACGCCAAATTTATTTTCTGGGTGAACTCGCGAATGTTAAAGCTCAAGTACACAGAGTGATGTTGCCATGGCAACCGCTACTGCAACCCAAGATGGGAACATGTTTATAAAAGCACATTTATATACCCGTATGCACACGCCGAGGCCCACCGATGCTCCAGATTCCTGTCAGAAGGCAATCGAGCTATTCACGCGTTATCAGGTCCCGATTCCGCTCCTGGCGAGGCAAGGGGACATTTGCTGAAGCCGTTAAGCTGCAGCAACCCCGCGTATGATATACACAACTCAAGGTTGTTTCCGCATACTGTGGTCATGAAGCCTTCAAGCCATTACTCCTGTTTCTAGGACCTAAACGAGGCAACCTTAATTTGCCATAAGATGTAACATTAGAAGATTTAGTGCTGCTATAGCTATCGGCAAAGAGTGGAGTAGTAATATGTTTGGTGTCCTTTGACCTTTTTTTCTCTAAATCTCCACTGAAAATAAGCTGTCAAGTTTGAGAAATGTCGGCGTTTGGTCATTTGAGTCTGCCCGGAGGTGTAATTTTGCATGGTGTACAATTCCTGTGAATTTATCACAACATGTTATTTCACACATAGTCAACATGGTGTGACATTCAGCATCCTGAATTCGCCAGTGTCTACATGCTGAAATGAGTTTATGATTTCTCTTTAAAAGAAAATCCAAGGTGTGTTAGTTCAGGTCAACAGAGGAATCCTCAGCGGGTTTCTGGGGATAAAAATCAAGAGACACATCCCTGTTTTCCACTGCTCCGTCTGCATACCTATCTGTTAGGCAGTTCCGCCACTCTTGACGCAGCCTTTCCACATCAGCCAGCATTGAATTCAGTGTGGAAGCATCTTAAATTAAAAACTGATTTGTTCCTTTAGTTGAGTATCACTCTCTCTGCAAACACGCTTAAGACCTGTGATGAAATAAATCTACACGTAAAGCTCTATATATCAGTAATACATGTGGGTTCAGTGGCTTTCCAGGAGTACTGTACACTTTGATGTCAGCCCCTCCGGAATTAAGTCCCAAAAAGCAGCTAGATTTGATGCTGCGTTCAGCCAAGTCCTACCCACCTGTAACCACAGCATTAGGAGAAGAGGCAGAGCTGCTCAGCCTACGGTTTTAGCTTCAGCCCCTCTTTGATGGGCTCCCTATCATCACTTACAGACGTCTCTCTGCCTTGCTGAGATTTACGAAGACGAGGGTATTACATTAAATAAACTAGAAGTCCATTATCCTAAAGACTACCTCAATTCTCAATCTCAGTCTGTTATCGTCATTTTTGACACCTACAAGTTGACAAACTTTCATATACATCGAATTTATCATAGATTGCTATTAGGCTGAACTCTCAGCAGTTCTTATTAATACTGTTAGCCTATATAATGAAGTTATGGCAATAATTTCTTCAGAAGTAAACATAATAATTCTTGACCACGAATAGAGCAGCCTTAGGAGAGGAGCACGATACATACTTCACAATCTAAAATAAACAGATCAGCTGCTTTAGAGGAAAAACTTTTAATAAACCTTCTCGTTCTTTTACACTAGGCCAGGGTTTGTGCACAGCTGTTAGAGCTTAAATTGTTTACGCTGTAGTCCTTTTTGATTTAGAGACATTAGCAACTGAAGATAAGCAAAGTCTGCATTATGAGAAGAACAAAAAAGACACATTCAAGAAACATGTAGTTTAGTATACTGAGTTAAAGTAGGCTATAAACTATATAACTGATGCTTAGAGGTATTTCAGCACTTCCCATCTAAAGCAGGAATTGTGCATGAACAGAAGGACTGATAGCTTGTGCTAATTCAGCTTTATACCATCAGCTAAACACACGTTGATGATCTTGCAAGATGCTGGATACCCATGTTCAGGTACACGTTCTTGTACGAGACAGCTAGTGGTGTCTGGGAACTTTTCAACACAGTAATATTAATCAGAAAATGACAATCTGCTGACACCAAACCCCTTAAGTAGCAAATGCCATGGAACAGCAGCTGTGGATGACCAGTCACTGAGTATGCTTTGCATACCAGCTAATATGTACTATCACTTCCTCTCTCCAATTTCCTTTAAAAAGCAACACTAATCCAAAAATACTCTAAGCGACAGCTTTGGGAGAAGACTAAGCCCTCTCTTCCCTGCTTTCAGCTATAAAACAGAAGAGGATTCATGTCACCATAGAATACATTACATTTCTTAAAAAGATAGAGCGATATGTCGATTACACTAATTCTCTTAATTATGAGAAGTTACACTTGAAAAGGTGACAATTCACAGGAGCACAGAAACGCTGGCTGTCAAGGACCTGTGGGATCACCTGCTCCAATCTCCCACTCAGCGGCACCGCTGCCAAGAACGGATGCAGTCGCCTCGTCCTTAAACTGAGCTCATCAAGCATTCAGTCAGAGCTAAAGGGTTCAATAGGAACACAAACGTATGCCATCTCTCTCCTTTTTTTTTTTTTTCCTGCTGATGATACATCTGTTTCTTAGTTAAAATAATACCAGTATGCAAAACCAAAAAACCTCAAACCTGTAACATAACCAATTGTTAAAATCCATACAGACATTTCTGCCTAAAGAAAAAACCCAAACCAACAAACAAACCAAAAATACCCACAGAAAAAAAGACGGAAATGGAAAAAGAAATGAAAGGCTTAACACACAGGCATAGCAGCCATGGCATGAAAAATTCATTTCCATTAATGAGACGCGGTAGTCCCCAGGCCAGCGCCCTTTGTATGTGAACCATGTTAATCAGATTGTATGAGCATTTGCTGGAACTCCTGGGATCGCAAGCAACTATAGCTATATAGCAAGCATAGCGGATTAGCAGCTTGCTAAAAACTGCTTGACTTGTAACCCTTGAAGCACATGAATGATGCAGATCTCCTGAATCACTGATAAATGAAGCATTTCATTTACATGGCTCACATTTGTTGCAGCCTTTGACTCAATTTGCCTGTCACCAAAACGTGTACAAAATATCCTTCTCCGTGGCATCCTTATGGCAGAAAGTACAGAATAAACAAACAAATAAACGTTGTGTCGATTCAGATTGAGCCACACGTACATCTTGTACAACGCCTTGCTATTGCTACCCCACATCGCCAAAACCCCTTCAATACCTCCAGCTGAGTTGGAGCAAGAGGAAAAGAGAAGCGTTCCCACCAGGACTCATCGTAGAAGCAGGTCTGGAGATGGAGAACACGTCCATTTCTTGAAAGGTCTAACAAAGCAGCAGGATCTAGACTTGACAAAGCAAACTTTTCCTTTCTAAGAAGTCCTATTAAATGGACCCTTCATCTGGAAGGAGAAGGAAAACAATCAGG
Organism: Rissa tridactyla; assembly: GCF_028500815.1. NCBI lineage: Eukaryota > Metazoa > Chordata > Aves > Charadriiformes > Laridae > Rissa > Rissa tridactyla. The sequence goes on from NC_071471.1 coordinate 4,185,074, forward strand.
ATTTAGGCTTTCCTTCAGCTGGCAGTAATACATTTAATTGCTTCCTAGCTTGCGCGGCTTTGCTGCATTTTCCCAGTGACAGAAACAAGTTGGAAACGCTCGCTATTCGAGACAACTTTGTTTCAAAAACACTCGAGAGTTTCAAGGAAATTTCGAAGTGGTTGAATCTGTAAAGCTTTTTATTGACTTTATTCCCAACCTAATTCTATTCTCAATCACCAGGTCTCAAATGGCTGCTTGTACAGAGCTAGGAACCATTAAGAAACCAATGTTCTCAAAAAGCAACCCACAAAATGAAGAGAATTGATAAGCTCATTTCCAAAGAACACCATTTCACGATAATCACAAAAATATTATCCACAGCTGCCTCTGACAAGGACTCCTTTCATTTTTTTTCACCTTGTGCAACTATTTTTCATTGGAATATGAATTATAGTCCCATCAGCTGCCTTCTTTTCTACCACAGTACTAAGGTGTCTCCTTGAAGGAAGAAGAAAAGCCTTCATAAAACAAACAAATTTATAACCAGTCATCGTTCAGGTGCTGCTCCTCTCTCTGTAGGCCTCTGGGAAATTGTGCAGATTGCTAGAGTGACTATTAACATGGCCCTGCCTTTCTTTCCCTTTTAAAATATCACTAGATGAACAAAAAGCATAGTAATGGGGATGCAGATCCCCAACTCTATGCATATTATCTTCAACTTCAAAAACGGAAAACTAATTTTTCCAGTTTCCCCAGAAACATCATTCAAAACTGAAATCCTCTGCTTTATTTTACATGTTAATTACTCCTCTTAGAAATAAACATTTCCTCACTAAAAATGTGCATTTTGATGAAATTTAGTTTTTTAGTGGGAATATTTTTGCCACAAAACAACTTAATCAGCTTTATTTATACATGACCTAATTTCCAGATCAGGAAAAAAAAAAAAAATCAAAACCAAAAGATGCCCATGAGCTTCCAAGAGGAAGAGGATCAGGCCATGCAATTTAAAAAAGCAGAAGTGGTTGCTTCATCTCTACTGATTTTTACAGGGAAATGTTTTCCACTGAGCTCCATAGTGCAAAGTTTTTCATGATTTACAGCGAGGAGAGAGAGGCAAATCAGTCTCTAGTGAAAAGTCACCCAAGCTCATGAAAAATTTAGAGTGACTAAATTTATAATTAAGATGAATCACAAAACGAAATTAGAAAACAGTTTGTACATTAACAGAAATTCAAGACTAAAAATTTGAGTGTTTTTTTTCCAACAGCGAACGCACGGAATTCCCTGTATTTTAGATACACACGCACACCTATAATTTCTGTATGTATTAAGGGCATTTGGAAACACAGTGAACTATTTTAAGTACATCTCATAGCTTTTCTAATTTATTTATGAACAGGGACATTATTAAAAATAAATAATCTTCAATGGCACTTAAAAGTACCGCTGTTTTGAGACTAAATGTCAGGCAAATGGCACAAAAATGTAAAACTCAGTAACTCATAAAATACTGCTTTACCACAGAATATTTATACTACCAAGATACAGCCTGAAACAACTAGGTTTATTATAATAACACAAACAAAATCATTACAATTGCATTACATTTCATGTGTAATCATTACATTACCTAAATACTCTATTTTTCATTCTGTATTAAGAAGTAAGGCTGTGACTCTGCTTCATACGGATACAAAGGCTTTAGCTGCATTGCTGTGTATCACAAAGGGCATGGTCTGAATACGCCTGATCAAAAGCAACCAGTTCCACTACCCCTTTTCATAACTTTGCCAAAAATACCCCAAATTTAACCCTGACAAAGTCACGGCCAAACCCTCACTGAATGTAAAGACAATAAATCTTGAAAGTGACCACTATGTCACATCTCTGTGTAAATAAGGTGTACGTTCTCCCTACATCTGTTCGGACCTGTAATCCATTTCCATTTTCCCTTTACTTTTAGATTCTGGAAATAATTAAGCCGACAGTTAATCCGATTGAATATTGTGTGTCGTTACAAAACCATACTGGATTTTTATCTTCCACTGCTAAACTTAGTCCAAAATAATTGCCGTGAATACAATTATCTACCAGAGCTACCATCTGGGACACGGAACTAAACATTTTAATTATTGCCATTGTAATTTGGGACCCGCAAAGACCGGTATTTGGGCTACATATGGAATTTATTTCTATGGATTAATGTCAAAACAGGTGGATGCAACACTTCAAAAGACAGTTGGCTAAATGCCCATAAACTTTCCTACCTAGCGCAGAGTGCTACAAAGCGCTGGAGAACTGAATTTTATATCCAGGCTGGTTGTTAAGCTGCTGGGTGATCTCAAAAACAAAAATGATGATAAAAGACATTGACCTCTGTTCTAAAGCACTTTTATCTATCATTGAAGTAAAGAGGTGACTTTCTCATTAGAGATGTAGATTATCAAAAACTTCTATCAATTTTACTGACTGTATTGGGAACTTTTGTACGCGGGGAAAGGCAAATACTTTACTTCAGGCACTTTTATTTGAGTCGATACCTGTGAGTGTGCACGTCCAGCATCAGGCATCAAAGTTAAAATGTATTTGTCCTGCACAGGGATCTCTCAGTAAAGAGCAAAGCAGGGCTGCGATCTAATTAATTTAATGAGAATCAGAAAAATAAATATATAGGGTATGAAATATAGAGAGGATATTAACATCAGAGTTTTGAAGTACAGCACTGAAAAAAAAAGGTACTTAAATGCCTTTGAAGACAGTTTGAATCTGTTTTACCAAGGTCAAAGTGACTGCAAAGGGAGTAAGAAATTGGAAAAGCAACATCATGTTGGTCGTGAGCAAAAACTCCTTCCAGCCCTGTTCCAACTTCGACCTCACACAGCTGAATAAAACCAGGATGAGTTCTCTTTTCATGAACCTTTTCAGACTTCCAGTTTGTGACTAAGGTCTAAGATTATTAACGTCAGTTAATAGTAATATTAACTAATAATAATTACAGTTAACAGCACAACAGTCTATAAAATTCCCAGCCTACACGTGTTTGAGAGGATCACTGCTGCTTTTTAACACATCGTGAACTCCTCCTGTGGACTGCTGAGGCTCCTTAACTCTCATCTGTATTAAACGAAAACAGTTGGCTCGGTTTCCCCAAACTATACACTAAATCCAGCAGAATTGAGCCAGCAATAGTTTTCCATCACACATGACAATGTATATTACTCTCCAACAACTATGGTTGTTTTCTGGTTTTTTTCTGCTAATAATCAAGACCTCTCACTGTTTACTTTCGCTATTTTAACAAAAGATAAAGACCGATACGGGACCGAGATGAAACGTAACAAAGTCACAGTCAGTTTGCTGGCAAGAAGCTCTGCGTTCTGTAGGCACCGAGAACTACAACCCGCTCAATGAGTAGGGATCCAGGTTCCTGGTAGTGTGGGCTGGTATGAGAGCCATACCCCAGTAAACCATCATTCACTCCGACCTGGAACCAACGCATGTTTTCAAAGATCTTCATGATCTGTTACTCACAAACACGTTATCAAATAACCCCTGTCCTGACTGAGGCTGGGGAAGATGCTCTTCTATTCCTTTACTGGAGCCAAATTTTACTGTCCCTCTTCCACGCAGGTTTCACATCTGTAGTTTCTTCTCTAAAATGAGATTATATGCACTGCTTTTTGTTGGACAACGTGCTAAAACTTTAAGCCTCTGAATATTCTAATCGTTTCGAATGAGATACCATAACGTTTGAAAACACACCCATGCCCAAAGCTTTATGCATTGAAATCTAAATTCCACTTTTTGGCAGGCCTACTGCGAGCAACCCGATCTATTTCTTCAAGTTGAAGATTTACCTACGGCATGTTGTAGTGCAAGGACTGAGCTGAAATACGTTTTACTTAAAAGCTAACGATACAACTATTTAGCTAAATAAAACAGTGTACGACCTTACTAAGAAAATATATAATGTTTATCTACAGACATGATCTTGAGTACGTCTTCATCCCAGAAGGGGTATTTTACTGTTACAACTATAAACACCCCCCCTTCATGTTTTGAAACTAAATAACTAGATTGAGAGAAAAAATGCTTAATTATACCCAGAACTGACGGCTTGGAGGATGTTAGTCGCTCAGTCCATCTGCTGAATACATTCACTGCTTTTTTGGCACTTCCTTGAAGTTATGAAGTGAACACACACACACAGAGGTTAGAAACGTTTCAAAACCATGTAAGCAGATGGCGATACAGCGGGTAATAATTTAATCACATAACTCCTAGAACATGTTTCAAAAAAAAAAAAAAAGGGGGGGGGTGGGGAACAATGTCCAGTCTGATCTTTTAATTGTAGTGCAATACCTTTTGTTGAATTGGCAATGATTTTCCACCCATCTATTCTGCAACTGGAAACAGTAAGAAACAAGAAGTTCTATACCATCTTTTATTCCCAAAGCAACATTCCAAAAAAAAAAAAATTAGCAACATAAACTATAAGTTGCCTAAGACAAGAAAATAACTATTATCCTATAACACTGAACAAGAAAATGTATCGTTACTTTTGCAGGTACGAAGGGGTCAGAAAGGAGTACGCCCTACATCTGCTCCTGCTTCAGCACACAACATTGATACCGCTAAAGCATGAAAGCAAGGAAGAAGTGTTGGTCTTATTAATTCCTCATTTCATGCAGAAGCACAGAATAGCACGGAAACAGAGATACAGACGCGATACCAGAGGTAAATCAGAAACTGAGCAATTTTAATGAAAATGAGAGAATAAAATAAATAAATCGTGTTGGTCTACTTAATGCACCACATGTGACAATGAAAGCCGAAGGAGAAAAAGGATCTCTCCTGAACACCATTACAGCAACTTCACTGTTTCAGAAAAGGAACTGCTACCTCCAAAGAAGTCAAAGCTGCTGAGATAGATACTAAAGTACCCAAGGTTTAAATACTAAAGTACCCAAGGCTTAAAACCTAACGTACCCAAGGTTTGACTGGCAGTCTGCTAACTCACTGCGAGTCATCTTAACCCAAAGGGTTTGGAATTACATCAGAGATGTATCACCCTTTGCATTCCGAGCAGAAACCGAAGCATAAATGTGTAAGGAGGTAAATGCAAACGGACTGGAATAACCGGCGAACTGTCACTACGAGACTCAGACAGTAGGTTCCAGCCACTGCTGGCTTTATGGTATGTCTTCTAGTGAGATATTAAGATACAGGCAAAAAAGTGGGGGTTGAGTAGGGCAGAATTAACGGTTGCGAAATGTTTATCCCGCAGTATTACAAGGATACACATAGTATTTCAATTTTGCCATACAACAGTGTAGTATTTTTCCTTCACGTGAAGGTGAAAGAGCTTGAAGGGCCACTATATCTGACTCACAAAACTAAGTAGCAAGTTATAGCTATATGATGCATATAGGCAGATATACAAAAGAAACATTATCAAAAATCACCAGTTCAATCTATTGGGTTAATTTTAATTCTGACTACAAACGCCATAATTGGTTGCCCAATTTGAAGGAAAAACCCCTAGTCTTATGATTTTAGCAGCTCATAGCGCAAACTTTCATTGTATTATTTTTTTATTAGTTCCTTTTCTCAGCAAACTCCAATACAGCAATGGATTATGGAAACTGGGTTCTGGATTTCATGACACTATAAAGCGACATATGAAACATTTATTACTTAATGTTAGATTTCGTAAAGAAGATAACCTCTCTCCAAATTGTACACCCAACCAGCACCAACTCTGGATTGCCTTCTCTGTTTGAATGCTCAGGAGAAGAAAAACAGCAGCGCAGCTGACTGGAGTGTCACCTTGTCTTTGTAATATACTTTTTTTTTTCCCCTAGTTTTTATCGGCTATGTAAATGGCACAGAAGAAGCGAGGTGGAGCATTCACAACTGTTTCCTTTAATTTTATTTTTTGATTCTCACAATTTATTCCACTATACGTTAACAAAACAGAACTGAAACATCACAAAAGGTCACCGTGATATAGAAGCATCAAAATCCTCAGCATTATTCCAAGCAGGTTTATGACTGGTAGCTTGAAATGCTAGATAAACCAAGAAAAATATATTAAAATAAAACTCATAACGAAAACAATATATAAATACCATATAATTCTGTGCTGTGCTTGTCACTTGAAAAGGAAGTGCAAATCAAATCTTAATAAATATGACGTACTAGATCAGAGTGTAATGGTGCATTCACCACATAAGACAATTAGCGTTTTTTTTTTTTAACAGAATGCTGTTTAATGAACCTTTAACTTACCTTCCAGTCTGCCTACAACAGAGTGTTGTGAAAAGACAGAGTCTGAAGTCAGAGTCTAATTAGAATCCTCTCCATGTCCTACTGCATTGATGCTGCTGCTGTTTAGGGTTTTTTTTGCGTGTTTTTGATTTTTTTTTTTTTTTTAGGAATGGCTGATTCTTTGGGCATAATTTAGTCAGTTTACTTAAGTATACACACACATATATATACACACAACTACATATGTGCAGGCACTTTCTATAGCTATATAGAGAATAAATGCAAATTATCTGATATTTACTTACAAAGCTATACTACTACTGAACTATTTTTCTGTCAACGAATACTTTACTTGAACATAACGGTGACAGTAATAACTGTCAGGTTTAAATACGTAGTGCTAGAGTATTAGGCTTCTGACTATTAAAATGACCCTAAACAGCCTTAAAGCTGTTGTGGCTGGGCAGCTGAGCGATGGGATGAGGGAAGCACTTGCCAGCACAAAGCCAGCAGAGAAACAACCTACTTCTGCCCTCCAGAAAAATACCTGAAGTCCAAGGGTCCTGCATAAAGGAGATGTCCGGGCACAAACTGGAACACAGGAAATTCCATCTCAACATAAGGAAAAACTTCTTTATCCTGAGGGTGGCAGAGCCCTGGCACAGGCTGCCCAGAGAGGTGGGGGAGTCTCCGTCTCTGGAGACATTCCAAACCCGCCTGGACACGTTCCTGTGCCACCTGCTCTGGGTGACCCTGCTCTGGCAGGGGGTTGGACTAGATGATCTCCACAGGGCCCTTCCAACCCCGACCATTCTGTGATTCTGTATTTATAGGAATATAAAGATAGATATTGTAGATGCAGGTATCTACTAGGACACGGCCATCTCGGACAGCAGTTTGAACTAGAACGGCAGCAGGAGCTCAGGGCATCCTTGCTCCCTTGGCTGTAGCCACAGCCTCAAGGCCACCTCACCCCAGGCTGGAGGCCAAAGAGAGTTAGCTTCTCTCAGAAAGGGAGCGGAAAGTCAAGCAAGAGGCAGCTCATCTGGGTCGTCCACGTTCAGCAGTGACAGATCTAATAGAAATGAAAGTGCAGCTGTTTCGGCCACTGATGTATTCTGATGAACTTCACCACCAAACAGTAATTTCATGGCAGTGAATAGCGACAAGCAGGAACGAGAACGCCCAGAGGTACAACTCCATCAGCGAATGAGATGGTAATGAAGTGGTGATGCTGCCCCTAAACAGAGAAAATAAAAAAGCTAAAAGCAACTCCTATTACCCTAAGGTGAAAAGCTTTTCTCTAATGCACCATACGCTGTTGCTAGATGACAAATGCTATTATTCAGCCTCCCAGTTTTCTCTCTCTCCCTCCCTCGCTGCAACAATCCAACGGTCTGTTATCCTGACAAGGGGGATATTTGACATAGCCTGACTGAGCCCATCACCGCAGCATCAGTCCCTCCACGGGAAGGAAGGATGGCAGTGACCGGTAAGTCAACCCAGTGGACTACACAACAGCCCGGGAAGCGTCTCATTCCCACTCCGGGGTTATTATATGCCAAGCGAACATTAAAAGTGAGCACTGGCTGCATTTATACTGGAGTAAATGACGTAACAGATTCTAGCATAGCCCTCAGATTTTACAGACGCCCAATGAAATTGCACTGTCAAGGCTTTGAAGGCTATTTTGATAAAGCCCTCTGGAGCCATGGCTTGATTTCTCATGGTAAAATAACAAGAGGTGCCCTGATTACAACAGAAGCAGCGTAGGAGAGGGCCAGAATGTTCATGTAGGACAGATAACATCTGATTTATCTCAAAAGAAAATACCAACGTCTAGGGAAAAAAAAATTGTGAGAAGATGAAAAGACTGAACAAGCTTCCTAAAAACCAAAACATAATGTTATCTTTTTGTTGTTCTCCCTTCTTTTATTTTTAAGCTCCCTTGAATGCTAAAGACCCCTACAAAGCCTAAGGGGCCAGCGCCAGCCCACACCTGGTGGGACTGCCCTTAGCCCAGCCGAGACGCGCTGAGAGACCCGGCTCAGGGTTTGACACCAACGGCGACTACAATCCCAACTTCTAACTGGATTTTAAACGACGCCAGTTTGATCAATGCGTCCCTTCTGATTTACAATATACTTTTTTTTGGCTCGGTGAAGTGAAGTTAAACATGCAGAAGAGCATAATGTGTCAACTAGGAGATTAGTTTTACAATCTATATGGTGAAGTGAATAAATTGCACTTTCATTAACAGAAGTAGGCCATACGCCGAAGAAGTCATTGGATTCGCTTCACTGATGAACTAGAGCAACAATATACGATTAGAAAGCCTCAGCAGTTCAAAAGTCTTTAAAGGCAAGTCCAGTGGTTATACAATTAATTTTTAATGATATTGTTACCATCTGGGAGATTCACCTGAAGTGCCAAATGGGTTCCCTGAGCTAAAGCATTAGCTTGAACAAACTCAACACATGCATGATGTGTCTGGTATCTGTTTAGAATATTATTAAAAGGTTTATGAGAATAAGCTATCGTTATTTGTGCTTTTTAAGGTCATGCAATACATCCAGGGTAGGAAACAACTGCAGCCACTAGATTTTTATTGAAGATGGTGGAAGGCCTGAAAGTTTGCCATTTGAAATAAACATATAAAAACATTACGAAAAATTAAGTTTTTTATTCCAGTTGGATTACATAATGTCTCTTCCTTTAGGAAAAAAAAAAATAATCAAGGCTTCTGATTTCAGAAATCAAAAGCAATGAGTATAAAAAAAGTCAAATCAGAAGTAACCGCCATATGATTGACTTTTTTTTGTAAACTTTCAGTTTTAAATTTAAGGGGGTTTTAAAACTAAATGTTTACTGAATATTCACAGTAATTTTTTTTTTCCTTTTAAGCCATGCAAGACTCAAACAGATCCCGTGTTTAACAGCAGCTAGCTTCCAAATTTTAAGTACAAAAAAAAAATGTTATACTTGATTCTGTTTATGTCCTTTCTTTGTTTCAGAAATGTTAATATATGTTAAACTCAAATATCAGCACAATTTTTTTACTCAGTTAACCAAGTACAGTAGCAATGCTGAGATTTTATATATAGATTCTGTGGTAAGTCAGAAATAGTATTTAAGTACGTACTTACAAGTGTCTGTAAGTATTTAAAATTCACAGCCTTTGTAAAATTACAACATAACAGAATTACTCCGACATTGCTCCATAAAAGCATGGGCTTTTAGACAGGCAGCTTCTATTCTGAAAAGGCTTTTCTCTCCAGTGAAACGTGAACATTTCTTCAGTTTCACTATAAATAAATAAATAAATGTACAAGTGAAGGTACCAAGCTGTATTTTGCTATTATATTTTCTACTCCATTTGGACTTATATCACAACAGTGAGGTTGAAAAAGTAATTAAGCACAACTCTGGCTCCTATCCCCAGTAGCAGAATCTTTCTCTAGACTGTGGGCCTCAGGAAAAGAAAGGAAAAAGAGCAATTGCTGAAAAACAGCACTTTTATTGGGTTAAGAACCCAGCAGGATAGAAAGCTTGCAGCTAAATCTTTTGGTAGTTAAAAAAACAAGAAAAAAAAAAAAAAGGACAAAAAACCCAACGACCAAAATAGCAAACAAACAAACTTCATTTCTAAAATTAAATATATTTGTGGAAGCATAGAAGCCTGTTTTCTTGACCAAAGCATGTTGTGTGACTCACACGTAATGGAGCAGCTCCAAGAGAGAAGACGGGAACGGGACCAAGCTGAACCTCTGACTCAGTGAGTGCTTAATGAGGACGGGCTGATTGAGAACAGGAATTTTGAAGCTGGGGCACCTCCTCAACAGGAGAAAAAAAAAAAAATTGGGAATTTAATGCAAAAAAATACTGGGAGATAGTATTGTTAAGCGGTCACATTAAATCTGTATGTCTAACCCAGCCCTGGTCTCAGGCTCCTTTCAAGTAATTACTGCTCCAGCACAGCGACTTTCTGCTCCTGCGACAGAACCTTGCACAAAGCTCACACAGAAACTTTTGTCCATTTCCCCCCCCCCCCCAAAAAAAAGCCATTGGAAAGCAGCTGGTACCCATTATGATATCAGTTTCTTTCCTTTATAAAATATGTAAATTGCCTTCTAAATTTACATTTTAGAACATAGGTACATTTTACAGTCAGCAAACAGAAGTTTTTCATGGACAAAAGGACACCAGTGTCATTTATGAAGAAAAACACCTTCTACATCTGAAATAACACAAATACTTCAATTTTGTGTTATTTCTACTTCATCCGAAAGCATTAAGAATTAAAGTAGAGATTCACAGTACCACAGACAGAACAAAGGACTGAAAGATGATTATTCTAAAGGTCACATTATCTTAACAAAGTACCACTTTCTGACAGTGTGACACTGATATAGAAGTAATATACTCCCTTCACCAGAAACCGCTCTACGAGATCCATGCCCTCTGCACTCTAAACAAAGAAATTAGTGATTTTCTCCAAAGGTCACCCGGCAAGTGTGTTATTTAAAACGAAGCGTTCGCCAATGGCAGTAGGTACGTAAGATACGTCTGATCTGGGCCCTGAAGCGAGTCTTAAAAATGCCACCACAACTGAAATGACCTCTCCCCAGCCCGCGCTTTTGTGTGCCAGGGGACAAATTCTTGATCTCTGGCAGGGCAGCAGGCTGTGGCATTTCGGTTACAAATCTGGAATCTGGCACTGTGTCCAGAATACCTTTTGCTGATAAAACGGTCTCTCCTTTTAGCATGCACCAGAAGTAACAGCATCCGCTTTCCAAGTGCTACTTAGGTTATGTGCATTAAAAAAATGGACGTAAGCGTAGAAATGAAACATCAGCTCCGGCCCTGCCTGGCTCTGAACGTGAAATCCTGTATATCAGCCTAAAGACAGGCTTCTTACGCAAAAGACACTCAAGGCTAGTTCATGGGAACTGTTCCATAACAACAGACCATGACAGCCCATTACTTAATGTGCCACTGAGCTGATGCGACTCGGATAATAACACATGGGAAATGTAACGCTGCCCGGAACACGCTATTCTTCCTACCAGAGTCCCTTTTCAAAGCCTCACGGCAAAGTAGCTGGTCTGCCAGCAAGAAGTGGACCCATATTTAAAGGTTATTAAAAGGGCAAGAATCAAGAAAATAATAAAGATCAGCTCGGCAAAGCTTAATATTAAAAAAAAAATATGCACTGACATTTCTATATAAGATGTGAAACTCTAACATGGAGATAAAAAGATGAATAGAAATGCATTCAAAGAACTGGATGCGTGTTTCATGAATAAGATGTGTCTTCAGCAGCCGTTCACTATTCTGACCTTATCCAGCTTTTCAGCTCCTCCGGATCCGTTAGAGCTGTTTAACACCAAATGAACCAGCCAAGTGGAGAACGGCGAAAGCAGAGCACCTCAAGGGAACGCGATTACTAATTCGCCAGGAAACCTTATTTTCATGAAAACAGTTTATTAAAGTGACACTCCCTTGAATATCTCCCCTCTCTCAGTTTACTGGGCTATTTCTAGTTGCATTTTAATGAAGATCTCTGGGGAAACGAATCTCAGCAGTAATTCAGAAATATTATTTTGGTGAAATGCTATTAATCACATCTGTATACAAAAAACACTGTCATAACATTGTGTTTGTGTAACACAAACCATGATTTTCTTGCTGTTTGGTCTTAGAACAAATTTTTACTGGGCTACATTGATCCTTTCACTGGTAAACCATGAAAATTGGTGGAGGGAGAGGACATACATACCTCTGACAGTGCGAGATTCCCATGTAAAATCTACTTAAGGGAGAACGGGGCTATGGCAGATGTTGTATGGAAGAGCGTTAGGACTGATGGAGAAACTGAACCTCCCTCACCCTGTCCGCTTCTCTCCCGACCTAAGCTCGAGCCCATAAAGCTCAGCGATTTCTGCGGGGCCCCAGTTCCTGAGACGATTCAGATCCAAACCCATCTCTTAGAACAATGATGTACTACTGTATTGCAACCTGTATTCTCAGTCTTGCTCCTCACTCTATTCCTTCACACTCACTCCTCTTCCACCCTCTTTATAGAAGTTATTCAGCTTTGTGCAAAGCACATGAGTATCTTGGGGGAGGGGGGGAAGGGGAAAAAACCCCAAGAATAAGGATTCCCCTGCATCCTTGTAAGGATGCTTTCCCTTCGAGGGATGATCTCCTGCTTCAAGGGCTTCATAAATACGTTGCTTTGAGTTGTCACCGGATAAAACTGCAGACTGAAGTACCTAAATGCCACCTGAGGTATCAGCAAACACCTAACTCTACACCTTTTGTCAAGCTAGACAGCTTTGAGCACCTAGAATTAAAGCACTTTTTAATGGATTCTGACTACTTATCTCATCAGCATCAGCTTTTTTTTTTTCCTTCTCCAAAACGAAGTTAGTAATTCTTACCTATCATTAAAACGAGGAGGACAAATTGATTAGCAGTCGTAAGGTACATTAATTTGAGATAATCAAATAGAACAGCGTAGGTAAATCCAAAAAGTATGCAGACCTCACAGATGAGATACTGATAACATAAATGTATTCCTCTTTAATAAGTAGTACTAATATTGTTTTTCGCCAAATCAAGAGGGTATTATTTTTTTCTGAAAAAACTTTTACACCTTATTACTGCAATCACTTTTTTAATTTCATGCTTCCCTAACTTTATTACTGTTAATTTTACTCACTTAATTCTGCCTATTTTCTACCATTTACTGGGAAAATAGACAGAACGTCATCAGTTTCCGATAAATAAAAGTTAAATGGCTCTGTGAAAAAGGACGTCTATCTGTACAGCATGCTTCTTCCCACCATTGGCAGCCTTTTGACGTGCTATGATATTCTTCATCTATTTAACTAATTCCCATTAAAAAGCCTGCGGCCTTAGAGCAGAGGCCAAGGCAGAGCGAACGCAGCAGCGTGCGACCCGAGACACCAAAACGGCTGTGGCCAAGGGTCAGTGCCACCCACTCCAGGGAGACTTTGGATCACATCTGGTAGATCTTGAGGTTGTCTATTCTCTTGCCTAAGTCTTCCGTCTCTCCTGTTTGAAATCCAAGCAATAATTAATATTAGCCACAGTTGATCAACATCTTGCACTTAATTATCTTTATTGAGAAAATGATTCTTCCCCTCCAATAACGGTGAATAAAAGGATCAACTTGGAATTATTCAAATACTGATGTGATTTTGCAGTCAGCTATTTATTTTAAATGTACTCCCAGTAAATGTGAATCCTGTTGTGTTGGGGTTTAATTTCTGTGCTTTCCTTTCCCAAGCAAGCCCAGTGCTTTAAGATGTATATTAAAATCTACAACTCCATTCTTAAAGGCGTTATATTAGAGAAGGATGATGTATCACACTGCTACTTCTTTAGACAGCCAGGTTACAGCTGAACAACAAATGCTGGAGTCGTGCTTTAGAACAAACAAAAAAAGGCCGTGTCAGGCAAATACATAGCACTCCTAAGTGAAAGTCAAAGACGAATGTATTTATATAAAATTCTCAATATCCTTTCCCTTTACTTTTCGCTTAATATTTGCAAAGCGAGGGTACAGAAGAGCTGTAAATCAGTGCAATTTCACCAGCCTAATGCAGACAGCTTTCTCGTATGCTTTATGCCGAACGGTGGGCTATACAATGAAAGCCTAATGTCTATAGCTGAAAAGATATTTGTATTCATAATGTAAAAGAACTGGAGAATGAGTCTTTAGTATATTGTAGCTTTCAGTTATCTTGGCTTTAACTCCTGAACTAGCGCTGGATTATTAGAAGAAAACAGCTGTATTTCCCTCTTTCATTCTGTATTAGCACAACAGTGGAAATAATACACCAAGGAACTTGAAATACGTTACCGCGTCATGAGTCCTTATGAGTGGATTGTGGTTTATATGTTAATCTTTTCAATATTTGCAGCTCTATTTGATAGCGTTTTCCAAGCTTATCCAGTAAAAGCGTTTCTCTAAAATAGCCAAACTCACTGTTAAATATTATCTTCCATTGATTCCCAGTTCTAATTATGAATGATACTCCCCACAAGCAAGACAGATTAGAAGTATTTCAAATTAAATGGGTGTAATGAGACATCTTCCCACTTTCATTTGTTCTTACATAAGGAAATGAAAGTTAAATGCCGTAACCACAGCTCTCCGAGGTTCACACGCCAGGTTACGCTTGGCGTATTTGTTGTATCCTTCAGAAATAAACACATTTTTAAAAAAAGTCAACTGTTAAAAAAAAAAAAAGGAGACTCTTTTAAGGTTTGTTTCCTCAAAACAGACAATTCCCTAGAAGCAAGATGACTTTGTGAAGCTTTTGTTGTGGCTGAAAATTCACCTTTGTGATTGCACCTTGGCTCGGTAATGCCATCCACTGGAGTTGATTATTTAGATTTAGTGTTGCTGTGAGTTCTTACAATATTCAAAAAGAAGCTCAGCCATGTGAGTCAGTGTATTAGCATCCATCTCTTTGGAGCAACGCAGCTGAATTTTTCAAAACCCTTTAAAAAACAGTTTCACAGAGTGGAAAAGTAAAACCAGTTGTGTTCAGCTTGTCTTCACACAGACACATTGAGCTTTTCAGCGCTTTTCCCCCCTCCCTTTCTTATTAAAATCTCATTCTGCTTTCAGTAACGCACCATAAAGGCTTTATGGACTAAACCACCGTGGTCCCAACCAATGTCAGCGATTAAAGAAATTCATTTCCGACGGCTGTGTCTCCCAGCCGCCACCACCACGGCCCTCGCTGGTCCCCCCACAGCGTCGTGTCCCACCTTTCATTTCTGCATCCTACGGGGCCATTTCACCGTTCCACATTATTATACCATTCAACTGCCAGAAGAAAAGTCAAACATTCTCACACGCGCCCCCCACCTTGTTTTCATATCAGACAAATATGAACGTCCTCTCAAAAATGAAGCCACCAAGGATAGCTGGCTAATTGATGATAATATTCTAATTTGCTGGAAATGAAAGAAATGGATGCGCAGACGGCATTACCTAAACCTACTAACTGTGACAGAATGCGAAGGACCCCGCGTCCCTAAAGGCACACCGCTGCATCAGAGACAAGCAGAGCAACAAACATCTTATTAAACAACAAGTGCAGAAAAGCAAGAGGCAGAAGCCTCCAGGGCCATGTTAATTATCTCAGGGTCGAAGTTGCTCCGAAGGCTGTCTTGCAGACTCCAAGGCAGTCAGATGGCAGTGCCAACGCTCTGAAGTCCCCAAGGTCCTGCAGTTACAGCACTGTCATATTTCAAATGACAGGTAATACTTACGAACATGCCAACACTAACCTCCTCAATTATATTCAATGTCAAGCTTTTTCCTGCTGAAGGAACTGCTAATTTTCAACATACACACTTGCTGACAAAAGGTACTTCATCAAAGAAGGGAGTTCAGGGTATCTGCTGCAAGACACTGAAGATCCCTTTTGATGCTCCCGGTGGGAATACCACCCTTCATGCAAGCTCTCGAATGACGAAATAAATATTGCCCTTAGTCAAGCATACAAAAAAAAAAAAAAGAAATCACAATATACTCTATTTGGTTTGCTGACAGACAGCGCGTCGCATGGAAATCTCACTCCGTTATTAAATGCAGCATGGAGGAGCAAACACTCTCTCGGTGTTCATTTGAGCTTCCTCTAAAGAGAAAGGCCCAAGCGGACATCGGCTCTTGCCATGCCTCAGGTGCTCTAAGAAGTAGGACTAAAACAACAGAGTGCTTCCCACCAGCCCCCAGGAGCGGCCGTGTGCGCCATGGAGCAATTCAACTGCAATTACCAAGAAGAAAGTAAGCACTGGCTTTAAAGCGAAAGATGTTTAAACACGCAAACATGATTCCTCATTCTCATATTCGCTCTTTGCCAAATTTAACTGAAAATACAACTAAACGAACTTGATTGGGCAGTTAGTATAGAAAAGAGAGTAGATGGCATGGATATGGCTATGGGTGACGGAGCACGGTCTCATTAAAGCTTTCTACCCATTCAGGCGGCTTCTCCCACTTGCAGTCATTAATATGAACTGGAGACAGATTCTGCGGCAAGTTGCACTAATTTAACCCCAGAGCGACTCTTCTCTGGCCTCCCATTTGCATCAATGGTCAGAGGTGGCACGCTGAGATGAAGCACGATGAAGGCAGCCCATGCTCGGAGGGAGAAGGAGCATCACACGAGCAGAAGGGCTCTGAATTCAAAGGGACACAGTGCAATGTAAAAGGACACTTGTTTGAACCATAAAGAAATCTGCTAAAATTTAAAAAACAAAAAAAACCAAAAAAAAATTTAAAAACTTTCTTTAAAAGTCTTTCAGTTATTTGGTTGGGGTGAGTTTTTTTGTTTTGGTTTTTTTTTTTTTTTAGTTGCATACAAACAGTTTCAATGTTTCCTTATTATTACTTTTGTTAACATTTACAGTGCAGTAACACAAACATCCAAAAATGCCATATTCCTACAGAACATACCTGGGTAGCATTTGACATTTTAGCAGTTACTTGTTCAAATGCTCATATTAAAAGATAATTAGATCTCCCCTTCCTACATTGCAGAAAACCAGGCAAATTTTGATTTTTAATAGGCGAGTAGGAGCATCGGCAACCCATTTCCAACTGCTGTAAATAAGTATTATGGCTACGCTATGGAAGCGCTACAGGCTGGGCTTACCATCTCACCTTCATACAGCAATTCCTGCACAGCTTTGGGAGGAAAGCTATGATTTTCCTGCATCTCATGGTCCAAGAAGTCCCTTATCGCGATGCCTGTACCACCCATGTTAACACCGAACTAGAAACCAGAACATGCGGAGGTACTAAGATCACAAAAAAGCTCATTAGCCCTCCACTTGATTAATTGGGAGTGCAAGTGTTAAAGAAAACACACCAAAACATGAGATTTTTTACACCTGTTCTTGTCTTTCTAACTCTACCCAGACGAGGACATTTTCCAATTGATCTGACCGATCCTCTTCAAAAGAGCTGCTGGAGAAATAAACCAATATCCACTTTGATGAAAGGGAATATTTCAGCAACAAGGGTAGCAACTTTTGGGAATACATCTGCACATCCAGAACTTGAAATTTTTGCTGACCCACCAGATGGATTTCATAAAGCACTATGTTCTTGTTAAAAAAAATAATCAAACCAACAAACAAAAAAAAAAACAACCACAAAACAAAACCACCGTCTCCCCCCCCCAAAGCCCAGTGTCATCCCTGCCACCAATCCAAGAAGAAATTCAGGGGGCTGAGATTTCACGAGGAAACTACACGCTCGAACTAACAACACCCAGCGCTCACATGGACTCCTGAGGGCCCGGAGATTATTTAATGTCTGACTCCTCGATCCTTTTTCAACACTTTTATTCAGAATATAAAAATTCTGCAAGTGCTTTCTATGAACAACATTACTTCTGAAGTCCAGATGTATAAACACGTATTAATAATCTGTTCTGCTTTCAGTGCTGACGCAGAACACAACGGTTCATGCCTCTACCTAAACAAACACACCAGCTTCCTCCAACCTTAGCTTCTTCTGAGAAATCCTCCAAGGAACTCACAAAAATGAGTTAGACAAAATAAGTTCAGATGAAAAACCATCAATGTATCTTTTCCATCTGCCATTTTGTTATTAAATGTGTTGATCTGGCATGAGCTGAGACAACATCTTCTCATATAAATTTATACGTACAATAGTACTACAGAATTGTTCACTTCCTATCTTAAAAAGATGGTCATGCTGTAAAGAGAAACAAGAGAGAAAAAAAATTTCCTGCAGTCTTTTAGCTTTGAATAAGCCAGAGCACGTTCAAGTCAGTAGCGGTGGTTTTGGTTTGGTTTTGCATTTATTTTTTAATGTGGAAACTGAGTAAGTAATATCAGTCTTACAAGTTCAGAGAAAGTCAAGTTTACTTGGGCTTAAGGGAATTCAAATGAGCATCTTTTCTCACTTAAAATCTAATTTTAAAAACACAGCAAAATATTGAGGTCGCTAATGGATGTCCAACAAGTATCATTAACTTCGATGAAGACACAATAGTATCGCATTTTAAAAAATACATTTTTAGTGGTTTAATATAACCTTCATACTTTTATATTAACAAATCTATATTATATTACAAATCTGAAGCTGCTGCATATCCATCTCTAGAGACGGACTAAAAGTTGCGTGTACTAAATACCCCAGATTTCTTGGCAGACTTCCCGTGCGCCTCCTATACCTCAACAAAACACACGCACATAGTTACTCGGAGGGGTAATCTTACACACTGTGGACACTCGCACGTACTTTTTCCTGGATGCAAATGGAGGTGCTTCAGGTTACGGGTGAAATTTAAACTTTTTTCAATGTACACTAAAAAATTTCTAATTTTGACCCTATTAATCTTACTATCTTACTGATCTCTCCCTTTTTCAGGAGAAAGAGATTGAATGGACTGAATTTAAGCAAGGCAGAGTTCAAGAGCGGAGTATGGGAAAAGCCAGTGTTTTTTTCCTGTTCCAGCTGCCCAGTCCCTCTCACCGAAACCATGGCTTGGTTTAGGTACCATAAGGAAACTCATCAACGTAGGAGACGTAGGGACATCTTTATCCTTGATTTTTAAAATGCAAATAGTTCAGCTATGCAAAAGCTTGGGTGAAATGAAAGTACTGAACTTAACGGCAAAATCCGAAAAGCAGTTCAGTGTTTTCTGGAGTTCTACCGCTGTCCCCAGGGCTTGGTGGGGAGCCACAGCATCACGTGTACGGCTTACCACCAGCCCATGGCGCAACACTACATCAGGTTTGAAAGGGCCTGATACTCTAGGGCTGAGCCCGAGCATTAGACAGGTAACGCTACGTTACGCAATACAAACAGACCCAGCACAATTCACAGGTTTTTAGCATGTAAAGTGAGGACTGTAAGAGCCTGGATACAGAAGGGTACAGACAGTTGTGCTCACACAACCTGAACCGTAGACACACAGTACGCGTTTGCTACATCTGCCGTTATTAGTCGGCGTTTCTTAGCGTTGCCCACACAGATGACTTACCACTTCAGAAACATTTGACAGAGACAAAAACTAGATTACTATTTAAAGGCCCGGCCCAAAGATTTATTAAAAGAGCAACTTTCCTAAGACTATAAAAGGCCACATTCCTAAAGCCAACTCTCAAATCAACATTGCATCCCCAAACGATGTTTCCCCACACGTGACATGACTTAAGACTTGTTCAGTTCTTGTACCAGGAACAACCCTACTGAGGGGAAGCCTTGGAAAGACGACGCGTTTCGCTCACGTTGCCAGTGAGGGCTGGCAGCCCAAGCTGGCCAGCAGCTCTGCACCAGGGCTATCGGTACAGCAAGTTCAAAGGCAACTTTCTAGAACATACGTGAAATGTTTCTGCAGAAGCCAACAGAAGACGTTAACAGACAGACCCTGGCAACCGGAATATTCCTAATGCTGTACGTTGCTTTTTTTTTTTTTTTTCTTCCTTTTAAAGGAAGGAGGTTTTCAACTACAGGGAATTATACACAATCATCATTACTGGCTGAAGGAGAAAGCAAGCTAAAGAATAATGTCCTGAAGCGATTTTTGAAATACTGCTTTAAAAAACTCTTACAGCTTATATCATTTTAAAAGGTAACACATGCCGTTAGACAATCTCACGTTCCTCTCCCTTCTCATACCTTAATAAGCACATTAAAAAACCACTCCATAAAATCCATTTGTATGTCTAGTGTGGGTGGAAATACAGGCTCGATTCTCATCTCCCTTATTGTTGTATATCACTTAGAAATCTCACTGGATCCACCCTACTACCCATTGCTCCAAAATATATAGGTTGCTCTGACAACCAAAAGCCTGTACTTTGTACTGTCGTATATATAATTTTGTCAGCCTAGACAACCTGTTGGCAGCTATTACAAAACAAAACTGCAGAAAGCAAGAAAAAGAAAAAAAATCACCTCTTTTTCGCTGCATACTTTCATTTCTAGAGATAGTCAAGATTTTAAAGTTCAGAGGAGTATCTGAGACAGCTTTTGTTTCACCTGTCACGTGCAGAACCGTGACTTTCCTTACCTCAATTAGAATATTCTTATTAGTCGCTATTGCTTTTGTATTCCGGTTTATGAAAATGAAAATTGAGATGGCTTAAAACTCTGCTTAACCGTAAAGCCACCTCTTTGGTTTTTTAGCACAAAGCCCTGCTCCAACACACACTGCAACTCCATCTACGCTATAAATGAGTAGACACACTTTTTAGTATCATTTGAAGTACTCGGTTTCCACAAAATTAAACAAAACCCCCCAAGAAATAAATATTTTTTTTCCCGGTGATTGTTATATAAATCAAATGACATTTAAAAATTTATAAATGTAAACAGATTTTGATTTGCCTTGACGTACTCAAGCAAAAACCCCAGTCTCAAAATTCAGTGGTGCACGGTTCAACACGAACCTGAGATCCGGAGGCCAATAACCTCCTTTAATGCCACTGCAATAAACAGTCAGGCACACACACAAATATTATCTCCTCCCACATATACTCAGATACGTCCACATGATCTTAGATAATCCAATTTATAGCTGGGGCTGCATTGTTTGGTCATATTTCCAATGACTATAATCATGATTCAATGAGCTCCCTCTGGGCATCGGCAGGTGCACAGTCAATGTCCCGTGACATTTGAAGGGTTGGTGTCTGCCCGGCCCCTTCTCTCCTCCAGGAATTGTCTGAGCTCTGAAAACAAAACACGTCACATCTGCAAGACGACGCATAAAAAAAGCCATTTCAAACAGGGCTGTTTCCCTCCACAGGAGCAGCGTGGGGAGGAGTGAATCTCCCAGATTCCGGATTCCTCCAGGGCAGCGATTTGGGTCAGTGTATTATGATTTCGGAAGCACAAAACCACACTGGTAACTTTTGTAAGACTGGATATTACATGTGTACTTACATGCATCTGTATGTATAAATTCTATAAATATAGATTTTATATATATGTGTGTATATATATATGGGTAGATACACAAAAAATATCCAAAAATTACAGAATTTTATACACACTTCCATAAATTCGGTAGGCCAAGTTACCCCATCATTAGGCTTCAGTGCGTCGGAGCCCGCCTATCCAGGACCTATTCGTGGGACTCCCAAGGTCTGTCCAGGGAGAGGTGTCTTCTGAGAAGGCAGCAATTTTATTCTTCGGCACTTTTACCTGCCTATTACTATCACTGAAGTTCAGCACTGCTCAGGTGCTAAAACTTGAAATGACTGTTTTCTCATAAGGTAATGGACTTAAAGATTATTTAGGCGGAAATAGATCCTTTCCTCCACAAAATGTGATGGAAATAATCTGCAAGTACTTTCATTTAGAACCACTTATGATGTAAACTTATTTCAGACTGGGGCTTCACTCTAGCATAGTATAAAAAAAATTATATTAAAGCTGACTCTGAAATATTTGCAGCTGTAATACCATCCCAGTACCGAATTTTATGAAATCAAACCCACTGCAAAAGAGACTGTTAGCTGATTATTCCCGTAAGTAGTAAGCCACGGAAAAGCACTGTTGATGTCTTGCAGCCAGAGTTGTATGAAATATTTGCAGCAGACGAAAAAGGATACCCCACAAGGAAACAGCTTAACCTTTCCTTATTACAGAGTCAGAAAGACATTCTCCATATTTTACAGAGTTTTCACTCTAATAAATATGTCCCTTTTCCAGCAAAAAAAAAAAATTAGTGCTTTTATAGAAAGCCTGGACACAGTGAGTTAAGGCTAATTTAACATCATCTCTTAAATATTTACTACACAAACAGCTACTTAACTGAATATCCAAATATCTAATAGGCAAAAAATATTTCAAGCACGACAGTTGTCAGCTTAACTCTTTCACACCTTCCATAACATCTCCAGTAGTTAATGATAACAGTTAACATCAACAATAGTTAATGAAGGCAACCTCAAAAACAATATGCCTAAATCTGTGTTTAATACAGAGTGTTTCACACTTCGTGCTCGCGAGCAGTCACACAATTTAGCCATTCAGAAAGTTCAAACAAAGTTGGTTTTCACCACCACAACGGAAACACAGTTTGCACAGATCTTGTGGTCTGGGCCGTAGAGAAGACACAAGTCCCTCCTTGAGGACAGCAGAGGACAGAAACTTATACAGTTGGATCAGGCCCAAATGGGTTTATTTGCATGGACCTTTAGTAAATTACCTGGGAAATGCCCAAAAAGGCCAAGGAAGTTGGGCAGTGCTATTGCAGTGTTGTGCAGGAAATGGGAGGGAGCACAGGCTACCACGGAGATGTCCTGAAAATCTGTCTCTTCAGCATATAAAGAAATGGTGGAAAGTAGGATTCTGAAAAGGATTTCTGTTGGTTTGGTTGGAAAATGGTGGGTTTGCTCTGTTTTGATTTTATTTAAAATAAGCAAAGGAAACATTCCGTACATTTTCCTTTGTGATGATGGAGCTGATGAAGGTTGAAGAGCACGTTTCAGGTCCTTCAGAAGCAGCCATGCCAGCAGGGACGGCACAGCCCCAGAAGCACGGTGACAAGCGGGATCACAGCTCATGGAAAAGACGGCATAAACACCAGCCAGGACAAGCAACTCGGTGTGAAGTGGAGCAGCTCCCAGCAGATCTGCTACCGGGCATCAAGACCTACCCTTGCAGGTCAGCATCCCCGAGCTGTGTCTGTGGAGAAACCTCCTCCCAGCGCCTGGCCAGGGTGGGACGGGCACAGAGGAACGGTCACGTTTTAGCCCAAATGGGCTCCAAACTAGAAGGGAGGCCGTTGTCTGTAGAGGAGGAGAGTTGGTAGCTACCTCAAGCAGTCCTTCAAAGCGCGCTCTGCAGGGCCGGCAGTCTCGCTCACATTCAAATAACCCAAATTGAGATATCGCCATGTTTCCTTTTTCCCCTCTCACCAGTAATATTAAGCCTGTTTAACCGGCTGCTTGGCATTTGACAGATGACTTCATCGAGGACACAGCCATTACAGTTTATTCTCCCCGGTTTCTAGGAAAAGGCTTGACTGGTGGAGGCTTTGCATTTTTATTTTATTTTTAAATTTATTTTGTTAGTAATTGACTCCTTGCTGTCAACTGGTGCCTGCAGAAGAGTTAGATTTGTAAGAGGAGCAGCAAGACATGTCCAAGCACGCGACAGGCAGAGCGTGCTGACAGCGGCTGGGAGATACAAGTCTTTTATGAACGCCAGAATTATGTTCCAGCGGAGAACTTTTTCCAGCTTTTATATCTTCTAGCAATTTCTCAAAAGGAGTAAGCCTTACACAAATGAAACAGCTGCCCACACAAAAATTAAAGCGGCAATTGCCAGCACATTTTACTTCATCTATAAAAGGCACACAAGGTACCAAAAAGTTTTGTACATATATTTCTCAGAGAAATAAACTCAGCCAGAAAGCAGCTTTCTGACTTCTGCTCAGGGAGAGCGAACATCAGGCTTTACAGCTTTTGGAGGAAGCTACACGTTACGTCCCTGGAAGCCACCAGAGTGTCAAACGAGTGATCCCATGGGCTTCCTGGGGGAGTATTTGAAGACAACAACAAAAATTCACTAACCAGGAGCACTGGATTTTGACAGAGACAGCACAACTTCCTCCCACTAGTGACGCTGATGGATGTTTTCTCTACGAAAAATGACAGTGACAAAAGAGGCTTTAACGTGAAGGAGCCTTTCCAGTCCCTCTTCACGCATCTGGGAAGGCTGGTCCTGACTGACAAGCAAGTCAAATACTACGAATGATTGACATCCCTGAAACAACTGCGGAGGTGGGGTGCCTTCAAAGAGCAACCGCTACCGCTAGGATTTTTTTTAACGCTTGTCACAGTGACTGGTTTTGCTGCACGCGGCTGAGAGGACAACTGTTTCTTCGCCCAGTCTTCTCCAGTCCTGGCACCAGCCCTGCCCTGCCATCGCTTCTCAGCCCAAAGAAAGCCAAAATAGTTACGGTGGGATCCCTGAACAGACTTTTTGATCTGGGATGTTGCTCACTACATATACCAGTATTATGGAAAAGAAAAACACGTTGGCAAAAGACAAAAATGGATGTGAAACCAGAGGCAGAACAGAGGAAGCAAGAAATTGCAGAGGACTCGTTATCCTTCTCACGCCCCATCTCCATTTCTGCCTGGTAAACGCACGCTTGTCATCTCCGGTGCCTTTTCTCCATTTTGTCAGCAACGCTTGGCTTTGTCTTCTCAGGGGAAAACACACAAACAAGAGATAAGGAAACATTATTTGATACCGTTTACGTTCCTCTCAATTCTGAGTGATGGTCCGACACTGTTTGAGATGCCATCTGCAGGACCCTAATGCGGCCCAGGCAGCACCGTCCCACAGCTAACCTGCCCGTAGGAACTCTGCTTTTCCACACGCTTCAGTTCAGTCTAGAGGTAGAGCCCATTTATTGCACAATGTGGCAAAGTAACTTGAATTTCTTGGGAAAAAAGCCATAGTAAGGATGTGCGTTTTGGGCAAGATTAGCACCTGCTGCAAATAAAAGTCAGATTTATACTTCCTAAGGATCTAGTCCACCAAGGAATAGAATAAATTTAATATTCAATTAAGGAAACAAGAACTTAATTTTAGTACAGATGAGGACCATGACGTGAAACATAGCATCCTACAATCTATCATGGTTAGCATGATTTTAATGGATCATTAGAAATGCTTATGGAACCTATGAGTTTCTGGGCACTACTTCGGGATCAGTAATAAAAAAAAATTCATTCTCCAGTTACCTCCTAAAGCAACTTAGCATACCGTGTATGATGAAGAATTATAGTCTACTTGCGGGAAGATACTTAACTCCTTACAATGCAGCAATAAAAGATGCCTGATCGGAGATGGAATTTGAAAGCTTCGAGTTTGATGGGCTTTGAGAATACCTCAATGTAAAGTATTATATTTTATACTCCTTTCTTCTTTTCGAAATTGTTTTTCCACAGCGTTTCTCATATGAGCATACCAGCAGAAAAATGTCAGTATTTCTTTTCAGTTATGTCAAATTTTAACTGTTTATTACAGTGCAGAACCCTGGATGAAAATACTGTATAAATCACATACCTAGCTCTACCCGCACCTAAAGAATTTAAGTACGTCCAGAACCAGACGTCGGGGTGACTGCTCAGGAAGAAGTCTTTTGGGAGTCAACATGCATCCTCTGCGGTCGCTTGTACCCACACACATCCTCCTTGCACAGGAGCTCTCTTTCCTACTCTGCTGCTTTAATCTCTCTTCATATTTACTATGCTCTGAAGAATTTTAATAAATATTCCACGTGGTATCCATAAAGCAAATAAAAATGATTAACTAACAGTCAGCACAAACGCCTCTAAAGCAGCATGCACTCTTCTTTCATGCAGGATCATCAAGTTCAATACCACAATAAAGGTTAAGTTTATTAAGCATTAGAGAGATCTGAGTTCTCATCACTCAACCACTCCTTTTTTCCCCCCTCTTTTTTTTTTTAATTTTTTTTTGAGAAAGTGTAATAAAAGGAGGTGCACAGCTAAACGGTGACCTTTAGAAGTACTGTGTGGTCCTATGGGAGGAAATGCACTGTATTTGATTGCTAGTTTTTATAAGTTTAATTAGTCTGGCATGCTAATTGATATTTTTTGGTAGATGAGAGCAATGAAATAATTTGTTTCCTTTTAAAGGAATTCTGTAATAAATGCAATCCACAGATGAAAAACTGCACTGCTTTATCACAGCCATATACTTGTTTTTGGAGATACACTTTTAAACATAAACCAAAACCATCCATTTGGGTAAGTTATCTGAAAGCATTACGTAGCACAGGGTTGTTTTTTTTTTTTCAGACAGCAAGTCCTTCATGGATTTAAATCACCAAACCAGATGGACAACAAAGGTCCCCTACTTAACAGGATGACGGGATGTCATCGAGAGAAAGCATCGCTTGGCATTAGCGAGCCAGCACACCTCAGTGCAGGATTACTGCCCAGTCACTGCTGTAATACAACTTCCGCACAAACACAAAAGCATTTAGCTTGTAAAAAGTGAGCATTGTTAAAACTGCTCATGTTGCTTAGCTTTTACTTGTACTACTACATAAGTACATCGGCGTAATCATCTTTCAGAAACCACGCATTAGCATGCAAGTATGGACAGTAAACTGCAAACGCTAATGAGGATCCTTAGACAGAGTAGTTCGACACATGATAAAGTTGTCACAGACTATTACCCATGCCAACTGAGCCATGGCATCTCTCCATTCACCTGGGCTTAGCTCATAAAATGCAAGGTAAAGCGCGTTAGCAAAGCCCTCTTCCAATTCAGGTTAAGCCAAGTCAAAGAAGTTTGCATTTGTGCAAACGTGGCCCGGTACTGCACCTCCCTTCTTATCCCACAGTAACTCAACAGGTCTTGGTATGTCGATCATGGCCAGTGTTAGATACACTGCTGCCACCTCAGGAATTGCTCCACACATACCCTAAAATAAATAAGAGATGAATCACACAGACAGTACGTTCTCCCTTGGGTACCGTAAGCGTCCTGCACAGACCTTGGCCACTCCTTTGAGAGATGACACCGAGACTTACTTGCCTAGTAGCTAACTTAACAGTCGTATGCCGGCACTCACCGCATCTGTCGCAAAGTTGTCACAGGCATGGAAATATTTCAGCATAACCAAAACACCCCAGAACTATCTCATAACTGAATATAAATAGGCGTTAAAAGGACGACATACCACTGTAGTTAGATGATAAAGCTTCCAACACCCCAGTAGATGTTGTTTTTCTCAGCAAATCAGCAATTCTTTTAACGACCGCAGGAAGCTCAGCCTAGATGCACACAAGCGTGTTGGTGACCATCATCAGAGCAGCTGCTGAACTGGGACTGGGAGCCGAGAGTTTAATCAGAAGTGAAAAACCTGTCTAAGTTAGTGGATTTGGCGTAAATGGAAGTGGTTTATTGCCCCCGAACTACAAGCTGCAACGGGGACCAATCAACCAGGCCGACGTCCCAGTCTTGGCAAAAGGAGAAGAAGAGAGAAGCACGTTAAGTACAAAGATGTAACTGTACATTAGGCAACATCTGATCTTCAGTTTCGTGAGCTTTATCAGACACCACACGTCTCTTGGGACTTCTGCTAGAAAAGGTCACTATAAATTGCATCTGGACTCTGGTAGGATTCTCCTAACAAACACCTTGGCAGAGGTTTGGGAAAGACAGTGTCAAAATCTGTGAGCCAACAGTTCCCATTTTGGTGTTGCACAATGAACGAGGTAGTAATATATTTTTAGTTCAGAGATTGAACTAATTAATTTATTGGTTTTGGCAGCCAGAAACTTTTTTCTATGAATCAGCAGTGAATTCTTTATTAAATGAGAGCGCCATTCCTATCACAATAGACAAGTCTTTCAAAAAGAAAAAAAAAAAAAAACACACAAAAAACCCAAAGCCAACAAAAACCCCAAAATAACAAAATAAAATCCCAATACTTTTTTAAACAGTGTAACAAACATTGAAGTATTTGCACCACACACAGGAGTGTCGGCAGAAGAGACAGAGAGTCCCCAGGTGATTCCTTTAGCCATGGTTTATGGAAACCAGTGGAAAAGAGACCAAGGGGAAAAGACAACCTGAGTCCACGTCCGAACAATTTGAATGCCCAGCCCAGAATCCTGGCAGGAGAGGAAAATGACCACACACGATTTGAGCTTTTTAGCATTTCTTTCAGGAAACAGCTCCAAGCCCGCGGTTGCTCTGTCTTTCCTGCTCAAGCCTATAGACCAGCTGGAGAGATATTTTTCATTTTTTTGTGAAATTCTGTTCCAGGCAGGCTTTTGACTGCTGGGATCTCACGTCCCTTGGCTTTGGAAAGCTAAATCTAGACTGTTTTGTTGATAGGGAATGGCAGAAAGCAAGCGACGTGACGAGAGGAGGAGGACATTTCATCAACGAGAAGCACGCTTGCATCAGGTGCGAAGGAGAAAAAAGTATATTGATGACTTTTACACTAGAATTATACTGACGTTATTTTACCCTTCTCATAACCGCAAATGAGGAGTAAGACTAATTTTACAGCAGCAGATTGTCCCCATGACTTCAACAGAATTAGATTAAATTAATGTTTCAGTTGTGCATAATCTAAATTTCTATCTTCTAAACTGTAGGCAAATAGTTTCTAATCACTATTTCTGTACCATCCGATGTTAAACCTTCATCAATTTTGTTTCCCGCCAATATGATTAAACTCTTATTCAGGGAAAACATTGTTAGTAAGCAAATCAATTTCTTTTAAAACTCTCTCAGGTACTACTGGTTAATAGCTTCTTCAACCAAAACAGCAAAACCACACTGGTGTTGGGTCTATTTTCCAGCTATAAATTGAACTGCGAGTGTGCGATGTCTCTCCCCTCTCATTCTGCCTGTCCCAGACTAGTAACATATAGGACATAAATTTGAACTTCCCCCATACAACCCTTTAAAAAGAAAGAACCGTTAGGATCATAAACTGCCAAATAGCGCGATTTTAACTTACTTAATGAAGGACAGAATGAATTTCTACTTTATAAAATGTAACTCCAATTAATCCCACGAATAAAACACCCTGCGCTATTATCAAAAAGTCATAGAACATCTGGGTTTAACAATAATCTGGCTGAGGAGAACTATTCATAACAGAAATAAAATTCCTTATTGCCATTCATCATCTTCTATCTTTAAAATGATACTGAGCTCTGGCATTAATTACAGATATTAGATAAGTAAGTTGTATCACGATGCCCTGAAAGGCTGCCACCCCGACTGCCGGAAGAGCATAAAACCATTAAATCGGCGAGATCCCTCCTCCGCCAGCTCTGCCTGGGGCCCGATTTCACAACGTAACGCTTTGTCAGTCATTTACCTTCAGCCGCACTAGTGAAATGGATCTCCTCGTAAGCACTTTAGGCATTACAGCTCGGTCTAATAGGTGAAAAAGACTTTTCGGGGTGAGCAGGGGGAACTAAGGGGCTCCTGACACTGCTTTCGGACAAACGAGGAAATAACCCGCCAGTGGCGCCACAAAGAGTGAACTCTGCCATTTTGAGATTATTTTGTTGTACGGGTATAATAAACATACTGGAGGACAAAACTGGTCTGTTACATTCATATATCTGCTTAATTTAGATTAAGTGCACAGTGTAAGCGTTGGCATTTTAACGAGACGACGAGGCTCAAGCACCGCACCAGGTACTGAGGCACAAGCTCTGCCAGAAGAAGCCCAAACCACCGCTGAATTTCGACCCCAGCTACCAGCCCTGACGCGGTACGGCAGCTTTTTGGACACAAACAGCTTTTGGGGGACTTTCCCTCCTCCCAGCGCTGCCCTGCAGCAGTCTCAGCTCAGTCTGGTTTGTGTAGCAAGGAAAAAGGGATGTGCTCTCCCCTGTCTCACCATCACTCCTCCGCTGGCCGCCTCCTCAGGACACAGCATGGCCTTGGTGCAGCCGGTTCCTCAGCTGGTCCTCACTGTAGGTAGCCAGCTCCATCGAGTCCTCAGCAGGCCAGGAGAGGACCCCATCTCTCCAGCCATTCACCAAATGTCCCTTCTGCACCCCGGAAAGGGCAAGGGCAAGGACGCAGGGTCTCCCGAGTGCTGCCCTGGGCAAGGGAAGTCCCTTCTTTGCCTTGCACAAACACTTGCAAAGAAAAAGGCATTTATTGACGAAATGACAACCCACCCTGTCCTGCTTAGCAACAGTTTTCCTTCTCTGTAAAGCATTAATAATATATTTTTATCTACTTTCAACACCACGCCTATGTAACAAAATGTTTAATTCCTTAGAAAAATAAACTCTCCCTCTAGCGAGGATAACTTCTGCAGCACACCACCAGATGCAGGGTTTTGACAGCTGACTGGTCACAAACAATCAAAAGGTTTCAACAAAAGATAAATACTTGCGTGGGCTCCCATTTCTGCCACGAAATTCAATGAAAAGTGAGGAACAGCAAGGGAGGAGGATAAAATATCATGGACTTGAAGCAAAAGAAGTCTGCAGACAGCGCTCGCCTGGAAAGAAGGAAAAGCTAACAAAACGTATCTCTGGGCATAATTAACAGCTGTGTAAGAAACAGAGCAGATTCCAGAGGAAATCCTCCTTCTGTAGAGGTTTAAGGGTGACAATAAAGCTTAAACTGTCACAAGCGTTTGATTAGCACATTACAGACGGGATTTCAAACTGGCAGGTTAATAATCAAGAACTCCCCAGGGTATCAGACTCACATTAATGCATCTCCTCCTTTACCTGGGCCAATCAACCTACATTCATACTTTCCCACCACCTGACAAAATACATCTGCTAGTAAAAAACCCCAGCTTTTCCTGGAAACAGATTAAATATTGATGCCATTCTATTACTGATGTAAACACTTCTCCTACACAATTTTCTAGATGTAGATCAGCAGCTTCGTTGCAAAACTTAATCATGCACTGTTCCCTGAAAACTGCTTAAAAGTATGTTTTAAAAACTGTTCACAGAAGGTAATAAAACATACTTAGAGCCACGTAAAACTTCTAATCATTGTTCCAGCCACTTTAATACTGAAAGACAACTGCGTTCAGAAGTTGAACAGCCTTCGCTAACACTACATATGCCCTTCCAGTACCTAATTAGCTGATAATACTCTGGGTGCCTGTAATGCACAATTCAAATGCCTTGCTTACCAATGTGTTTAGTATTCTGCAAATAACTCTTCGTACCAATTAAATCCCTTGTTATTATGAAAATGCTTCCATACTGTTGTAATAACACAGGATAACACAGTCAATGCTACTAATCACGAGGCTATTCTTTGAATAATTGCAGGATTTACGAGTAATCATTGCTAAGGATGCGCTACTATTCAGTACAGAGTACACAAAATCTAATAATACCTTTCAAATAAATCTGATTAATGTTACAGTATCCTTTAAGTGAGGCATGTACATAAAAAATCTTCCCGAACCGCTGAGAAGTATTTCACAGTGCAGTAATTTACTGTAACGACTGCACAGTAATTTACAAGCACAGTAATTTACAAGTGTACGCAGACAACAAAAACCAATTTTTCTTCTCAATATCTGAAAACATTGCTAAATATCAGGTTAGATCCCAGAGGAGACTATTAATTCCATTTCTCCTATACAGGGCAAATTAGGAGAGACTTTGCTCACAGGGAACTTTTGGGGCAAACTCAGGAACGAGCCCAGATTCCCTATGGAGCAAGCCAGCAAGTCAAAAACCTGCAATGTCTCCACAAAAATGTTTAATGGAACTGGCTTATACTTTAATCCCGTTCTGAAATTTCCTGATGAAGCCACATACAGCAGGAGAAATACTTTATTCGTCAGCAAAATAATCAAATACATTACTTCTAAACCAACACATGAACTCATCTCATTACTTAAAAGTTATCTATCTTACAGTTATAAAAAAAAAGAAAACTATGGGGCTGCAGAGCAAGGAACTCCTACCATCAAAAATATTACAACACTAAGATTTAGAACTAGTAGCAACTTTAAGCCAATCAGTAAGACATTCAATAAGTAACTAAACGTGATAATTTACACAGTACAACTAAAGAATGACATTAAAAACCAACAATTACTGAAAATCTTCAACATCATATCAAAATGAAAATGTTTTAGAGAATTATTTAATTAGTAACTTACATATATGAAGACAGTTTAAACGATTTTCACACACACCACTAGACAAACCCACAGAACTCGGAGTGGCGGGGGAGAAATACACAGATCATTTCTCCCATGGCAAATTAGTCCCCAGATTCCTTCACCTGTGCCTAACGCAACACCTGAAGTTAAAGAGCCCCACCAACCCCAAATCCTTCCAACCTTCCACCTCTCAATCCTGGAAACAGCCGAGACAAAGGTCAAGCAGATCCATGTGGGTGCAGTCTCCTCACTTCCCAAACAGGCACACAAGGAGGATGGGCAAAGCTGCCCGATGGTGGGATGAGGGCAGGTGGTATCAGCATTCACCAGGGTATATACAAAGAAAAAAAATAACGGATCAAGAACTGAAACCAGTCCCCTGAAGAACCCCCTTCCTGCAGATTACCTGTCTGTGGGACTTTCTGCATCTCTGGAGCATTAACTCAATGACACCTGCAAGGGCTACGCTTGCATTTTCATCATCTGTGACCACTCCAGGTGGCCCGTATTGCTTTAAGAATACTATACCCACACCCTCTTGCAAAAAAAATATTTTCTAAACTCCATCTGTCTAGGTTTGTTTAGTATTCAAAAGGAAAATTCAAGAGGATGCCTGCTAAACAGTAAAACATCATTTGGCCAAAAAATGGACACATGTGACTTCACGTTCATTAGATTCATAGAACTGACTAGGTTGGAAGGGACTTTTTGGATCATCTAGTCCAACCATCATTAGGAAACATTAATCTGTAAAAATTATTCTCTAAGATATCAATCTTAATATATTCCATAGAAAATGTAATGAATACATACAGAGAGAGAAAGTGAAAAATCTCAACAACCTGCTATAGATAAACAAATCTGTTTATTTTTCCTTCGCAAGACTTTGGTTACTCAGGCGAACCACTCTATTAGCAAATCCCTCCAAAAAGAGAAGATTAAATATTCCACAGAGAGATTAATAGTAGGTAAACTGTTGCATCTGGTCTCCTGCCCAGCGAATGCTTTTCTAAAGGAACAAAACTATTACTATGCCAACCATCCCTACACAACATTGGGCTCCACCTCTTCCTTTTTTAAAAAGCAAATTACCCCCACACACCGAAAAAGAAACGTTTACCGATTTTATTATGTCTCAATCAGAGGGACAAAGCTCACCCAAAGGCATTAGCACCACCAAGTCAAGCCAGGCAGTTCCACGTTAACGACGGTATTCAGCAGCATCCTACACGAATTTATTACAGAAAAGAAAAAGGAATCTTCACACACAGATAAAGCACTAGACAATTAAAATAGTAAGATAAGAACAGATGCGAAAAGCTCTTCGTAAAGATAGCTATTATCAACAAGTCTTTAACTGTAATGGAAAAAAAATCAAATTCTTATTTTAATGCACTCAAATCGCATCACTGAATACATTTTACATGAGTTTACACTGTGCCTTCAGGGGCAGCAGGTTACTTCTAAATAACAACAACAAGATTTCTACCCAGGGCAAGGTCCTGAAGTTATATACTAAGTATGAAATCGTGCATCTACCTTCATTCAAATGGAGGTATCGGCATGGGGGACGGAAAAATAAAATCATCATTTTCTAGAAAGCTGAATTTTTGTTTTTTGCATGCTGAAGGTTTGTTTTCTGACTTTGATCAGAAACTTTCCTAAAATTTTTTTCACCTACACATGTGCCATGCACTCCGCAAGCAATTTGTGGCAATCTACCCATTCATTACAGCACTCTTCCAAAATTACAGCATACTCAATGATTTTTTTTTCCCCCCCCCAACCACATAAAATGGGTAAAAAGGTATTTACCTAAACTGTACAAGCACTTTGCACACATGGAAAGAATTTGTTTTAGCAAAGCAAATACCTGAAAACGTTAGAGTCAAACCCACTTCATTACATTCAGGTAGCCACGGAACCGTGTAAGGTATTTTTCTTTTCCTTTGTTTTATTACATAGATTCTCTAATGTGGGAAGGAAGCAGTAACGATTTCATTAAACTAAACTACAGGGAAAAAAAGGCAAAGACACCAAACTGGTAGAGTTAGAAGGCTCAGATTAATAGTTTATGACAGACAATCTAATATTTTAGTGGTAAAGCAAATAAAGACGACGGTATGTCGGAACTTTTTGCTGATGTCTCATTAATCCACTTGCGTACATATACGTAAAATGTCCTGCCAGTGTACGCCACGTCCCCAGGCAGGTGAATACGGAGCAGCTCTACCTTTGCATCCACAGCAGCCGTTCCACACTGTTTCAAAATCAGCTCTTTCAATGAAAAAAAAAAATCCTGAATAGCCATTTTTACCAGGCGCACACCACTTGGCACCGTTGCCAGCACCTCTGCCTGGCCACACCTTCACCTCCTCGTCCTGACAGTCAGAGATAAACAACCTTTCTCTGCCCTCGGCGCGGCCACTCTGAGCCACCCGTGGGCAAAATCACAGCTGAAAGGGGAAGTTGTTAAATAAATTAAATGCATGCCATAACCCGTCATTTGAATCAATGTCTATAGAACAGGTGCAACAAATAATACAATGACCCATACTAACAGCTTTAGCCCAAGTTACATTTCTTTGTCTGGTGTTTCAATTATATTTTTTTGCAGCACCTGGCAGTAACCATTAAGTTTCATTTGTATATGCATTACAGTATCATCCATAAACACGAGGTACAGGAGCAATATGCCAAACACAACATCTTGAAAAATTTCAACATTAATTCAAACACACAGATTTTTTTGGATGCGACACAAGCCTTTATTAGGTACCCATATGTAATTCACTTCAATGAACAGCTTCACATTAAGAGCAACTTTATGCAGATAAAATACCCTAGCACAAAGAGAGCCTGAGAACACAGAAAATTCTCCTTTGGGTTTTGATTGGTTTTGCTTTAATCAATGTAGTTGCTAATAGTTAAGCCTCCAAACCCGCATGCCTAAATGACATACTGCAATTTATTTTGATTACAGAGTTTGTTTTGTCATTTGTGGCTCACCATTTAATAGGCAAAGACAAAAATCGCATGTCTCCGTGGTAACAAGTTGAGCCCAGCTCGTTTCTGAGCCCCGGACGGGAAGGGGCATCCCGTCCCTCCTGTCTCCTCTGTCCAGGGACGGCAGCCGAAGGGGCCCCGGCTCCCACCACCCCCCGGTCACCTTCTGGAGACAGGTACCCACCGCCGTCCGGGTGGAGGTGACGGCGAAGGCTTCCCACGTGGGGTATCAAACACTTCTTACAGTCAAAGCCTGCACCAATGGATCTGTCGTTTTGTTCAGCTGCCTGAATTCCAGCGGGTTTTGGCACAACACCACCCTCCCCCCCACTCCAAGGCTTGCCCAAAGGACAATTCCCGCTGCCTTGTTTTTTTTCCTGATATGTCTGGTATTAGCTGTTTGTGCTGCTGTGTCGTGAGTGATAGCTGATGAATATCTCCCTAACTGCGCTATGCGAAACTGCATCATGGAAGGAACCTGTTATTGATGGCACAATACATTATAATGGAATTTTATATAGATCTTATGGATTTCTTCCCCCTTCACCTACCAGCATTATTTCAGAGAGAGGTTTAAGCAAGAGTCAACCTGACTTTTGTTTTAATCTCTCAACTATGACAATATAATTAAGCTGTGAATGATATATCAAAGTGCCATACACAAAGACGAATTGACGGGAGTAATTTTTACTACTCAAAAGCCTTCAGTTTCATATATCATAATATCCTGTAAAGCAAGCCCACTGACATCTGCTTGACTGTAAAAGCAATAGCTTGGTATAAACCTCAATTCATCCTTCAAACAGCCATACGCGCTCCCTGCTTATTACTAGCACTATGTGCATTACTACAGTTGAAACCCGCATCATTCATTATTTCGTTTCTTTATTAACTGCTTACCACAAATCAGAGGGCAGAACTTGCCATATTCTTGCATGACAGAGTTTCGTGAGCACTCTGCTTAAATTATTTTAAGCGTTTTATCATCTTGACAGATATTTTGCTTCTTTTGAAGATGCTGAAGAACAGAATTTGGCATATCTGGCTGGGATCCAAATAGGTCTCCTCTTTATTTTTTATTAAAAGAAAAACGAAGGTAGGATTTCTAATTGAAGCTCTCATTGTTTCTTATTTTTCCTTCTAGTTTTGAAGCATTTCAGGGCTGGAGCAGATCTTCGTTTTGTACCACAAGAATGAGAACCTCGTTTACAGCTAGGATCCCAAGGCACTGCTGTAATGCAATTATTATCATCAGCACCATCAGTATCAGCCCAATCAATCTGAGTATGTGCTTCTAATGAGTTTGTGTCTGGAGGCAGTTAATGTTCAGACTGATTTGGGGTTGTGTTTTTTGTTGTTAAATAACCATTCTTTGCAGCAAATAAATTGAAAGCTTTATCAAACTAAAATTAGTATTTAGAGAGCAACTATGAAAAATCTGATTATAGCAAAAAATTATCAAAAAGAGCAGATTAACCCAGCTCATTTGGGGAGTGAATTGTATTTGCTGGGTTGAGAGATGTGGCTTGGCCAAGAGGCAATTTGCTTATATCTTTGAGATCTTCAGTAGAAGGATTTCCTTGAAATAAATAAATCATAGAATCATAGAATCGTCTAGGTTGGAAAAGATTAAATACCCTGCCATACAGACGGTGTGTAGAAGGAACGCATGTTATTTAAATGGCTGTTTTGGCAAAAAAAATTCAGGAAATTTGTTTTCTGCACACTCCTGTGCGATTCATTACTATAAATCCCCACGCCTTCCTCAGAGAACACCAGGGACAATTCTTTCTTGGCCATCAGATGCCAGAGAACTTCCAACTTGAAAAAAACAGAACAAAACAAAACAAAACAACGAAACAGCACACCTCAACTTGCTCTTGTCTGATAAAATACCCTGCTACAAAAGTCCCAATTGTGAATAATTACCAATCAGTCATATGGATCAGTCTTGTGCGTGACTGGATTTACAGCGATAGACTCATTTTCAGCTCCGTGTTTGCAAGTATTTGTATCAGAACGCCACCATTGCCAAGGCAAGCATATAAAGAAAAGTGAAGGTGAAACTTTTTCATTATCTTAGAAGACATCCTGTTAGCCATATCGCTTTCTCAGATATCCATCCATCCACACCTAATGAGTCCTATGATTTAGTCAGAACACATTCATAAAGATGATTCATAGTTGTTAGGCAGCCACTTGATGTTAATAGCAAAGCTGATGTCTTAAATCACAGCTGTTTCCCGATGATAGCCAAGGGGCAAAGCAACACTTTGGAAAACACAGGGAAGAATTTATTAGGGCAACTTTAGGAAAGCAACATTTACAAGAAAAATGTGAAGCAAAACATCAGGGTCAAAAGTGCTATAACCAAATCGCTAGATAGTATTAGACGCTGTATAGTAATCTGCATAACTAGAGGTTAGTAGTTATTCATCCTCCCTTCTGCTTATGTTCATACTGCCAAAAAGTTACTATATTGAGGTGAAAAACTTTTATATTTAATTTTATCTATAATCTGTTCTCGGTGTTCTATAGAGATGTATAATGACCTGTATATACTTAGTAACAAGAGCCAAGTAAAGTGCCATCTTTTCCTATACTCGTAAGCATTTAACTGCAACCGAAAAGAGTAAATTCTAACAAAAAAAAAAATCTTATATTTAGCAGTTGAAGAGATTTGCTGATTTTTAATTATATCAAGGGACAGATGATACAGTACTTTAAGAGCACCAGTACTAAGCCAGTAACTAACAGCAAATGACCCAGGGTCTTCGTGAAACCTACTTACATCCTTCAATTTCAGTCCGCTGGTAAGTTTTGCTGATCACAGAGGATATAGGGGTTTACAGGGCTGAATCCTCTCTACATACACCCCACCAAGATGCAATTTCATACAGAAACACTCCATTTATATAGACTGCAGACCCTGGAGCTTTAAAGAATACTACAGTTTTATAGCCAGGAAGAAAGGAACGTATCAGTAAATTCGGCATGACACAAAGAAGATAACAATTAGGCACAAGACACTCATCAGCTCTTGGAAATCTCTTAGTAGACTCATAGATAAAGAGATGTTGCAGCATCAAGCTCTGGTGAGAAACGGGTGCTTTTTTAACCAGAACCAACACTCCCTGACATTTCACTTGCTTGCAGCAGGACTCCATTTGCCTTACTCATCGCTATTAAAACCATCTAAATTAATCCAACAAGATTTCTGAGGAAGCAGTGACTGAGCCGTGATTTTGCAAAGCGGTAGTCTGATTCCTGCCTCCATTCTTCTGGCCAGTGATTGTAACAATAGAAATCCTGAACTCGAGTTCCCATTACCAACCATCTGGTATTTTTAACAAGGACTGAAATGACTGCCAAACTGGAAAAAAAAATCCAGAGACGAGAACAAGCCGTGCATACACCCTAGCAAAGTGGAATAATTGCATAGATTAAGTAGGTCAACTGCACATATAGGTTTCTTTTAAGGTGAGCCAAAAAGGTATGAAAAGTTGCGTGTGAAGGCACGCTCCAAAAGAATTCACAACTGCAAACAGGCTCATCTTACTCAAATCAAGGGAGGCAAAACTGAAACCACCTACCCTAAGGAGCTTCCACTGGAAAGCCAGTCTTATTTCCCAACCTGCTCGCTGGAAAGCTGCTGTGGAATAACCGGAGCGACGGAGGAGCACGTCGCACAACTACTTCTTAATGATATTTTCGTCAGGTGGTTTGTAAGCAGGAGCCTGGATTGGATAGGAAATTATCTTCTTCACAACCGCCGTCTAGCATTTTGCATTAGAAGAAATTGCTATTCAAAATACATGAATACGGCAACTGCTGCCTCCCTTGCACCTTTTTGCTAAAGTGAGCTCAGAAGTTTCCTATTAGTATTTAGATTTGCAGCGTGATTCACAATACAGAGCTAAGCTTGAGTATCCAAAATAAAAAGGTGAAAGGAGGTCAAGAACCTTCCATTTCAGGGGGGAAGGGGGTTTACTTTTAAAAGGAAAAAAATCTCCAAAGAAGAAATTGCTGACGGCTCTTGGGGATCCGTGGATCAGTTTGGTTAGTGGGTTTGGGTGGAGGAAGTAGGAATAGACACGCACACACATGCAGATTTCCTCCAGCTGCTAAATGCACATAGAGATCTTGACTTTATAGACGTTTTGACTTTTCAGGTATCAGGAGTCTTTTAATCTTGTGAAACTCACGTTATTTTCTTCCTAATTTTTAAAAAAGAATTTTGAAAGAGAAAAGCTAGAACTGGAATCCAGGAGGCTCAAGCAGGCCACCAAGAGAACCTCGCCTTTCTGGAAGTGCTGAAACATGAGGTTTATAGTGAGAAACTGATGCTAATCCTAAAGAAATCTGAGCTTTTCCCCTTAACTACACACATAGCTCCTAAAAGAAGGTGCTTCAGCACACAAGTCCAAGAAAGCCCCTGGAAATCTCTGTTTCCCATGCAAGGAGCATACACAGACCTCGTGCCAGAACCCCAGGGAAAGGTCAGCAGAAGTCCAGACACAGGGACATTCTATTAGAAGCAAACATGAATCTGCCACGTGAACCCCAGAGTGGGAAAACCCAGACTCCCAAAGGCGACTGGCCCCAGGAAAGGAAAGATATGAAAAATTCAGAGCCGGGGAAAAAACTCTCGCCTCTACACTACGCTCTAGATGAAGCGAGATAGAGATAGATGCAGTTGTCACATCTTTAGCAGACCGAAAATTCCCTCCCCCCGCCCCTACCTGCGAGAAGCAGCAAGGAGACATCGCTGTATTTAGATTTCTGCGCGGTAACGCTCATTGAGAAACTGTTGCAGGCCATGGGGGTGGGAGTCTCCATACACGCGAAATCTTGCATGGGCTGGCAGTCCTGGCTCAGCGCCTCCGGATGAACGAAGAACACGATCTTACCGATAAGAATATGTATAAAATAAAAACGCACAACTTCCCATGGCTGGTAAGTTCTCTACTCCTTTCTCCACCCATATATCAAAATCCGGGGATATTAAGTAACTGTAAACACGACC
Source organism: Rissa tridactyla (assembly GCF_028500815.1). Lineage (NCBI taxonomy): Eukaryota > Metazoa > Chordata > Aves > Charadriiformes > Laridae > Rissa > Rissa tridactyla. Next base: position 4,225,082 of record NC_071471.1, read on the forward strand.
AGAGATCATTGCACACATCCTTCTCCCAGGCTGCTTATCCGGGCCGAACTGCAGCACTATTACTGCAGAAGGGAAAAAAAAAATAGACTGAAAACAAAGCAAAGCAAACTACTGAAGAACAACATGTCATCATAAATTAATGGAGTTTTGGGAGGATCCAGGAAAGTTCCTGAAGTTTCTTCCTGCTCTTTATAATGCCATGCTTCTAATTTACTTCATTTATATTAATAAACACTGGATTACACGACTATTAATCTAGGTGAGAACTGCACTAAAGCTCACTAAATCTGTCTCTAATTATTATGATTAATGGTCCAAAACGATCAACTTCTCAAATTAACAACCTAAAGCAACTGGTACAGAATAAAGGATATTTTTCTTGGTAAACAGGGTCTTCAGTTTTTTCAGTTAATGAAATCTTGAGCAGTCCGTTCAGTAATATTCCATTCTAATTCACCATAACTACCTGTTTACATAGATTTGCATCGATTATGCTGCCACTATGTATATATTTGAGATGAATTATTTTTAAATTGCACTAAAACTTAGTCTCATGCTTATTTTAATACTGTAGAAATGGATCTGCAAGAGCTGACTACCTTGGCCTTATTGTTTTTCTCACTGCTTCTGGAGCACGTACCACATACGGGGTTTCTTATTGCCACTCCTACTATTCACCAATAATTAGTTCTAAAGGACAAGTTCTCCATTTAATATCTGAAGATTATAAATCACTCCTAACACTTCAAAGATTTATTGACAAATTAAGAAATGTAACAGCTAAAATACTTACAGGAATTACAGTTCTCTATTACTTCTGTGATTAGTACTCCATTTTCTGTTATTTTACAGTAATTTTTAAAGAATATTAATGCAAGCTGATCACACAACCTAAGGTAATTACATAGTTTACAAGTGAGAGAGACCTTAAAGAGAGTCTGATCAAACCCACAAAGGAATTTTCACATATTTTCAGTTCTAATACCCTTAGATTTGCATTTCCAGATTTGCAGTTTTACCCAACAATGACTGAAGACGGTTGCAAGGACTCAGCCAAAGCCGACTCACAAACATTATTAGAGCAAAGCTGCTGAAAAGATCATCCCTGATCCCTACCATCCTCAAACTCTAAACAAGCTCCTCCCACCCCTTGAACGCAAGGCACCTAGCAAGGATCACACCTACTATACCAAGTTCCAAAGAGGAAGCCAATACGCTCCCCAGGCATCAAGACACGGTGGCCCGGGTTAAGAGGAAAAGCAAGCCCTTCGATAACGTTCAAATGAACAGCAGTTTCCTTTGCTGCCTAAGACACACTGAAACTTTAGTGTCTACTCTTCTAAGCAAGGATTGATAGCTCCTGCTCAGCGTATCTTCACCAGCAGCCTTTATTCTCCAACATCTCTCATCAGTAAGGCTTTTATTTTTTTCCCCTTGAACTAAAACCATGAACAGCCCTGCATGGAAAATTAAGCCCTGCAGAACATAATGAGAAAGTTTCCCACAGCTGCAGGGAGCTCATTAAGAATTAGACTTCAAACTATATTGATACGGTCAATGACATAGGGAAGAAGTATCTGTCTCAAGAGCGGCAAAGACCATTGACATTTCTGTTTTGTCCTTCCTCATCATGGCCCATTCCTAGGACCGCTTTAACATTATTTAACTATGTGCTTCTATTGCAAATAACCAGCGTAATGGCCATGGCTCTTATTTGTCTTGCTCTTATCTTATGGCATTATAATGTGCGATATAGTTGTGGCATCTGGTCTTCTACCATAGGTCTCACATTTCTAATGGGAGCTTTTTATGGGCTCTGACACATGGGGGCACGTGCAGTACTTACTCACTAGGTCCTCCTGGACTAGCCACCTGCTGCGTTCCTCCATACCATTGTCCCAAGGCAGATGCCACGTATTTCGTGGTCCCTACAGGTTCTGTTTCCCTATTTCTAATAAGTTAAATGCAACAGTCTTTGAATTCAGAGAAGCCTCTCTCTGACACAGGACTGAAAACAAAATATAGAAGTTCTACTTTAAAATACGGATGGAAAAGCTAACAGAACCTGCAAGTCTATTGGTGGAGAACTTGCTTCCACTTGAAGATTCCTCTTATAAATTTCAAATTACGCACCCAGTTTAAACAAGTTTGTGTTCAGTACTTCTGTCATCATCCCAGTTAATAACATTCATTCTTTAGTACACGTGAATAACCACGACAGCAAAGATTAAAAGGGAAAGTCGATAGCTAAAACAACTGGTTTGGCAGCTGCACGGAAGAAACAGGAGTGGTTCAACCACTAAATTCCCACGCATCGGTCTGGGAATGCCCTGCAGAGGACTGCTTAGGACACGCTACTGGCTGGCGTGTGGGAAACCTAAGTACAAGATTGTTTCAACATGAGAGGTACGTTTGAATGCTCTTCAAAGCAATTGTGAAAGCTACGCAAAGCCCACTCGATCCGATTTGGAAGGTTATTGGGAAATGGCAAATTACTCATAGCTGCGTGGTTTTACTTCTGTTGCCATTGCTTGAAACACCAGAGCTTGCAACTAACCTGAAAAAATCTCAAAAACACTTTTGATACTCAAAAAACTTACCAAATGCATCCAAGAGCTTGCACTGTGATCACCCCTCTGTGTGATGAATTGTAAAGATGAAAAGTGGAAGAACTGCACTATCTCCGTAACTAGAAAACGTTAAGTACAATGAAAAATGAGGTGATACTGTGTTTTGCAGCTTCCTGAGTCTCGGCACTGGGGGGGGGGGGGGGGGGGGGGGGCAGAGGGGACATTGCTGCTAATGCTGGAAAGCGTCCAATATATACTGCTGGAATTAAGCCTCACATAACTGACTTAAATATTTAACTCTCTTTTCTGACAGATTCATTCTCCAGAATGCAACTCTAACATCTTTTCCATAGGGAAAGAGGGAAAAAGGAAATTGTCTCCTTTAGCTAGAGGTAATTGGGCTTTACTTTCCTCTTTCTAAAACTATGGTTTTCCCTCTCGTTCTGTAACAGCAGAACCTGGAAGAACATTTTAATCTCTTCTGTGACACTTCAACTAGTCCTTTCACTTGCTTTTCCTGAACCAGTCGGAGATTCACATCATCCTGAAGAATAAAACTACCTGAATTTCACCTGCTTTCAAGTCTCAACACGAAATTTCATACAAGTCTCTCCATCTGAAGTGACCTAAGTCTAGAGCCTTACTGATATATTTCTTAGCTCAGACTGAATCGGCAATAATAAACCCACTTGCAGATACCCTGAAGACTAAAAAATTGTAATTTGCTCCTGTGCACATACAAGATAAACATATTTGTGAAAGCATTCATGTGAATAAGATTCCCCAAGGCTTCATGTGACACAAGTTCATAAAACATATTTGTGCCTGATGGCATATATTTTATACCACCACTGCTCACCTCTCTTCTGTTGCCATGAATTTTCATTAAGGGAAGAACATTTAAACACGTAAGGAGAGTTTTAGTAGTAGATGATTGAGTGAAGGTGATCTTAAATTAGAAGTATGTTTGCCCCATTAAGACTACTGTACTAACGACACCGTGAGAAGAGAGCAATAGCACGTACCGCTTTTGAAATGACATTCTCGCTAACGGTAGCTGCTAAAAAAATGTCCCAAGAGCTAAATTTCACATTAATAATTAAATTGAGGGGATTTGGAATAGGAGTTTTTTAAAAACCACAAAACCTGAGAAACCCATTTAAATTAATACACTTTAGAGTTATTAATTTAGTGATACCAGAACCCCCTTCTTTTTACTTTGCAATCTTTGGTAAGAGGTTGTCCTTATTTAGGTGCTAAAAAAATATTATCAACAGACAATGATGTATCATACAGGCATTGCTGCTGTTAGGGCCACTTTTTCATCCGACTCCTCAGTCTGCAATGCAAAGAATTCAAGGAAAATACAACTTACTGCAAAGACAAAGTCACGCTAGGTTTGAAACCTCTGTGTGGATAGGACATACTCATCCGCAGCATATTCCCGAAACCTTCCATACGAAATTCTCACTGAGTGTAAAAAGGAAGCCCTGATATAAAAAGGAGATAGTCTATAGGCTCCCAACCGATACACTCAAGTGATGTAATTGCATATATCCATGTTTTCTACCGATCACTGAAAAAAGGATCCTTTTTGTCCTCACGTCCAGGAGCCAATTAAGCCACATTCAAGACACGAGAAACTGCCGTGACAAAGTCTAGGACCAACAAAACCTTGAAGGCATTGGAATCTGTTAACACTGAGAAAAGTCAGCGTAAAATTTATTTTAAAAAAATAATAAATTATACTGCTAAATTTACATGACACAAATGTACCATGTGCCTGCTGCTGAATGATGAGTACTGACAAAATGCTCACTGCTTCTGGAAGCTTCATTGCTTCCCAAATATGACTTTATTTTTGAAGAGACTGTCTTCTCGTGTTATTTCCTACCTTCAACACCACATTCAGCCTTACAGTTTTAGAACACGCACCTTAGCGCAACGTCGGCATCCCTAAGTCAGGGCAACAGGAAGTAACACCAAAACAGACAAAACCCAAAGGTCTTTCAAATGGACAAGGTTTGCAATTCTCCGTGCAGAGATGCTACTATAAAAATTACAATCCTTAAGACAGAAACTGGTTAGATACAGGGTGCAAGCAGTGCAGGGTTAAAAGGCCTAGTAAAGAATAAGAAATACCATTTCACATTTTATAAGACCACACGCCATTTCTTGTACGAAGGGAACTGTTTCTTAGACGCATTTATTTTAAGTCTCCCCCAAAAGAGGCTCTTGAGAAACCAGATTATAGATCAATGTAATATATTTTAAAAGAATTTATTTTTTTTTTATATAAAAATCACCTTATGCCATCTAATAGGTCTTTACCTATTAAAAAATGTTGGCAAACTGATGTTCAGGTAGACACAAAGCTTCCCTACCTGCGGGCACCTCCCGTCCCCAGCACAGCGCTCCCCAGGTCCTCTATGTACAGAAGCAGCCCCGCGACGCGAGATTAGGTTGTGTGCTCCACCTTGAGCTGCGGGGGAAGACTACGGTACACCCGCAATGTAGTTCATAACGTAATTTCTCACCTAGTTAATGAGGAATAAAAATTGATCGATAGAGGTAAAGCACTCTTATTTGTAAAGTAAGGCTTCCACAGACTGCTGATACAATAGAGCAGAAGTCCTGCTGCATCGTTAACGGCCACGCTTTCTAATCATGGGTCTTCAAAACACTGAGAAGGGCACTTAACATCCCCTCTCCACCACCACAAGTAACGGATTATTGAGATTTTCTAGGAAAAACTGTTTTCCCTCAGAAAGCACTGGTTCTTAAAAAAAAAAACAACCAACCAAGAAGTTTCATAGAAACGCATTCTGAAAACCTCACTACAAGGTTTCCCGCTCTGGGGAAAGTGCTGAAGTTTCCCATGTGAGCACTGAAACGCTCCAGCCTTTAGCTCTTCAGGTGGGTGCTCTCTCCCTTCACTTTTTCTCCCACTTTTCATCTTGTGGGAGAAAAAAGGTGGGGAGTGACGGGGAGTGAGAGAAAAACATTTCCTGAGCATCTCTAATTACAAGCGCCACTATCCTCAGAGAGGTTTAATTGGTCTGATTCTTATTTTAGCCTAGTCAGTTCACTCATATTTAACAATTACTGAAAGACATTACGCTGTTGGTCTTGAAATTATTTTTAGCCACCATTAGAAGCCTGGCCTCAGCAAAAATTCTTAATTTAATTTGTCATAAAGAGAGGAATGAACATACTCGAATAAGAAAGGCTCTGCACCGAGAAAAACAGAGGGAAAAGCGAAAGCTCATCAAGTCACAGAGTAAGTACGAAAAGCTCATAGAAAACTCCCAGCAATGAGAAGAAGCCCACTGAACACTGCTAAGGCCGCTCAGATTCACTGTGTCGTTCTTGCAATATTTTAAGGCTACCACATATCACCAGGGTGGGAAAAAATTGCAGATCTGACCTAATTACTGCCTGGTTTGGGGTGTATTGCTTCGAGGCTGCTGCCCTACAGCACCAGACAAACCCGAACCAGCAGTGCCAAGCCGTAACACCGTAAGCTGCTTCTAAGAGAAGTGGTGTGGGTTTTGAAGCACCGGGTAGGGCCAGGATGGACCAACCCTGGAGAAGATCACTTCAACATACACACAAAAAAAATTTCTCCTAAATAGAACAAACCCAACCTTCTAGAAGTCAAGGTCACGTTCAGAAAACAGCCCACAAAAAAGTGCATTTTGGTTAAGTGCACCGAAGGAGGGTTTGAACTGTGAGCAAATGAGTTCTGCTTAAATCCTCCAAAAGCCAGAAGAAATATTACGCATTATTTATCACATACACAAGGCATCTCACACGATAAAAGAAATTACTCCCTTTAGAAAACCCTCAAATTTTGGACAGATTTTTGATCAAACCAGATGAAAACACTTACTCAGCCTCTGCTACCTCGGTATTTTCTGAAAAACTCAAGTCAAAACTTCTAAATGAATTAATGAATCTCTAAGCAAGACAAGAAAAGCCAGAAACTGCATTATACAACGTTACAATGAATCATTAATACAGGGTAACATTTAATATATTTCCTTTGAAGTTTGGCGGTATGGGAAAATACCGGTGATGGAAAGCCTCAGGTGATCGCAGCTAGCAGGTGGTTTAGCCCAAGGAGCTGGAATCAGGAAGACCTTTGTATTTTCATTATTATTTCTCTGTACAAGATCAGAGGACAACGTCTTGAGTTAAGGCAACGTAACTTCAAAGTACAGGGAGGGCCACGCTGAGGAGGAAAAGCAGTGCAGAGAACCTCAAGGACAGACAGCAGATACCGTAGCACCTCCCAAACGCTGAGGCTGGAGTCATCGGCCGGGAGGATGCTGTTGCAGGCAAGCTCTCAGCAGGCAGCCAAAGACAGTTAATCCCCAAAACACAAGGTGATTAAACAAATTATTTTCTCACATGAATAATGCTACTGCTCTGTACACGCCTGGAAAATACCCCTAAGTTTTATACCATCTCAAGCGTTCTCTAAAACATTGCGGATGTTTGTGACTAATCCATATACTTTAAAGTAATTTTAGAATTTGGGAATTGATTGAAAGAGTTATTCTTAGCAAATGAGTTAGAGAAGGCCACTTGACACACAACACAGAGCTTTCCTGAAATTTTCATTGAAAAAACGTAGTTATGTTGCTCCAGAAGAGTGAGCTACTGCATGAATGACAAAGGAGCTCTCAGCTAATGAGGGAAATGATCTGACTGAATTTCCAAGGAGGCTTCACCGTAGCTTATATGAAGTATTTCATTAATATTTATCTCTGTGTCAAAACTCTGACAACCACTGTTATTTCCTCAGCTTCTAGTTACAAAGCAAATTCTTTCAAACAGTCTCATGCTCGGGGAGAAAAAAAAAAAAAAAACAAAACAAACCCACACAGGCTGTGATGTGTCATAAATTAAAACAAATTGCTGTACATACTTCCATATATCATTTTCACATTTAAGGAAAAGTTCTTGTCTTTCACTATGAGGAAAGTCCCAGGAATTTGATGGTTCTTGATACTCCAGCCAACTTTTCTCTGGCAGCAAAAGTGCCATCCATCCCCAGCAACAAGCACGCGCTGCACACATCTAAGGGGCAACATCAGGGTGTTAAGTAGAACCTTTAAATATTTCATTAAATTAACTTCTCTCTGCTTGCAGGCATTTCTTTCAGCTGTACAGTCACTGAAATTTAGAAACTAATACCAATGCTTATGCAATTTTAATTTGACTGATGCGATGAAAGAAAAAAGTGTAATTTCTCATGCAACAGATTTTCTTTCACAGTCAGGCAGTCTATTCTCTTCCCTCCATCCAAGCCCTCTTTGGTTAAGAATCATTGTCATTTGGCCACCTTACTTGGAGCTGCTGCAGCGATACCTGGAGAAGCACGGTTACCAGAAGGGATGCTGATGGGATTGTATCAGAAATTGAATCGGAGGTTGAACAAATGCTCTTTTCAATGTCTGTCTTTTGGGGTGCAGCAACCCAGCAGCAGAGTCAACCATCTGAGATAGTTTTCATGCACGTAACAGCAAAAAAAAAAAAAACCCAAAGGGATGAACAAAAAATGCCACATGTAATCCACACCAAACAGCACAGAGCTGGACTTCAAATACCTACTTGCTATCTGGATTAAATTTGTCTTTTACGATTTTTTTCAGATTAAAATGGTGGGCCAGTGGATATCGCTGGTGGTGCTCAGCACACCACAAGACCAAACCAAAGCAGCGCAGTACTTTCTGTGGGCAGAAGACAACTTGTATGTTAGTTTGACCTCTGTTGCTAACAACCTGCTCAAAATGCCTGTCAACCCACCAAAGAGTTAACATCCAGCTTGTTGAACCGATACAGTTCTTGATAGTTCAATGATCTGCAAGTGATGTGGCCTTCATAGGAGGCAGTCTGCAGCAGCACCAAAATGCAGTCACATACGAGCTGCCAGTGCGAAATTCAAGACAAAAATCAAGACACTTACAGCACTAAAAGGCGTCAGGTAATTTTTAAAAATAAATTCAGATTTCATCCAAAGAGCAACACAGCTCCAGTACACGCAAAATAATTCAACAATTAATTTCACAAAACAAACAAGCCCAAGACCAATGACAGATGAGAACAAAAACCCGAACCTTCTGGGTAAGATGTGCAGACGCCTCTGAAACGCTGCAGGATTCCTCTGCAAGAGGATTAGGAATTCCTGTTTCATTAAGTTCCCTACTAGTTCTGCTATCAATCTCTTCTTTTGCTGCCTTTCTTTTTTCCCCCCTCTACTCTTTCTAGCAGAAGTAGCTATCTATTGACACATAGCTAACGCACACAAAATCACAAAAGCACTACGGTAGGCCAACAAGGCTTTTTCCTCGTGTTGCGTGTAAAAGCAGAGTCCCTTCTATTCACAACGGCATTACAAAGCAAGCTGGCATTTAGTTACTCTCTTACCAGTACTTTTGTCATTATAACTTCAGACACGCTGGCTGATGCTATCGGCTTTAAAGATCCCGTTCCCCAGGTTGTCTGTGTGCAGTTTATAAATCTGCTTTGGATTATATTGATTTACTAATTGACCAAAACACTGGATTATACACTCTGCTGGACACCTTGCACATTAAACAAAGTAATTGATAAAGACAGCGTGCTGGCTGGGCTGATTTTTCTAGGATTTGATCTTTTCTAGGAATGTATAACATTTCAAGTCAGTCCTTAATAGCACAAAGAAATAAAAGAAGAGAAACAGGGGGAAAACAGCTTTTTGAAAGTGCTATTTGCTACGGGAGGAGGGCTGGCAGGAGCAGCAGCAGGGGTAGAGACTTGAGTGGTAACAGAGACCCGATCAATGCTCGCTATCGTGTAATCGATGGAAATTCATTAAGTAATACCCTCCACAGCCTAACGGAGGTGCCCTGCGGTGTTCCCCAGGAAACTGGGAAGCAAGCACCCTATCTATCAAATCCCGGGAAAGAGCAGTTTATCTTCCATCCTGTTGAATATACATCTGTTATTAATCAATAGCTGTTAGAATTTGTGTCCCTTCTCCTCCCATTTTTACAAGAGCTGGCAACTTTCCTGTGACTGAAATAACCCAATTAATCTTCCAAATAGAAAGGCAACCTTTTTTTTTTTTTTTTGACAGGCAGATGTTTGACAATTGATCTGAGCAGCCTGAGGAAAAGGAGATGGAGCAAGCACAAAATAAAAAAGCACAGGCAATATCAGAATACGGCGATGTAAATAGTTGATTGCTCCACCTGCTGTTGGGCTCCTTTCCCTCTATGAACTGCACGTTCTCTATCATTAATGTTAAATACAAGAACATGCACCTATCGACAGCCTAAACACATAAAATCCATTTCATTAAAAAGTCTGGACTAAAATTGCACAAATCTGAAGGAAAGCCAGAAGGAGACAGAACACTGATTTACTTAAGTCTCTTTTCATCGGGATCTAGGAGTATAAAAGAGAAACGAGCAAGCATTGCCACACAGGCTTTCCATCTTCAAAGGAAATCTGTATTGTCCAGAGAATAATAATAAAAAAAAAAATAAAAATAATACACATCTGTGCTACAGTGCAACTATTTCTTACTTGGATCGGTATTTAAACAATGAATTGCTGTTCTTACCAGGAGGCCATATTCAAATTATTCTTATAAATTTTTCAGGGGAAAAATTAAACCAGCCTGACTTTGCTTTTCCTCTAAGCCCTTTAAATTCTCCTTTGCAGCACGTGGGTTCACCTGACGAAGATATAATTGTGTGCCGCAAGGCAGACGGTTGCTGAGCGTGCAGCCCCGCAGCAATGCTGCTGGACGCGAGTTTTCACCTGTAACGTGGTCCAAAGGACCACCGCAAAAAGAGGGAAAGAACGTGTGTCACCAGGCAAGTACTCCTGCCACCCCCCTGGGACACACGGTGCCACCTAACTCGGGATGCTCCTGTCCTCCGCACCAGCCAGTTATCCTCCTTAGCACCCTCAGAGATCAAACGCATTAAATTCCTGAGTCAAAGGTGTGGGTTTAGGTGTAGTAACTTCAATAGTCAAATTACATGTTCCACCGTGGCGAATAAAGTCTGCGTTTCATTAATCTTTTTGGTAGGCCACCTGTAACTGAATGTTTGATAGGAAAAGGAGCCGTGCTTCAGGTTGTGGTAGGAAGGTATTAATATAAATAGGTGAGGTACCGTAGGATGTACTGTAAAACCGCTTTTGAATATAAAGGCTCAGCCACTGACAGTTGTTAAACAGCAGAAGGTCAAAAGGGCTCCTCTGAATTCCCAGCAGTTAAAATAAAGTGAGATCCTGAATTTAATAAAGAATATTGGCATTTTAAATAATGACAGATCCTCTTATACTAAGGCTTTTCTCCTTTAAATTATCATCCATAGTAATTTTTCTTCAAAAAAGCTATTGCCTTTGTACAACCATATTGATAGTTTATTAAGCATATGCGCTAGACATCCTAACAGTTAACACTCTGCCCATCTAATATCTTGGGCTTCTTTCATCAATCAAAACCTCTCTGAACTTATAACAACCACATGATACACTATATACTGCTTTTCTATACATTTGTGCAGAATGAAAACTTCACTTTCTCACTGTAACGAAGTAATACACGTTAGAAGCACATTTAAGTGACATTTGCAATATTCAACCAGATGAATGCCCTGGACAAACGTATAAGATCCACTGACCTGGTACATTTATTGCTGCAGCAAAACCCATTATAAATACAATCATTGTTATGAGTTTCAGAAACAAAGCTAACGTGGTTATGGTTTGGATTTTTTACCCTACAGAATTAGTTCCATTTGTTGGCAAGACAAAGTGTCTCTTGAATTTATTTTTCCCGTTTGTCAAAACCAGCCACGATTCTCACTGTGGTTTAAATCCACAACTGCTTGTCCGAATTCTCTTATAATTAATATTTTTTCCATTTGCCACCACGATTATCATGTCTCTGGTTATTGGGCTGACTTTTTTTTTTTTCCCCTCCTTTTTCTATTTTACTGTCTACAAGCAAAAAAATCTGCCTATTCCAAAGAGCCTCAAGGTAGATCAGGAGTTACGACCTGCCCACAAGGGAAAAACAAACCACACAGAACCACCCACCGCTTTCTTGCGTTTGAAGGAGCTGCCTACAACAAGGAGGGATACAAACCCCTGGCGCTTTCTCGTCTCTTCGCTGTCGCAGCCCCTTGTCATCAGGCATGGCAAGACCTTCCCTTTCCAGCCACCCTACGCCCACCTATTTTACAGTTACCACCACAGTGTAAGACGGTTCTGCCGCACTTTCGGTGGCAGTGGGTTTGCTCTACCCATCTTTTCTGTGATGCGGTTGATTACTGAAATACCAACAAAGTAGATGAAAAACAGAATATTGGTTTTAGCTATCGTGTCTAAACTTCAGTGTTTGGTCAACTGCTCCGCTTCTCCCACTGGCAGATCGCAAACAGACTTGACTTTACAGTAAAAAAGGAAAAAAGAAAGTTCTTAAAAGAAAAAAAAAAAAGGAAAATTCTTATTGCAGTTTTACCTTTTAGGTCTGACTCTTCTGAATAAATTTTGCCATGTACAGAGAGGGGGTTTGTTTATATGTAAAATCATACACTCTAACAGGCAGAAAGTGCGTTTTCTGGATTGGCTCCAAATGCGTTTCAGATTGACGGCTATTAACAGTCTGGATCTTCCTGTTAAGAGGCCAACAACAGGAACAGTTTTCCAATAAAGCTTTGAGATTGTTCTTCTGAGAAATAATCACCGTTCATCCAAAAGATGGTAGAAATTATGCAGGTGTCAACATTTGCCATGAACTGACAGGATTTATCCTCTCAAGAGACCTTGCTGGAATTGTGAATAATTAAAGGCTCATGGCTTTTAATTAAGAGATCTCTAGAAGGAAACTGAGGAATTCTTAACAGCAAAATAACGGGTACACAAAGTAGGGACTGAAAAGAAAGAAAACCACTGCTGTTATAGGAGGCCTACAGAGGAGAAATCAATGGTCTCACTGGGAGAAGAGGGATGTCAGGAAAGTAAATTCTCCAGATAAATGTGTTTTAAAAGAGAAAGCAAACAATAATATATTTATATAGATCCATTTTTTTATGAATGCGTTTATCTCCCCACTCTGATAATGCTATTTGGAAGTGTACACTACAAAGCAGAGAGATACGGGATGCGCAATTTTGACATGTACATAATAAGCTTTTACCACCTAAAACAACAAAACATGAGAGCTGCAGGAAACTTGGTTTTGCATCATTGTCTGTCTGTATTTTTACCATAGCGCTCAAAGTCCTACCTTCCGTGGGAGAGCTCTCGGCATCTCCTCTTCTCATGTTTGAGAAAGCGAGGATGAAAATTGATGGGGCTCCATAAGGCCCCCGCGCTAATAACTTATTCCTTCTCACATGGTCTCAAAACTCACTGTAAAAAGCAATTCTGATTGCAATTAGCTTGAAGAGACACGAAAAGTTAGTTAGGTGAAGTGGAAAACAGCATGGGAATGGACAGAAGCAATGTCAGACAAACGTAATTATTGCTTTTATAAAATCTTTAAGAATCCCATGGTCCAATTTGGAGCACAGGTGGTTGGATTTGGAAGTGTCTCCAAAATGACAGTCTAGTAACCACTGAGTTAGAAGGAACGAAACGGAGATTTACAAGATGGGACAAATAGATTTCTTTCATCTGGACAGTCTAAACTTAAAGACTGAATATTCCTGTATAAAATGCTACCTGCCGAATTTTAAAATCTATTTTTTCCTGTCTATGGAGATGCACTCTGCAGAATATTTTAGATCCTGTGTGTACAGAGCAGCAAACCCAAAGCCCATGTACTTCTCTCTGTGCCTCCTCCCGTTCCTCCTCCACGTTCCTCGGCTTCACGAGCAGGTCTGAAGAGGTTAACTTCTGCAGCTTAAGGGCAGCTCTAACCTACGTATTGACAATTTACAGATGTTTTGCTCACCTAATTTGTTCCACTATTCACAAAAACATGCAGTTACCTTAGCAACTACTACATTACATTTTATCTCCAAGCCGCAGAGCTTTTTCTTTTCTAAAAACAAACCCCACAAGCCTACTGATACCGCATGTAATCTTTGATATTAGTTCCAGCCATTTCAGGAAACACAAAAATAGGCGCAAGTGTAATGAAAATAACAGTCTCTTTTCTAAAGTCTATTTAAGTTCTCCATTTATGAACAGATTTTCTTTGTAGATTTGTTTTATTTGACTCTTCTGTATGTTTGTTATTCTTCTATGGGTTGCAATTTGCATAAAGGAAATTAAGAGGACAAGGAGTAAGACCGGTTTTGATATAAGGAGCTAGCTGGAATCTGGGGAGAAAATATATTAGAGAATGTGTGTCTCAAAAAAAAAAAAAGTCAGGAATCAAGGAAACATCTAAAAATTGCTGCAAGAAACAAATGCCTTTAGGACACTTACTTCAAAGTGTCCTTGCTCAATGGACATCTAGAATGGAAACGTATCTATTTTTAAATAGCAAAATCAACAGAATACCGAAAGTTTGTCTGAATCTAGAAGAAAGAATAATTATACTTGGAAAATATTTGCAGTTGCTTATGTACCAGCGTTGCTCCTCAGCGCCTCTGCTTCCTGCACTACATAAATTTGCATCCAATTGAAATAAGTTTGTTCTGAAAGGCATGTTGACACCATGTAAGGTGAAATGATGTGGAGACGTGTAAACAAGCACCGAGTCACCTGGCACCGTCACACCGCCTGCTGCAAGATGAACCAGCCTCGGGTCCAAATGGGGCTTCCACTTCTTGAAATGTTCATGTGTTGCTGCCTAACACTGTCTAGTACAGGGTGGATGGGAGGGAATTTAATAGCTTTTTAAACAGGAGTACATCTGGGGACATATTTTTGTTTTCCTTAAATCACCCGAAAAATCACAGATTGGTAAAAAACTATAAAGGTTTATCTTCAGGGATGACTAAAGTTAGTGAGCTTGTTGAGCCTTCGGATTTCAGAAAGTTACCGACTTAAATCCATAGACCAGTGTTTAGACTCAATTTCTAATAAGTTATTTTTAACTACCTTTGAAATTAGGAATGATCTCAAATACTGTCTTAGTACTTTAATGAGGTAACTTCTGAAAATGTCTTGTACAACATCCCTGTGATATCCTTTTATAGCTGTGACATGATGTTTGATTTGCAGCTACCTGCTCTACAGTGCCCATTTGTGCGTATTTGAATACACTAGAGAATCTAGGTTTTGGTTGTTTTGCAAAATTTAGATACCTTTCAAAGGCTAATTTTCCCATTAAAGATGGTTAAAATAAGGAGCTGGACAGAGAATTTTTCCGGTCTTTCTTTGCAACAGGGAGTTAAATTTTTCATCAAAAAGCACAGCATCTTTTAAAAGCAATTAAACTTTTTAGGAAGCCACCAGTACAAAGCGTAATCCAAACTTAAAATTTTAATTGCAGTTAATTAAAACGTTGGTAGGGAAGTAATCTAGCATCCAATCAGCTATTAGTAATTAATCTTCCAGCAAATCTAACTGAGAACAGGTCTGGGCACTTCACTTCTAACCCAGGGGTTTTCCAGTTTATTGACCCTTGACGTCTCCTGCCAGTTGAGAGTCCTGTATAGCAAATTTAGGCTAGTTTACACAAGTTTGGGGGTTCTTCATTACCCTCACGGATCTTTCAGTCCACTGACTCTTTGAGCCTGCAGCTGCCAGGTTGAAAACCCCTCTGCTAGCTTTGAGTCACTGCCGTATTTCTACTTATCTGCCTTTCTAGCTTCTCCCCTACGAGCACCCATCTATCTGAAGCTCAGCATGACTCTGCTTTGAACCTGTTTTCTTCTGTACTGCTAAAGAAAGTGACTGAAGCTGACCAGTAATAATTACCTCCACAGTTCAGCACACAGGTCTTTCGGTAGCCTTCTATTTCTGCAACCACGGCTACACTTGAATGATGGTTTATAAATTATTTTCTTTTTAACAGATATGACTCTGACCTTTCCATCTTAAATACATACCTGCCTGTACCCACTGTCCTATTCTGTCCTTGAACACCACAATCCGCTTTCATCATAGATTTTAGAGGAAGAAATAAAATTCCTTTCCACTGATGTCCATTACTGTGTAATACACTTCCTGTCATTCTCCATGAATTCACTCCGTGACCACATACAATGCTGCATCCCTACCACCGATGTGAAATAAATAACTATATAAAACAATAATACTACTTTGTCAAATAATCCTTTACTTAGGTCCCTTTCAACAAGGGAAATACAGAATAAAACGTACAGAGTTACTTGGTTACTTTCTATATTAACGTTTATTTAACCATCTGAAAAAATGTAATGTAGTTAAATGTAGTCGGAAATCACAGTAACGCCAATATAGCATTAAAACGCCTCAGCGCTCCTTGTTGCATCCTTCCTCTCACATTGTCTCTAGCAGACAGAGCAAACCTCCCCTCCTCGCCCTCTCCAAAACAATGCTATAAGCTTTGATTAGCACTAATAAAAATGCCACCGTAATCCAGTTTAGCAATGGAAGAGTTTCAGTGTTGCCGGAAAAGATTCACAACGTGTGCGACAACGACTTGTCTAGGTTCCACACAGATGTGACTAACACATATGAAATGAGTTACAGGAAAATGATAGGAATTAATATACTACTGTAATTTATGCCATTCATTTCCTTTGCATAATGCTGCACCATACCATCCATTAAAATTCGTAAAAACAATTCATTGCTTTTTAATTTCTACATATGTATGAGCACTCTTTTGAAATGAAAATTGTTTTCTTATTGACACATTCTTCCATCTTGACAAAAAAAGAAAAATATTGAACACTGGCGGCTAATGACTTCAATATTTTTTGCTGGTATTAATCATACTGGGAATGCCACAAAAATGAAGAGACATTTACCCAAATCCAAAATACAGCAATCAAGTAATTAAGGCACCTAATCCAAAGCCAATAAGTGATATTCCAAGCAGCAAATATGGTGATGTAATTAGAACTGGTTTAGCACCTTTGCCTATAAAGAATATTTGAAAAACAAAATAAAAATTAATGGCAGCCCCAGCTGTTATCATAAACAGAAACAGTACTTTCATTTTAAAAGAAAGCAGATGTATTGTCTTAGGTTCAGAATGCACATCGCATTTCTTGTAATATCCACAATCACTTTATTTAAAGCAATCAACGTTCTTTGCACGAGTGTGTACGGACGGTAGACATGTGCCCATTCAATGAAGAACTAGAAAGCAACTTAAAATGATTGAACTTCACAAACCACTGTGTCACTTCAACAGACTGATGAAAACTGCAGGAAAAACTCCGCTCTGCCTTGCAAAACAAACACAAAGTTTCAACATCGACGGTGAGAGATTCTCCATCTTTACATGGTAACGCGATAGGTACAGGAACACCCTGACAGAGTAAATTACTTGTGTTCGTATTTACATTCATCTAATTATATCCAGCTTGATGCCTGGATGTGTAGGGTATGGCTTTCCTGTTCTTCATTGCATGGAGATTCTATGATTCTGTTAAGAGGAGATGGATACTGGAGATGTACTTCTGAAGATAGCGAGTTCACCCTCAATCCTTTTTTTCAGGGAGCTAGAATCATCGAACGGTTTGGGTTGGAAAGGACCTTAAAGACCATCCAGTGCCACCCCCTGCCCTGGGCAGGGACACCTCCCACCAGCCCAGGTTGCTCCAAGCCCCGTCCAGCCTGGCCTTGAACCCCTCCAGGGATGGGGCAGCCACAGCTTCTCTGGGCAACCTGGGCGAGGGGCTCACCACCCTCACAGGGAAAAATTTCTTCCCGGTATCTAATCTAAAACTCCCTTCTTCCAGTTTGAAGCCATTTCCCCTTGTCCTATCCCTATACGCCCTTGTAAAAAGTCCCTCCCCAGCCTTCCTGTAGCCCTTTTAGGGACTGGAAGGCGCTCTAAGGTCTCCCTACAGCCTTCTCTTCTCCAAGTCCCTCAGCCTGCCCTCATAGCAGAGGGGCTCCAGCATGGAGAGCAAAAAAGGAAGAAAAGAGTGGAGACACCAACAAAGACCTCAAGTGTAAAATTAGTACTTTTGTGCGTGTTTTAAAGAACAGAAGAGTTAATTTCTCAGCAACTCCATTGATGGAACTAACAAGTTTGGCCTGCTCTCAAGATTTAAAACATCACTGGTGCTCATTAGCTTTTCCCTCCAGCGCCAGCTTTGTAACTGTATTTTGTTATAATGCACTAGACAGAGCCCGGTAATCACAACAATTCAGAGAAACAGTCAAAAATCTACCTCCCTTGCTCACAGCGTGACAGAGCACAGCAATGTGCAGGCCCCGGGCACGTTCTCACGCTGGCAGTGTGCTCACCCTGGTTTCAACCCCATGGGGCTCACAAGCGGCACCGCCGCAAGAGCCCCGTGCATCATCTCCAGGGTCCCACCGCTGTCCCCCACACCTACCTGCTGCTTCTACACCCATCGGCTTCCACCACGTATACTTGATTCTGCTTCACTCTAAATATTTATCGTATACCACGTTCTGCTGTATTCTAAATAAATACATAGTTATTACATACCACGTATACCTGATTCTGCTTCATTCCAAATAAATACTTATTTATTCTAAATAAATACTAATTCTAAATACCATTCTAAATAAATACTTATTTAGAAAGGAAGCTCACCAAGACAATAAATGCTTCCCGTTATAGCAGCATGTGGCTTTTAAGAGGACTCAGCACATAATTTAAGTAAGGGTAGATTCTAAAACATGCTATTCTATAAATACAGGTGGCCAAAGTTTCCAAGACAATGCATATGATAAAACCTCACTGCAACTTTGATAAAATACTGGCATTTCCACCCCCAAAACTCCTACAGCACTTGGAAGCTTCCACAACCATTGAGGGAATAAAAACCTGACAACAGCAAGAGTAAAAGAGCGTTTGTTCATTTTACTGGCTTCAAATAAGCACACATATTGTCAGATTGAGTCTGAAATTTTACCCTCCGATCCACACCTTTGAAAAGTTGTCTACATAAGAAATACTCGAATGCCAAACAGCAAAACAAGTATTTAAAGGGGATTCTTAGACATAAAGTTATTACTAGGATTGTCAGGAGAATAAATCTTTATTTTCAGAGCGACTGTGCATGTTTCCCTTTGCTTCGAGAAAAAGAGGATCATTAACATTTAAATTGAAGTAAATTAGACCAATTTCTACGCTGAACAGCCTGCAAAGCAGGAAACATGATCTAGCATCAAGCAAACTGGCAAATCAAGTCTGTTATCAGCACCTCCTGAATAAAACTCCGTGTAATGTTGTGTACCCAGCACACAATGCGTTTCCCAAGCGAGGAACAAACCATAATGACCTTTGAACGGTCAAACAGGCATTACAATAGCAACAGACGAGAGATGCTGGAGTTTGGGGTAACTTTACATCCGCAACGTGTAGGTCCGCACTGACTACATTTTAGGAGTCTTAATAGGTTACCGCATTGTTCGAGTACCATAAAACGGTTCGCTATTTACCAGTATACTTACAGAAGCTGTATGAATCCTAAATCTGATTGAAAATGCAACTCAAGACAAAGAATGAGAGAAGGGTGGTAAAAAAAAAAAAAAAAGGATTTCACTTTCACAGCCTGGCATGGTTTCAATGGAGAGTTACAGGTGCACAACCACCTGCAAAACAAGGCGACTGCTGGATTCTGCACGCACCGGATGGAGCACACTTTCGGAGCCTTAACGCGCCAATGAATTACTGACATGACAACGGACCAACAGATCCCAGCTAAGATCCAGGTATGTCATTTCAAGCTCCACATATAGAAGAAAAATACTCCTTGAGATGACGTACCTGTCCTTCCACAGACGCCACTCAGCTGCGACTCTGTCACTTGACCACTCTGAGACGCGGTGTCACGTCAACTCTGAGCTGTAACTGCAGGTTCAGTCCCTGTGCTATAATTTCTTCCATGAGCACTTAAAAAAGTGTCTTGGGTAGTATTAGCTCTCTGTTTCTTAACAGGAAGAGAGGAAAAAAAAAATGTTTTGGTCTGGCAGAGGGCTAGAAAATACTGATTTTTTTTTTTTTTTTTTTTTTTGGTGTTTTTGCTCATAGGATCTTCCCAGTTCTAATTTACACTTTTATTACTGCATGAAAGCAAAACACGCAAAATAAAAGTTGTATGCCAACTGCAGCCAGGTTCATAATGGCTAACACTTCAGAGCCCTAATGAGCGTTTAACGCTTTCCTAATGCGGGCAGTGTACGATAATCATTTTTATAATCGGGTTACGAAGTTTCTGGCTCTTCCTTGCCAAAGCCCCCTCTCTCCTCCCTCCCCTCTTAACACCACACGCAGCCACCCGGCCACAAAAGTTAGGAAAGAAAGGGCACAGCAACATCCCTGTCGCATAAGTTTAATAAATATATTTCAATCTTCAAATAATGTTAAGGATCTGCTACTAAAAAATAAAAAAAAATACATTTCAAGAGTAAAACTGCAATATGCTTCCATATTTTTAGGCCTGATATTGCCAACAGCAAAATTAAACTGTAAGAAATAATGACAAGCTAAGGCTTAATTATTTCTGGAATATGTGCAACAGTGGAAATACCAATGTAATTATTTTTTTTCCTATGCTGACATAGTCTAAAAATTAGTTAAGAGAGTATAACCATATGGGTGAAAACACTCAAATTTCTTTCTATATTGGTGGGGTGACGGACAAAGAGACCTGGCACAGGCAAATCAGGACAGAGTTTATCATATCATTTGAACGCTATAATATTTTTTCCCCCCCAAGTATTCCATTTCCCAAATGAAAAGTAAAGATTTAGTTTGGGATTAGAAGTGGTTAAAAAAAGCAAAAAAACCCAACCACCCACTCCCAAATAAACAAGTATTAGCAGCTCTTCATAATTTTTCCTTCTTGTAGTATTGCACAACTTGGAAACTTCAGACTATTCCAAATATTAATAATTTTGCATAGCTCACAGATATAAGGGCCCACCTGGACAGCAAACGGCATGCAGTCACACGGAGACCGTTCTTAGCACCATTTTAAACAGCAAAGAATTATGAGGAAGGCTTATTTGCTCTCTTTTTCCACATTCGTTAAGCCTTCCATCCTTCATCAGAAATGCGTGCAGTGGGTGGGAATCTTTACTCCAGCAAAAATCATTTTATTGTTGTTTCTCTTAGAAGTTTTTAATTAGTTTTTCTGAGATTAGTGATCAATTATTGTTTTAAATTTTGATTTAATTACTGTGACGAAATGAAGAGTGAACCATCCCTCTAACTTCAGCACATGAATAATCCCTGGGCTTCTGCCAAAAAAATCTTAAAATAACATATTCTATTTTTTCCCATGCATGAACGGTTATTAATATTTAAGCGTCTTTGGCAATATAAGCACAGCAAGGAAGTTGGGAGTATATAATATCACCATTGATATTTTGCCTAACACAGAGAAAAAACATTTGCAGCTGTTTGGTCTTGAACAGCAAAAGGAGATAAGTGGCCGATTGCCATTCGGGGTTTGGGGTTTTTTTTGGTTGTTTTAGTGGGGTTTTGTTGTTGTTGGTTTTGGGTTTGTTTTTGTTTTGGTTGGTTGGTTGGTCAGTTTGGGTTTTTTTTTTGTTTTTGTTGTTGTTGGTTTTGTTTGGTTTTTTTTTTTTTAAGAACTAGCTGGAAACTTCTATTTCGCAGTTAGCCATGCGAAGTAATTTGACTCAACTCCTAGCCTTCTAGTACAGTAAGTGCAAACCAACAACAATACGAAAAGAGACGTTTCCCAAAACCGTTACTACCAAAATAAACATAGTTTTGCTGGTTAGCGCTAAACAGCAAAATAAGCCCCGCACACCAATGCGGCCGGAGAGCAGGTGCTTTGCTAGATAAGCACAACGCCCCGTGCCAGAGCCGCGTTACCGCAGCTCCTACTTGAAGATTTTGAGATGCCAGTCATTGTGCTCCTGACAAGAGCTGAAATCCCCAGCGGACGGAGCCCGGCATTTCCAGCGCATTTCCATACCCTGTCAGCAGTCGCAGACACTCCTGACAGATTCCTGCTCATCTTTTTAACAGTTCGCTCTTGCTGATTAAATGCAAGGCAGCCAGACAACAACGCAAATTAGTAAGCAGGAAGAATCACTGCAAGTTTGATTCCTTAGGGGAAAGACGAAAATAATTTCAAATAGGAGTATTAAAATAGTTAAAAACACATTTTCGACTATGTCCTAATTTCAATTGATGATAAAAAGACAACAAACTATTTAGAAATATTGAGTTTTGATTTGGGAATGGAAAACATCAATAATGGGCAAAGTCAAAATCTGCAGGAGCTTTTTGCAAAGACTGACCTGATTAAGAAAAGAAAAAAATACTCTAATTCATATGGAATTTAAAAATCTGCCTTTAACGATTTAAGACTAAAAGCTAATGGGAACAAACTTGAGTACAAAAAATGCAATAATTATACAATTATGATGATACAGAAAATGACTAATATGATAACGCTTGGGTTTAACAACAGGATAGGGGATACGCTGCCACAATGGCCTTAGTAAATCAACCATACGCCACTCAAAATTATTTATCTTTGATTTCTTCTCCCTTACCAAGTAAAAGCTCTGCAGAAGCCTCAGCATCACTGACTGCATCTGAAAACATCAGTTACTCTTGCATGAAATTGAACTTTATGAAGAATAGCAAGTTACTGATGATCTTCGAATTTGGAAGCATAATAGAAATGTTTATCTTTATACTTGGCATAATTTAAACATTTATACACTAGTAATTTAAAATGGCTGAAATGCCTCACGGTCACAGGGTTTACAAATGATAAGTGAACAATCCAGTAGCATTTAAAATGCTGCTTTTTCAAACACCCTATCTCAGCGTTCTGCTCCTATTCGATTCTATGGAATATAGGATTTTAATTTTCTCCTATTACAGTAAGCAATCATGCCTCTATCAGTTTTCCATCTTTACAACAGATGTGCATGTTCAAAAACCTAAACACTAACTTCCCAAACCAAATACAAAAATAAAGCCAACAAAAAATGAAAAATACAGCCATTTTTAGCCATATATACAGCCATATCTAGCCACAACTTTGCAGCCCATAAATGTCATAAAAAAATAAAAACCAAGAAAAAAGTTTGCTAAAAACAGTCTGTGCAACAGCAGCATGCAAACACAATAAGTTTTAATCATTTTTTTTCATATAAGATCAACTGTAATTTGCCTATTTCCAATGAATCTTCCAGACCTAAATTTAGTATTTATTTATTTACTTTTAAGACTGAACTAGTCAGAACATTACTTATTTTACTTTTTGTTTCCCTGAAAAGCCAGACATGGGTCACTGGATGGACTGGGGGCTCCCTCTTCCAATTTTGAGCAAGACGACGACACAAGATAAAGTGAATTAAATGAAATGCAGACAACTTTTCTGCAGTCTTTAAAATGAAGAATTCAAATCAACTCTGATAGGTAGGATAAATTGGATAAATAGATTTAGTAATGCACGTGTGTTTGTGCTTATTGTCCCCATAATCTCTTAAAGTATAGGATGGCAACTCAGAAAAAGCTTTAAAGCTTGGGTTTGGTTCAAAACCTCGTTCTTGAATATTTGTGTTTGCTTATCAGGTAAGAATTTCTGTACAGAAAAACAAGATGAGCGGCCTGAAATTTCAGTTGGGCCCATTTCACACCTGGTCAAGAATAACTGGAAGACACCAGCTGGATCTCACCGCCCCCCTCAGACCTGTCTGCACTCGGATGCCGTGCGCAGGAAACCACTGAAGGCAGCCAAGGCCGCAGGCTCCCACAGCCAAAAAAAAAAAAAAATAGAAAGAAAAAAAAAATATCACTTCTTCCAAGGTCTGAGTTTTGAAGATTGAGATGTGATTTGGACCAAATTCAATTCCTCAGACTTCACTGGAGATGTGCTGCGAACTGAAGTTACTGCGTCTTTTAAGCCCTGACAAATATCTATACACAGGAGCCTGCTTCATCAGCAATTTTGTTTCCTTTCCCGGGATGTTTAACTCCGCTAAAGAAACTCCATTCCAAGTCTTCAGTATATAGAAAACTCCTATTCATTTGCTCCTGAGGCAGTTCATTTACAAAAGACTTGTGCAAAATTGAACAATAAATTAAATCTGAGTACGAGTTCATGATTGGGTTTAAACAAACATCTGCTTCTGAGACAACAGAAAACCCATTTTATTTTTTAAAAAATCACTTCAGAAATATGAAGGTGATTTCTCCTTCCTGCATCTTTTAGTTTTGCTGTAATTGCAATATTCAATCCAGTTCAAAATAGCTGCAGCTGACACCAAACTAGGAAAAAAAAAAAAAGGAACAATCCAAGTTTCTTAAACCCAAAAGCTGACTTTACCAACAGACAAAAGCCAGGTTTTATTGCACTTTATCCCTCGTTTAGTGGGCACACAGCAGTAACCGTACATGCTGCAGAAGTAGACACAGACATTAAATTCAGGATAATGTTTTCTTTTGGTCTAATAAAAATAAGCAGAAATAAAGTTACAATGGACTCTCCTCATTACATAAATAAAATAAACCAGAGAACACAATATCCTACAGCTATGTGCATCTTGACACTAAGACTCCTTTTGGTTTTAGAATCAATTTGATGTTTCTCTTGCTTTTCCATAGACCTAAAGAACACCACCCACCTCTTGGACCCTCACAGACCCTGTTCAGGACAAGCTTCTTGACTAAGCTAGATGATGGGAGAAATAATAAGATTATTGCCACTAACTTCCTAGCTTAGGAGTACAATTACATATTGAAGAGGCCAAAAACCTAACCTCTAAATTTTCCAAGGCTGAATTCAGCAATAAGCCAAGTGTGTAAGCAATCGGGAACTTTAACCGCTGCCCTTCCGCGTGCAACCACAGAACGTGTACAACGAGGTGCTGTACAACCTTCCCTCGCTGCTCTACCCGCTTGTCTCCACCATGATCCGTGGGAAGGGCAAAATTTAACAAAATAAAATCACATGTTGAAGGTGGGCAGAAAATGCGCTTTGCATGGTATTGACTTACAAGCAGCGGCTGTAGGCAGAACAGGATCACGTATTGTGTGCGTACAAACCCCCCCAACGCAGCCTCCAAGGACGATGGATTTCAAGTCACAGATCAATTAACTCCGGTGCATGTAAAAGCATGCAACTTCGGGGCACAATTTACAGAGATGTAACCTGCGATCTCTAACCTGCAGCTGAAGGGTGCAATGGTAAGAGAAAGACTCGTTCATAGACCCTCGTGATGTCCCTCAAGGACGTGAAGAGCCACCTTCAGCAGAGCCAGGATGTCCATACCTGCTGCTTCCTGACGCTAAGACATCCATGCCAACACTGGAGGATACAGTTTACCCTTAAAAATACAAAACTGTGAACTTTTACATTTAAGAAAGACTGTGTCTGGGAAAATATCTGACTAATGCAAATTTGGTGGGCTAGCTTAGCATTTCCATTAGTCAACCAAAACCCAAACCACTGTGCTCGATAAATTTCTATTTTCGGGTTTTTGGTTTTTTTTTTTTAAAATAGATTTCTTTTCTGTGGCAAATAGATTTTTGCATTATAAAGTGAGTTGTAAATATCATAAAGCAGATTAAACACAACACCGAAGTAACACACAGGGAACCCTACACTTCTAGATCACCTCTGGAGAGTGCTTAGAGACACTCAGTGTGACACAGAGCTTTACAGCATGAGAAAAAAATAAGTGTTCATTTAACTGCTTTACGCAGGGCACTGAAATAACTAATCCCTCTTTCTCCCAGTACCCCACCCTGAGTCTTCTACATGACATAGGAGGGAGGTAACAGGAGTAGTTACATCAAGACTCGCATTTAAACCTGTTTAATAACACCCTTATTAATGCAGTGCCTACAGCGTTTCGGCTGGACAGCCAATTAGCTGTTCGAAAAGTCTGGCTTGAAACAAGAACCATCCTTGGGAAGGTGGAAACTTGCTCCCTGAGTTTAGGTTCCCGTCAGTGCAAAGGAAGATGGGTGGTGCCACCGGCCTTCGTACCTGACCGACACTGCAGAAGGGCTTTCTGAACAAATTACCACATTCTCCATCTCCCAACCTTCCAGTTTCCATCCTTCATGCTAAGAGTTTTACTCTACCTCTTGACTTTTAACAACTCAGCATGTTCTAAACGCACGTCTTACAAAAGCTTCCTTTTGTGTAAAAGACTTTGGTTTTTTCCGTTTCATTTGAACGCTCTCTTCTGCTGTTATAAATGAGCCAATTAAAACCACAGAGGTACCTGTAAGTAGTCCTTGCCCCTATCGTATTTACCTTTGCTTAGATAAAGTAACTTGAGAATTATTGCCAGATTTTAACCCGGCAATGCCCGCAGAGCTCAGGCAGTTCCGATCTGCCAATCTCAAATGATCATCTAAGGTAAGAAGTGAAGCAAGAGATTTGCACAAAGCAAGACAAGGGAGCAACCCAAGCCCATATTGGTGTTATCTGACCAAAAATTGAAACAAGTCCCTTTCTGTCTCATCCCACCTTAAAACTTTGAGTCTTCAGAGTACAACTCGGCACCTCGCTTTAACGGACACAAGCTACAACTGCCGTCTTTCTCTTCCTACCAAAAAGGAGCCTATCTCCCTGCACGAAAACATCAGAAAATTTAGTGGCAGTCACCTATTGTTAGAACAGACCCCATGTTGCAGCAAACACAAACTCCCTCCAAAGCAAAAGCCAATTAATCGCATGTCTCACACAACCAATTTGTTAAAAACAAACAACAAAAAAAGGAGAAGTTAATTGCATTTTAATGTAAAATCTTTACACCTTTTGCAGATGATTAGGTTATTTCACAGTATATTATAAAACATCTTCTGTTATCATTAACCGAAAGTTAATGGTTTTCTGGCGTGGCGGCTTGAGTGTAGTAGCTGCAGTGACACACCAACATGAATTTTAAGTTGCTGCATATGGCAGCAGTACAAATCTGACCTCCCAGCCAGAAACAATACATGAAAGAGCATATGAAAATTAGAGCTTACATTTTTCAAAGTATTGAGCTTCCCTTCCTCACCAAAATAACTGGCTCAAGACACAGATGGCAGAACTTTTCCGGAGTACGAGGCCCAAATTAAACGGCTAAAGGGTAACTGCAGAGGAGCGAAAAATCAAGGCAGGTCTGGGTTCTCCAACCATTGTAAGTTTTTAGAGAGAGAACTGGGCATTTCAATGGATTTTTTCCCCCTATGAAAAAAGGCACACATTTCACACATTTAATTTTGTTCGAAGAATGAAAACAGACAAAGAAAATAATATATTACTCAAGTAGTACTAGGGTTCTTCAGAGACAACAAAATTGGGGGTGGTTCGGTGTTTTTAATTTTACAGAGAGGGCTCTGCAGTCAGAGAGAGACGCACCTTAGCCCTGCTCCGCAAAGAGAATGCAGATGCATGTGTTGATTCAGACATTTAGTCTTAGATGAAAATATTTAGAGTCAGAACTTGCTACAGAAAGCCTTCCAAAACTGCATCGTTGCTCCGTGTCCTTGAAACGGCCACAGCTGTCTCCCTTACCAAGGTTCATCCCGACAAAATACCCGACACTCACACGACACATTTTGTCTCTGTGTGTTCTTAATAGGCTTCCGTTTACCTGCTGGAGTGCAACCTGTCAGCTTGGCCACCTCGAATGCCTGCAAGCCTCGACAATATTTTTCCTACCCCTTTTCTGAAGGCTAGGCAGAGTAAAGTCAGCCAGAAGGGTTCAAGCATCAATACACCACTGAGATACTCTTACGAGGAAGCAATTTCCTGCCGAAGAGTTGGCACCAGCCACTACAAGTTGCCTCTCGGAAGTCATCTTTGTCCTACTTTGCTTAGTCTACTTATTCAATCAGAGGTCACAGCATCGCCGCAATGTGCGTAAAGTTTGAGAAACTTCAGATGCCATTTGGTACCAGTGCTCACCGCAGGGTGCATGAAAAGAAAAAGACGAGAATCTAAGTGAAACAAGCAGAAGGGATAGAGGTGCCTCCACCCCTTGCTGAAATATGGAGAAAAGTACAACATTTTTCAAGGGTGTTCTGGGAGTTTCCTTTACCGAGCAGCCTACCCACATGCTATAGCATTGCAAACATCCTTCCTTTTAACATAGATGCATTGACACAGTATTTGGCACTACGATTCAGTTCGTCGTATCTTTTTACCAACCAACTAAAATAGCACCAATTTGGCACAATTCTCAGGACCACACAAACCACCTCCTTGCTTTACACAATGTAGACATTTGAGAAAAAGCAAGCACTTTTTGGTCCCACAGGCACCTACTCAAGAGTCTGAGAGTCTCCATCGCTCTTTGCCATCGCGGTGAGTTGCCCTCGATTGTCCTCCCAAGGGCCAGGTCTTTGGAGCTCTCTAACCCATTTTTCCCTCTGTAGCTCCAGTTCTCCTGGAGAGGAAAGACTATCTTCCTCCGTTCACCTCAACAAGAGGGCACCAAGCAGCGTCTCCTCAATTTGGATGTGGCCATTGTGGATGAGGGCAAGGAAAGGGAACTTTATCCTACTCTGCCATACAGGGATCCTTGTACTGAAATTTTAATGAGAGTATATAGCCTGTATTTCCAGTCACCTAAAACGACTCTTTTCGGGAATCACCTCAGTTCTCCCTCTTCTTTCACCTCCAGTCAAACCTCACGAACCTTAAGCAGACATGCCACGAAACAACACATTTGGCTCTAGGCCTTATTACGATTCGAAAGGCAGTCTGCGTGCCCAACGCCGCACTCATTACACACTGTTCTGAAATTCAAACACATTAAAAACCTCTTCCTCCTACTCCAAGACATCCGAGTTAGAGCTCACTGAGCTGAAGAGCAATGCCAGCTTTGCCACTGATCTCCTGTCAGATCACAATTTCAATCTGACTATTTTAAGCCAGACCTAACATTTTTACACTAACACCCACCATCTAACAGCCCAGGTTCAAGGCAAAAAGTACAGAAATAAGGTTTCAACCTTTGCCTCACCCGGCCCTTGGAAGTGTAATTTTTCCACAACAGAGGAAAGTCAACTGACTTGCAGTTTTAAATGTACCTCTAAGACAAGAAACGTACTGTATACATCAGAGTGTCCCACGGTGAGAAAGGGTCTTTGATAGAATTAGAAATTGCTTTCTTGCATCTCAAATGCAAATTTCTCTGGAGATAGCTCAAAAAATCTGGTAAGAAACAAAAAGCTCTTCAGCAATAAAATATTTTTAGTACGTAAACAAACCAAAATATTCTCATTTGCATATGGTACATCTTCATCTCTGCTGACATTTTTTATTTTTATCCTATATGACAATGCTACTCACAAACTAAATAACCAAAAAAAGCAGGCAACATTTCTGAAGCCAGATGTTGAAGATCAATAGCTATTTCCCAAAGTTTATGGCATAATTAAAATTTGTAACAGGAATAATTTTCTTTTCAACCCCTCAGGCTAAGCCTAGAATTATTGACTAAGTCAAAGTTATGTAGTGTAGCATTTTTTATTATGTTTATGGATAATATAAAGGATTTTATGGTTTTTAACATGTAATCTGGTAAGTATAGAAACAGTAAATAGGAAAAATTCTCGATATCAGCAAAGCGGGAGTTATAAACATTTTGTTATTTAGGTATGTAGAGGACATGGGTTTGTATAATTATCTGGTAGTTAACGACCAGCTACGCTTACAGTTTACAGGTGGGTGGCCAGAATGCCCATGAATTAACCGAGAACTGAATTTACAGTCCCGTAGAGCTCAATGGCCACGAAGCCTTTGTCCCAGGGAGGGCGTGCAAGGCACCAGAGTCCTCTACACTGCCAAAAGTACCATGGAGTAATATAGTATCTGTAATTTAATGTACTAGAATAACGGAATAGTTTTATATCTATAAGCCAAACAGTCCACGTAGCCCTTCTTCTACCCAAGGCACACTGAGAAGAGACCTGAAGAGAGAAAGGAGTGCAAAGGAGAAGAGCGTGCAGTTGATGGAGGACATCTACCCATCACCTCCATGAGGAGAGTGAAAAAACCATTCTGCTGCATGACCAACATCGCCGTGATTTGGGTTTACTGTAACTCTCAGACTTTCAGGTCAAATATACTCAGTTTAGAAGTGAAGAGACGTATATTTGTTTCCTGTCAGCCCTAAAAACTCGGCCTCGGGCAGTGGAAGTCTAACTGGATTGTTTCTTGCTCCTGTGCCTCAATCAATGCTAATAACAACACAGGCCAAATTAATCTGATACTCTGATACCAGTGCAACCCCATTACTTTCATTGTGTTTTCACAAATAAAATATAACTAGAAAGTTGGTAAACATTTCTGCTGATGAAGCACAAGAGCAAATACAGTCTGACTCAGCCCCTCCTTGCAGCACTAGCAGCAATAAAATGTGGAAAACTTAATTGTGTTATGAAGGCATACAAAGCTGAGCTTACACAGACAGCAGAAATGCCACTTTTATACAAGCACTATTTGAAGAAAAAGATGTATATACAAATTGACAAAGCCAGCTATTATAAAACTATGCACAGCACTACAGATTCACAGTCACATTCAGGCTAAAAATCTCAGCTCCGCTTTCTATAACTGCTCCTACAGGGATGGATTTAGTTAACTTTAGGTTATGCTTTTTATTCTCCTGAATGCTACGAAGGTCTTCAGTATATTACCAAAATATAACCAGAAATGTGAAACTGGAAAAAGGCAGAAGCAGCTGCGGCACCACTCTGCAAGCGTGGACCCTTAGTACCAATGCAGGTCCAAAAGGTGCCCTGTGGCTCTGCACCAACTGAAACAGGGCCCTGAGGTAAATATGAAAGTGGACTCAAAAAAAAACCCCAAGAAATTAAGAATTTGAGTAAAAAGCTCCAGCACTACTATACAGAACACACACATCTTTCTTGAGAGAGAAGAACATGTGTCATGGTTTTGGCTGGGATGAAGTTGACTTTCTTGCTGGTAGCTGGTGTGGTGCTACGTGTTGGCTTTGGGATGAGAGCAGTGTTGATGGCACACTGGTGCTTTGGGTTGTTGTTAAGCTCTCAAGGGTTTTTCTGCTCCTCACCCCACCAGCGAGTAGGCTGGGAGGGCACAAGAAGTTGGGAGGAGACACAGCTGGGACAGCTGTCCCCAACTGACCAAAGGAATATTCTATACCATGATTTCACACTCAGCATAAAAAGCTGGGGAAGAAGAAGGGAGGGGGGAACATTCTGTGTGATGGTGTTTGTCCTCCCAAGTCACCATTACGCGTGATGGAGCCCTGCTCTCCTGGAGATGGCTGAACACCCGCCCGCCCACGGGAAGCAGCGAATGAATTCCTTGTTCTGCTTTGCTTGCACGCACAGCTTTTGCTTTCCTTATTGAACTGTCTTTATCTCAATCCACAAGGTTTTTCTTACTTTTAATCTTCCAATTCTCCTCCCCATCCAAACCGGGGGGCGGGGGGGAGGAGTGAGTGAACAGCCCCATGGTCCTAGTTCGCAGCTGGGACTAAACCATGACAACACGAGAAGTCTCCTCAGAGCTAGCCACTGGTTGCCAATGGTTCCTAACTACTTCCCTGATGCAGACCAAGCTAATCTTTCTCATTTCTCTCAGTGCTGCAAATGCAAAAGGAACAGTTGTGTAGTTATTGTTCCCAGTTCGATAAATTCCACAGCCAGGAGATTTCCTAAAAACTGTTATAACTATGATATAGACATTAAATACATCTGAACTACGTCTTTACAGAGGTTTGTTGTTGGTTCTATTTTTTCTCTGAAATAATGAGAGCTAAAAAAATACCGTAAGAGGTAATGAAATCACAGTATTTCTGACAAACGTGTGCTCTTTAGCAAACCAGGCAGCATTTTCTTCTGTAAGTGTGGACATGTCCACACTTCCTCAGGGTTGCGCAGCTTTCTGTGTAATTAAAAATTAATCTTAGGATATGAAGAAGTGAAGTCACTGAAAAGTAATTACACTTGTGTGCTCCCTCTCCTCTATACCTAAGACGTATCTTCAGCTACATTTACAGCTACATAAACCAACTGATCTCTGATAAAGTGTTTTGGAAAAATATGCTTCCAGAAGAACATCCAAAATACACGAAATTTGCCTCAACATTCTCAAGTTCTTCTGACAGAGACAGCACAACTGTAGAAGCCTCGTTGCCTCAGTAATTAAGGCTAAAATAGCCAACCCACCCACAACTTCCGTACACGTGCTAAATTTTAACTACTTGTCATGACCAGGGCAGCTTGCAATAACCATTGAAACCCGTATGACAAAAGCAACATCACTAAGAGAGTGCAGAAGTCTTTACACGGTGCGCTTCACCTCTTTTCAAGGCATGTGCACATGCCGTGACATAAAACACTTTCTGCGTCTATCACGTTTTGTTTGAATGCCGTCACAGTGTGCTCTCAGTTTAACAACTCATACATAGTTTCAGAAGGGTAAATTCAAAGAGAATGCCTTCTCCCCCTCACAGCCTGCTTGGCCTTACGATTAGAAACATGTGAGTGCCATGGAAAATTATTCAAACGCTCATTAAAAGTTCCTTCCGCTAATATAGAGTTGCTTCATACACCTCGGGATATATGATACGTGCAAACATATAGATTAGGACAATCTGGAAATGCATAGAGTCACCCTGAACAACTAAGAACAGCAGGAGAACTAAGAAAGTCTCCAGATTTGAACACATCCGCAATGACCTGTTTCAAATTCTTCAAAATTCACTACCTACTACACGGGAGTGCGATATTGCACAGCTGCTGCGCCACTACCCTTTTTATTTGGCCTAGATGTCCTAGGTAACTTATTTCTCCTACTGGCTTGAATCCAACTTAAATAACAGTGACAATGGCACAGAGAAAACAACCCAAGAACAAAAGACACCCAACACACGATCACTGAGAAGTAGGAATTCTTCCAGCAAAGCCTACTTTATCCTACTTTTTCATCTTACTTGAAGCTTACTATATTACAATGTAACGTTACTCCATTAGTCACGCAATGTCTAAATCTAGCAGAATATTAGGAATATTGTAAGTTTGAAGGGACTAATTAAGAGACCAGGCCGGGTGGGTGGGTGTCAAATAAAACAAACCCCCAAAAAACCAACAGTACACTTAGAAAAAGATTCTAAATACCCTGATCACAATGATATTGCAATCAAGAAAGCAACCTTGCTTGTCTTTATAAAGCACATCTCAACAACTCGCTGCAAGACAGGACGCTGTTTAGGATACTGTCCCAGCATTATACCGCCTCATTTGTGGTGGAGATGCTGGTTTTTCAAGCAAAGGAAAAAGACAAATAAAATAAACCCCTTCACCACCAACAACCTTTTCCACCAGGACCATGGAACACAATCCCTGTATAGAGGTGGAAAAAAATTCCAGCCACTTCCAGAAAACTTCCAGTACTTGAAGGAGGAGGAAAGAGAGACCTTGGCAGGACCTTCTATGAATGCAGAGCACTCTTTAGATTATGAATTAGTGTCACATCTGCATAAGAACTTTATATAAGCCTTGGTTTCTTTTGCCTGAATTGCTAAAGCCACATTGATATTCCCTCTGCGTCAACCTCAGTCCTTTACTTTTCTCCACTGAGTGACATACTTCAGAGAAAAGAGGTACGGGAGCAGCCAAGATAAATATAACGCTTACCCCACACCCTGAAGAATGACGTACCGGGGGAAAAACTGACAACTTTTGGAAAAATATGCTTCCAGAAGAACATCCAAAATACCTGAATCTGATAGACCCTACTGCCGACAAGAGCTTATTTCTGCATTTGGTGTAATTTCAAAGTTTGCAGTAGATTTATGATCAAGATTATGAGGAAAAGTTTTTGGACACTTTGCAAACATCATCCTTTTACTATACATCTACTACATTTTCAATTTCAGTTCTATTTATTGCATCAAGATGTTGCTATCTTGTTTCATTTTCAGGCATATATATTAGGATGCAATCATCTGCAACATACCTCTAAGAACTGGAAAGGATTATAACAGCAAAACAACAATAATACAAAGCAGATTGGGAGCTGGGAGTCTTGGGCGTGATATCCAGTTCTGCGGTGGATTCTCACCAATGGGGAGAAATTCACTGTTATCATGCTTCAATTTCTGCAGTTTTGTCAGTTTTAATGTGCTTACGTTAAGTGAGGATATTTCTGTAGAACTGAAATCCCAAACCCTGATTGATGAGCACATAGAAACCGGGAAATCAAGCTTTAAAAAAATAAATAAATAAAAACAGCGTACCTGTAATAAAAGTTAAAAGCACCTGAAAAACGTTGGAATGACCTACACTGAAGTCAAATGTGTTCTGTGCTGATCCAGCTGCTGATGGCTCTGCAGGACTATTTGAATCTCATATTTTTCACAGCACCAGGACAGTGATCAGAACATACTTCTCCAACTCTCTAGATTCACCACTTTGAAACGAAAGTCAAAAATCTACAGGAGGCAGCATAAAATGAATTATTTTAAATTACCCATTGTTACTGTACCTGGTTGGTGAATAGAGCCAATCTGTGTAAGAAAAGCTGTCACAGGAAACCCTCACTATTATTATTCAAAAAGACCCAAGAAGGGACCCAATGATGTTCTGCTAATCATTGGCCAGAGAGCAAACAGGCACTCTATTCTGAGGACTCAGGTCATGGAACGCAAAGCGGGGAGAAAGCAGTTTTACAATGGAATTTCAGAGTTACCACCTCCTGTTGGAGAACCCCAGTTAGTAACTGCAGCTGATTACAGCATTCATTAGCATTATTCAGAGTCCTGCTCAAAAAACACACACCTGAAAGACGACCGTCCTTCATATAGCGAAGCAAGAAAGGTAGACCTGGTGGCCAAGAAGCCCGCTCTCATTAAGAAAGGGAAGCTTGAGACTGAAAAGACACCGTTCCGCAATTCACTTTCAGGACATTATGGTTGTAGTTCCTACTGGCCCACACAAGTATGCCGTCTTCTGTATGTAAGCTCTTGATATCTTCCTGTCACCCTTCTCAGCAAAAAATAGGAGTTGCTTCTTTTAGACCTGGTCTGTAAATGTTTCATGTGACTGCATATATATTGATCTAAAAATCGACATCAGAACACAAGAAGAAACCCTAAGGAACACACACTTCTGAGCTGATCCAAAGCCCAGATTAATTATGGAAGGGATCTGAACTTGCTGGGAATTATTTTAAGAAATATTACACTTATTTAATCGTATGCTTATATTAAGGATACATATAATTAAACCCTTTATAAAAATGCTTTACATATGCTAATAAACAGCACATAAGGGAGCCCTGAAAAAAAACAAATTTTTGTGGGTAGTATATTAATAATGCTCCTCTCGTTCTTACTCTCTTACTGTGCCTCCTGAAAACTGAAACAAGCTGCTTTAACTTGAACTTGGCAATTTAACTCTGTCCTCTGTGGGTCAGAGAGGCAAGCACATATTTACACACACTTAGCAAGCAAGTAAAACTACTATGATCATCCAGCAACACAATACAGTGTAAAACCAATTACAACTCATGGACGATATCATAAAATTAAAATATACAGTAATTACATCTTTTGGGGCTAATATTGTCACACTCCGCAGTAAACAGTACTTAATTCGCAGGAAGACTGAAAACAACAACTCATGTGAAGGAATGGATCTTGATTCTAAAAGCAAAAAACCCAACAATAAAACCAAAAAAAGCCCAAACCACAAAAATACAAGATATTCCTCAGTTAGTTGCAGCGCATTTTTGAAGGGCCCTGAGTGCGCTCGCTTGAATGAGGAATCAATTCAGGGCTGGCAGTCAAAGCCCTATTGTTCTGGGCTTTGCTCCTTTCAGTTGTCACACCCAGGCTGCGAACCTCCGTAGAAACGAAGGTCTGAAGCATTTACAGAAGCAGCAGAATAACAACGGAACCGAACCAAGAGCTATTTTATTCTCTGAGCTTACTGTACGCGGTGCAAAACAAAACTGCCGTGACGGCAGAGTGACCTTATATTTACTGATTGGCCAGATGGCGAGAATTACTGACTGATGGAAGCCCCGAGCCGCCTTCACCATCTGACGGCTGTTTGGTGAAATCAAATAAAGGTCTCTGCGTAGTCTTTAGTGCGCAAACCTAATCATCACTAGACCATTATGCTGTGCCCTTAGAAGAAAATGCTGCAGGGAAAGGCAAGGAGTGAACAGGACCGAAAGCCTCGGATCCTCAAAAAGGGGGTTTTCACAGCAGAACTGAGACACGTGGGAACAGCACAGCAAGGAGCTTTGTGCACCGGCTGCCCAGGCCCTATCTCTTTTCCTAATGAATAAGTGAAGCCAGCCTCCAGGGCTGTCAATCTGGCACCTTTAGTAACTTATACAAGCACAAAGCTCTCTAAAAATAAATAACATAAAAAGAAATGCAAGTTCTCTCACTAGCAGTGGTTTTGACAGGTATCTTGAGTAATGTTAATTTTTCCACCTTTTTTTTTTTCCCCCGCCCTTAAAAAAAAAATACCAGCCGAATCACCAATTATTTTGGACAGTTTCTAAAAACAAGCACACATGGAAATAGCCCAGTACATCAGATTGATGGCAACTGAAAAAAATTATACTGGGGGTGTGTGTGTTTCCATGTGCGTACAGACAGAACATTTTGATTTTAAAAAAATGGTGCAGCCCTAATTCTTGTCCCATTTCCACTAATGCAAATCAAGAGAAATTCCATTTGACTAAGCTCACTTATGCTAACGGAGAAGAGGCACAAATTAAGTCAGAATCACAATCATGTTTCCCAAAAGACCTCTATAAAATACAGCAGGCCTGAAATTGTCTTACATCAGTTTTATCAATACGATTTTATTACCCGCAGTGAACTAGCTCATCACTTACAGCGTGAAAAATAAGATCAAAATTAGGCTGGATATATTTCTGAACAGCAAACCCTTGTAAGCTCAAGTCAGATCCTGAATGAAGAAAGAGAAGAACGAAACAATACCAATGTTCTCACTGCCACGCCAGAAATGGTGTTTAGACCCGTACACTACTGAACGTTACT
This sequence comes from Rissa tridactyla, assembly GCF_028500815.1. Classification (NCBI taxonomy): domain Eukaryota; kingdom Metazoa; phylum Chordata; class Aves; order Charadriiformes; family Laridae; genus Rissa; species Rissa tridactyla. The sequence goes on from NC_071471.1 coordinate 4,261,771, forward strand.
GTTGGTTTTTTCAAAATTAAGTTCTGGATCAAAATTGAATTTGCTAGTGTATGTTTTCTGTGCAGTACGTACATACTTATTATCACACACCAAAAAAAAGCAGCGTAACAGATGTTCACCGTGAACAGAAATCTACTCTGGCATTAACAGAGTTATTCCCAGTTAAAATAGGTCCGAGACACATGTTTGAATCCCAGTATAACACGCTTGCGTGTATATAAAGAATAACTTCAGGGGGAAAAAAATAGTAATACAGCTTCTCAGTGACTAGAAAGTTACTGTTTCAGCTCTCAGAAACCCATTTGCAAATTTTACAATAGCTTGAGGATTCTTGCAAAACCCAAAATAGATACAAAGCTTTATCCCTTGCTGGTACGGAAAGCATGAGAAACAGGCCAGGACGAGACTGGTAAAGTCAAGCAAAAGAAAAGCACAGGTTGACTGTCCAGGGAAAAAAAAACCACTGAATGCTAAGAAGATAAAATAATGGAATAATTCTGCAGGAAGATAATATTTCCTGGGACGTTAAAACTGTCTGTTGGAAGAAAAAAGGGCTACTGGGAAAACATTCTTTCTCAAAGCAAAAACTTGACATTAACGTTGCAAAAGAAGGACTAAGCAAGATTTATGGACTGTTGTGTTCAGGCTTCTACTGAAAATTTAAAACACCTAGGACAGAATACTCTGTTCTTACAGTCACACGAGTGCTTTAAGGGCTATTCTGCATGCACGTGGTGGTGTTACCTTAGCGCAGCCCACAGAAGAAAAAAAAAAAAAAAAAAAACAACAACAACCTGAATAAGCCACGAATGCAAAACAGAGAATATCCTTCATCTTTATGCATCTGCCATACCCTGCTCCCATGCAACAGGTACTCAACTTGGGCAAAACAGGTGTGCAAAGCATTCCCCATCCAAAAAATATTTGCAGAACATGAAACTAAGCTACAGAACCGTAACCTCAACATCCACAGATCACCTTAAGTTTAAAGCAACCTTTGTTGACAATACAGTGTGAAATAACTACACGATCTTATCAGACTTTCCTTTACCCTCTTAAAACTCATGCAGCCTTGTGTTGTGTTTTTGGTTTTTTTTTGGTTTTTTTTGTTTTTTTTTTAAAAACCAGCATATTGCAGAGATGAGGGATGCGGATTTCCTCCTTTCCCCAAAACACAGGCAAAAACACGTCCCCTCGCGTGGACACACAGCACAGGCTGCAACAGCCGACAGCGAAACAAGCTCCTACACGCAGGGACTGACAATGCCCCAAACTTCCAAACGGCGCAGCGTCCGGCAGGTCGCACGTGCTTACCTTGCTGGGACGGACTCGGGACGCTAGATTCATTCTCCCCCATTTCTAGCAAACGACAAACTCCCCCCGTTAGGAGTCAAGCCGTTTTATCAAGTTGACTTGGCTGCTGTGCGAGTTTTGACCTCCTGACTTCCGGCTGCAGCGCGGTAACCATATACCTGACTTTCTTCTGTGAATAATTAGCACCCTGCTTCCTGAGCTACCTGGGCTTGCCTGACCTGTTTCTCTATAAACTGACATCATATCCTTTGATCTCCTTCGATTACCATGTGCTTCGGGCAAGGCTGCTTTGTCTCCTCTTGGACTCTTCCCCCTTTCCTTTCACTTTCATGCAGACAGCAAATCTGAAGAACATTCCTCTTTCCAGCAGGTGTTTGAGTCAAAATGCCAACAGAGAGTTTGCAACTGATGTTAGAGATACTCTGAATTTGCATTTCATAGGAAAACTAAACGATAACTCTCAAGCCAACCTCTGTGGGAAGGGAACTCTGCAGCCCCAGCTCTCCACCAGGGAGCAGGACGATCGCCGCAGCCGCGCTGCCCCTCGGCAAAAGCTCTGCAGAGAGCCCAAAGCCTTAGCCCCAAACCCACCCTTCCCCTCTTTCACACCTCCAAGAAAACACTTTACTTGAACACCGTCATTTTGAGATTGTTTTAACTGTGTAACAGAAAAGGCTTAAAAACAAACCAAAAGGTTATTTTTCTTCTCTTCCCCTCCTTCTCCAGCACAAAGACACAAACTATTAAGATAATCTTATCCAGACAGACTTCAGATTGAGTTCTAAGAAAATATTTGCTCTTTTCTGCTGTGAAATCAAATAACAGGTGTCTGATATATTTGTGATCAATTTGTTGAACAAGTACACCTGCCTGCCTACAAAGTTCGGGGGGGGGGGGTTTTTTGTAACATTTACATTTGCAACTGCCAATGACAAAAATCAAAGACACAGCACTATTTTATAGGAACAAATAATGACAAACTAAAAGAGCTCAGTCACAATGTTAACCTTCATCTACATTACATTAAAAATGGTCTAATCGATAGCATTAGAAATTCATTTAATCCACTAGAAAGTAAGTCTATTTTGAAAACTAAACGGTCTTGTCTTTTTCTTCCTTTTTTTTTTTTTTTAAAGTATAGAAACAATTATTTATTAGAACAGAAAAACAGGAAAAAATTGAAGATAGTTTTTCAAGATAATTCAGGCTAGGTAAAATGTACCTTTTAAAGTAGAATTTCTGAAACAAACTATGCTCATTCAAACAAAAGTCTTACTTAGGAATAAGAACGTCCCCAGAGACAGTAACACTCCTCAAGTTAATCATCACATGGGCAGAAGTAAAAAAAAAAAAAAAAATTATATCCTTTAGTGATTCATTGTCAACTTTTTCTGCGTACACCAGGCACCTTCTCAGCCACGCACGCAACAAGCTTTTAGCCAAGCTAAAGCATCTGAGTTTTGCTCGTGACGGTAAATCAGACATCCCAAACCTCAATCACCTGAGCAGGGAATTCCAAAAGAACTTCTCGCTTGGTTCACAAAAATGAAGGAGATTACAAGGAAAAACTTCATGCTTTACTCTTGCTTGATTATCACATTCGTCGGGTTAATCGACTGTTCCCCAGTCAGAAAAGGCTCTTTATCACAAAAGTAAAGAGAAAAACAAAATGAACTTTTATGTTTGTAAAACAAGCCTTTCATTATTTTATTTCCATTAGTTTACATAAGCTTTTGCTAAATTTTTTCCCTATAATCCTCAATCTCAGCTCACGGCCCAAAATTCGCAGTCCGTGGCTCCTGGACTTCACCAGGCTCATCCCTCCCAGAATCCCAGTTTGCTGTCCGTGACCAGTTCAGAGTCAGCACAGGGGGTGAGACTCCAGCAGACGCCTGGGGAATCTCCCCAGCAGACACCCAGCGACTTCCAGTTCCAACGCTGAACATCATCTCGAATAAATTTACTAGGTTTCCACTGGAAAGTATGAAGGAAACTTTCAACTGAAACATGGGTTTAGCAGATGGAGATCTTTTTCAGCTTGGTTCTAACACAGCTTCCTCTACTTAAGGACAGAGACTAAATTCGGATATTTTTGTGTGCAGAGAAATGCATAATAAGAACTTTGTCGGCTTTGTGATTACTTCAAAGAGTGACAAACCGCAGTGGCTTTTCCTGAAAGTATCCAGCAGTACAGTTAGTGACGTGAGCACGCAAGAGCAGATACTGAGACTTTATTCAAGGGTCTGACTATGCCTATTCCTGCTTTTCCCACAGGTCCCTAATACAAGAGGAGATCGGCACCAGCTTCCTGAAGCTCAAAGCTGACTAACCTCACCTAACACAGGAGAAGGAAGAATATCTGGAGACTGATCTTTCTTTATCTCAGCTCTCAAACAAGGCCACTACGGCAAGTGCACCCTTTACTATGAGTTTGTTTTGGGAACCGATACCTTGGTTGGATGTATTCCTTCTGGGGACAGTGGAGAAGCCCATACGGAAACTCCTCCTTGACCGTCAAACTTGGGAACGCAAAGATTTAGTGCTGAGTTTCTATATTCAAGCAAGCTTGAGTTGTTCTATATTTAAAAGACAAAATTAAGGAAAAGAAATTTATTTGTTAATGAAGTTCTGCAGAGCTAAGCAGAATACATATTTGCAAATTAACTGATGAGACAGAATCATCTAAAGCATTTCTGCCCTCTCCAAACACAAACTGTCCACCTCTTGAAAGACACAAATCCTTAAACATCCTACATTATTGTAACTTCTAAACATGGGAGAAATCATAATGATTAGTTTTTACCTTAAACACTGTATACCATGAGGTTCTCCCCCACATAGAGAGAGCTACTAATTCCAAAGAAAACAGAAGTCTAAGGCAACAAAAATAACTATTCTTCTTAGCTGCTGAGTACCAACACTTTCCTTAAAGAGTAAGATTCTCATTTGAGGCTTTTAGCACCTACCAAAGTTATTTTGTAGTTTAAGTTCTAGCATTTTCTCACATCACCTTCTGTTAACTCTTAAATATTTTTAAGAATTCAAGAGATGAGAGTGATAGTACTGAAAATACGCCTTCCTTTGAAATGAAGCCTGCAAGTGGGAATAGCGCAAAAAGGACTGAAACTCAAGATTTTTCACACTCCCTCTTCCAACAATGACTGATGGTGAGAAACGGCTAGCTTGGGTTTATGTTCTCCTAAAACTGTTTGTTGTGCTCCCTTGTGTGCAACGATTTAAATGGAGGGCTCTGCGAAGGAGGAACTCTTAATTCATTCACTCTCTCTAGAAAGACCCAAATGTGAAAGTGTGGTGGTTTTGTTCTGCTATCGGGGCGGGGAGGGGGACGACAAGAAAAAAAAAAGAGAAAGTTATTCTGTATATTTCCAGTACAGCAACTACAATGTTTCTTGACTCTAAGGAGCGCATTTGACAGACCATGAATGGAAACATAATTTGATGATGACAGCGACCAGGGCTACAAGAGGAAAAAGCTCGATCTTATGCCAACAAGATTGCTGCATCGTACCGCCCATGTCACGGATGGCTACAAGCCTAAGCTCAATGTCATTAGCAACAGAGCGCTCTTCACCAACAGCGATAAGACTTGCCAGAGGATACGAATTTTCTCACAAGGTTTCTAGGGTAGCTCTGCAAACCTAGAGAGAGGCCCTCACAACTGAAAGCCTTTGGAAAAGCAAAGGTTTCCCGTAAATTGCTTTCAAGACACTCCCATTTCTACTCAAGAATTTGGATATTTTATAGAATTAATGCAAAAAATAATATCAGCAGCTAACAGTTGTTGTCTTTCCTTATTGGTAACATGTTTCAAACTCCCAGGCATATTATGCTACATACCCTACAAATGTAATACAAAGACTCATCAGGTTGGTTTTTTTTCCCCCCTAAAGAATATAGTTTCAATGTTTCAAAAATGTGAATAATGAGTTACACTTATTACACGTGAAATTGCACAGATGATACAAATCCTACCTAGAACTGAAGTGTAAGGCACTGGGGATAGGCAGAGTTCCTTTACACAAGTCACTAAGAGCCTCTGAGCCAGTCTCCGTCAAAGCACGCGAGTTGATAACCAAATGTTTTAAAGTTCATCACAGGAGAGAAGCAGTCCACAAAGTTTCTTCTGGTGACTACTTGTGATAGACTGACATTTTTCAAAGGAAAAAAGAATTTTTTTTATTTTTTTTCCTGGAGAAGTCTCCGGGGAGACCTTATAACAGCCTTCAAGTACAGAAGAGATGGGGATGGACTCTTTATGAGGGAGTGTAGTGACAAGACAAGGGGCAATGGTTTTAAACTGGAAAAGGGTAGACTTAGATGAGATATTAGGAAGAAATTTTTCACTCTGAGGGCGGTGAGCCCCTGGCCCAGGTTGCCCAGAGAAGCTGTGGCTGCCCCATCCCTGGAGGGGTTCAAGGCCAGGTTGGACGGGGCTTGGAGCAACCTGGGCTGGTGGGAGGTGTCCCTGCCCAGGGCAGGGGGTGGCACTGGCTGGGCTTTAAGGTCCCTTCCAAGCCAGACCATTCTATGATTCTATTAAATCTTCAACAATGGTAGGTACGCTAGGAGAATCAGGACAGTGCCAATCCCGTCTCCCTCATAAAAACAGAGGGGCAGGTACTGATGTTTTTTATACTGCTGGTGTTTGGTGGGTTTTTTTGGTGGTGGTGGTGGTGGTTATTTGCTTGTTTGTTTTAAAGAGCAACACAGTTATTTTATTTTTCCATGGAAAAGGGTATAATAAAAAGAATAGCATTATTTGGTTAGCCTCCAAATTACAAGCAGTTGTTTAGCCTACAACCTCAATTAAAATAGGAGATGGGGGAAAAAAAATATATTTTTTTCCACAAGTAAAATGGATTAAATACAAAAGCAAGGATAACCAGTCTCAAAACCCACAGTGAAGCAGGTTTTCAGTTTATGCAAATGATGCACTAACGAACGAGCAGCTGAGTGCCAGCAGGCAGAGAGTGCATGGACAGAGCTGAGCCCAATTTGCTGAAGTGTGGAGTTCACAGGAACTTAAATTAAATTTCTTTCCTTTCTCCAACAAAGGAGTTTGATCAGTGAGCAAAATCCAAGAAAGACTTACTCCATTATGGATGAGCTTCTCATCCCACATTCCTCTGCCTTGTCCAAGTTTTATTTCCCAATCTACTTGCTGTGAACAGGTTTTCACCAGTTACAAGGAGATGTGACGAGAATGGTCATACAGAGGCAAACATCACCACTGTGGAGCTTAATGGGAAAGTAAGTATATTTGTTCTCGTTTATTTCTAAGAACTAATTACAGCTTGTTACAACTTTTTGCCAGAAAACTACTTGCCATCGGAAAAATATGACTTTGTAGAAACAACTGATTTTATGGTCAGAAGATCTAGTTTTAATGAGCCTTCTGTTAAAAAAATATCAATGGTTCAAAAACGTGTTTTTTTTTTTTTTTTTTTTTTTTTTTTTAACAAGACCAGAAAAGGCTCTAAACCACCACTCTGTAACTTGCGACATACTAATGTGGACTGGACAGAACTAAGATTTAGGCCTTAAAGACCCAACAGGAGGTGTTTCACCCTCCTGGCCACTTTGTTGGAGGATTGTTGCACGAGGAACAAAATCTCATTTTTCAAAAGCAGCTCCAGCAAAATGACTTAACGCGTAGCTCAGGCTTTCCCTGATCCCTTGCTCAGCGAGGAAATCATGTGCCAAAGGAATTCATTAGTATTCAGAAGAAAACAAGAGTTCAAAATATCCATGGAGTTCTCATTATTTTTTGTTGGTTTGTTAATAAAACATCCATTACTTTTCGCAATACCTGAATTATGGATAATTGTTCTGTCTCCCTGAGACCTCTCAGTCCTGACAGGACTGACAAATGGAACACAGCAGAGGGGGATCTAAGACTGCGGTGCGATTTGTGACCCCATTTGACAGCTTTATGGCCATAAGGAACAACTCAATGTCTCTCTGCACTCTCAAAGTCCTGATTTGGGAAGCCGAAACAAGAACGCTGTGACAGCTTTCCCCAGCAGAGGTATTTTTCCCTCCGCAGAGAACAGGTGCTTTGTCAAAATATCATTTCCGAAGTTTCTTTAAATATCTTTTTCTAATCAGATCCTGCTCCTCGGATTTCGTTCAACACAGCTTTAGCAACCAAACCTCAAAAAAACGGTAGCAATCAAAATCAGCAATGGCCTCCTGATTCACTTCTAGTGTTTTTAGACTTCCTACTTAATGAAAATATAGATGAGTCCGGAGAAAATAAATAACAACTCAAGCTGACTTCAGCAGCTGAAAGATGAGTGCACAGCAGTCAAAGCTACAGACGCACTAGCACAAAGTCAGTTTGTAGGAGAAAGAAAAAGAAGAATTAGCTTCTCCTTTTTCCTTTTAATTTGGTCTTTTCAGTATTAAACAAAATCAAATTATGTAAACAAGTATAAAGGACTGGTGCGTGGAAGATGACACTTTATAATCTGGGCCTGCACATAACAGTAACGCAGCGCACAAAAGATCTAGTATAAAGGGTAAGTATTTCACTGCCCTTCAATCCACTTGATTATTTATAAAAGCAGTGGAATTAAACGAGTGCTTTTTAAACATGTTGTTTGTTTTACTTAAAAATCTCTGCACGATTTATTTCTGCCACCCCTTCTTTTGATGGATCTTGTAGTTATAATTGAAAGCAAAAGATAAATTGAATGACAGAAGTAAGCCGCTTAAAAAAAGGAGAGCAAAAGAGCGAGGGAATGAAAAGCGTTTTCCTAATATTTGTTGGCAAGAGAGCTAATGCTATAAATGCTAACTAATACCGAACTCCATCTTGCACAACTAAGAAGGAAGTCATACTACTCTCTAAGATCACATTAGAAAGCAGAGTCTAAAAATCTGATACAGGGAATTAAAAGTGGCTGTAAAAAAAATAACTCATCATTTTATCCTTACTCTACCCTTTCAGAGAAAGCACTTCTTTAAAACACTAAAGTGGGTGACCTTGCGTTTAGATTTCGGCAGGATGAACACTCATCTCTAGCACATCGAGCACAGCTGGGAAGATTTGTGGTTTAAGTAGGTCAGCTCGCATTCCAGCCACACATGTGAGCTTTTATAACAAATACGCTGTACAAAATACAGTGATTTAATACAGTGATGGATCTTCGAGCCAGTGAGGACTTGGACTCTGAAGTATCTTCTACCCCAGCAAATACAGAGGAGCCCGGAAGAATCTTGTGTGTGAATCTTCAATCCCTAAAGATTGTTCCAATAGAAGAGCTGTAAAAAATATGTACGTATATTTAAAGAGAGAGATATATATGTATGTATATCTTACAGAGAAGCAATACTACGCTAACAAATGACCTCACTTCGTGGGACTGCCACATACAGCAGCACAGCCATTTCCTGAAACGCCACGAGTGGCAAGACATCTGTCCCCGCGAGCACCAGGAGCTGGCAAACCGTCCCCTCCTGGACCCTGCAATGCCACAAAACTCCGCTGCGTCATCTCGCCAGCCAGGCGGAACGGGGAGTCTCTGCACAGGAAGGCTGACAAATGCTTTTGCTACTCACACACCTATTGACAAATGAGGGGGCATATTGACAAAAAGATGGTCACTGACATGATATTCCTACACCCGTTTATTGCTTTTGTAGGCAGCAGACCTGCTGCCTTCCTTGTGCCAGCTGTGGTCGTCTTCTGAAGCTAGGATAAGCTGATTCAGTTTACTAACCTGACGGTTTTGCCAGCAGAAAGCTACCTATTTTTTCCTATGACTTCTCAGCTTTCTGCTGCTTAAAAAACATTAATGAGCCCACGAAGGAGCACAGAGCATGGGAAGACGACGGCTTTTTTTGGTGCTGAGCAGCTTTTAGGTGAGCTCAGCCTCCTCCATCCACCTGCACCGTGCCCCGTGCACGTACACACGAAGCCCAGGTTCGGCACACCCGTAATTTCCCATCCCCTCCTCTCCAGTGAGACGCTTACACGCCACATCTGCTTACGACCCTCTGCAGATAAAGCACATCTCATTAGTTTTTAACAACCACTCTGCAAAATCAGACTATAGCAACTGAGGCTCCGATTCTGGCCAGGCACACCTTCTTTGACAGCAGGGCACGTGCAACACGTATGACTGTGCTTCAGACAATCAATTCTTCCTTTTTTCCAAACTAGTTAGCTCAAATATTTACTGTAAGTAACTCTCTATATAAAGCACTTCTAGTGTGGAATAACACTCTTCATGGCTGTTTGCCTCTCTGAATTATCTATGCAATAGTCCTCAAAAACAGAACGAGCTATATTTTTCCAGAGAGAGTAAAGGCAGCAAAATCTTATTCTCCCCAACTGAGAAAAAAAAAAAAACAAAAAAAGATGATTTTTACATTAGCATTGTTTTCCATTTCTACCCAAACCTGCAATGAAGTTTTATTTTTCCCAATTCCAGTTGCGGCATGCACTCCCAGAAAACACAGCTGTTGTCTTTGTATTTACTAGTATGCAGTTATTGCATTGCTTAATATATTTTCACATAGTTTTGTTGGGTTTTTTTAAATACAGAAGCAACCTAGGAAATGAGATCTCAAATACATTACCTGTGCCCCTTTTTCCCTGCTTACACACCATGCACTTGTTTCATATGCTTTAAACAATAAATTGTCCCCATATCTCAGACAGGGTATTAGGTAAAGCAAACAAAACAGCACAGAAGCCAAAATGAAGGACGAGACATTAATTCTGTGTCAATAATTAAGAAAAGGAATCAGAATCTCACTTTCAAACAATGTTCACGGTACACAACAAAATAAAAATACTAATAAAAAAATAAAACTTTTTAACTCGTCTGCTCTGGGTTGATCTTTCCATGACTTTCTATGTGTAAGTCCCATAAGAAAAGCAAAAGCCCAACCGAAATTACTACAGTATGAGGCAGTAGAAGAAAACTAAAGAAAACCCATGCAAAAATATGAGGAAAGTGTCAAAACTTATTGATTTAAAGCATCATTTTAAAACACAACTTAGGTAGTTTAAGTTTTCTTAACCAATGTTCCAATGGAATCAAACGTGTTACAGATTATTAATACCCAAATTTCATAAAACACGGGCAGATATTCCAACAGAATGCTGAAAACATTGAATATATTCCACTTGCATTCCTTACAAAAGCTGGCCAGCAATTATTTGTAGTTTAAAATTATTTAATTTGATTGTAAATAGGAGAACTTTTCTGGTAACATTACAGAAGTCGGCCTGACTTTTTTCAACAGCGCTGCATTGTATAGACAGAGAAACCACCACAAATCTTGTAAAAAAAAAAAAAAAAAAAACCTTGCTGATCCTTACTTATTTTCTTGGTTCAATTATAGTAATTTTTAAGGTGTTTTGCTGTCTTAAAAATCCATGTAGGGGAGTAAATAGCCAACAATTTGCACATCTTGGACACGAACACAGATTCATAGACCTTAAATTTGTAATCTTTTCCTTCATCGATATAGTAGATTAAAGCACAACTTTAGACACTTGGATCCAAAGTTTCCGTAGTACCAGTGCAGTTCCTTCAATCACAGCAGTCATGTTTAAGTTAGTACAATTACATCCACAGACAGTTAAACGTGCAGATGATGGGAAAGAGCAATCTTACCTACAGACCACAGTTGCCCTTAAGAACACAAGTCACCACGAAACACAGTCCAGAGCAGTTTGCCCAAACTTTCCCATGAATCATCGTAAGCTACAAAACATTTCTCAATACCCTGTAGCAAACTTCGGGCTTGTAATGTAAGTATAAACCATTAAAAAGATAAATAGTAAGTCAGAAGCTACAGTTTACAACATAAGAATGAAGGAGAAAGACGATTTTGTTAATGACAATTGCCTTAAGGCTTCGGCTATACAAATCGAAACGTTTCAAACCTTTCACCTGGTTTTCTGAGTATCTCCAGCTACAAGGAAGTAATTCTACACGGCTGGCTGCCGCGATCTCGCCTCCGTCTTTGCACGGGGACACAGCGAAAGAGAATAGACTGCAGAGACGTGTTAGATGGAAACACTGATTTTTGTCTAGATCATTCAAAGACTGATAATTACAAAGCGTCCAATAAACATAATGGATTTCTTTGCAGCTTCCATCAAAACATTTCCATACCAACACTCTATATTTTGACAGCTGGTCAGGTTTCACACTGTGCCAAATGCTCTAAAAAGTTTCAGACTTCACAACAACCATTAACAAAAACACTGAACTCAAAGACAAAATAATGGAAGCAAGCGATTTGCAAAGGGCAATTGCTCTTACTAGTAGGAGATTATTTTTTTCCTTTTAAGAGTTCGTAAAATAATGCAACTGCAGATATATACACATTAACCTCCCTTTTGCCAGGTGAAAGAAAGAGGCAGAAAATGCCTAGGTAGGTAGGTCTCATGTCCAACAATTCAAAACAGGAACCTAACCCATTTCCTACAGCTTTGACCTTATCATTAGGCACCAAAGTTGTTCCTGAGAGCCAAAAGGGTGAAGGAAATGACTCCCCAGCAATATCAAAACCACACAGATTGTGAAACCTGGCTCTGCAGTTGCCAGTTGCAACTTCTTCCTAAATAAATATCTCCATAAAAATAAGAAAAAAAAGGTTACTAGTTCAATATTCATTTGATGACAACCATCTCCATGTAGTCCACCTACTTTTCCCATAAAGGCCTTCTAGAGAGGCCCAAGCTAACGAAGGCCACCCTTCATCTCCCTAACGAAGCCCTGCCTATGTACAATTATACTGCAGCAGAAAGATGGATCTACAGCTCATACTGACATCCATATTCAAAATTCATTCGAATTGTTGTCAGAACAACTTGTACAAGGTCAAGTCTGTCACACTCCTCAGTGCACACGCTCTGTTCGCAGCCTGGCATTATACCACTCTAAGAAGGGAAACACAGTAGATGTGTCATTTCATAACTGTGTTTCAACCACAAAAAAAGGCAATCTTCTCAAGGTTGCAATTATAACGCAAACATCATCTTTCAGCATAGAGCATATTGATGGTCATATTCAGAGGGCTCTCAGACTAAGAAAACATAACTTTACCTGGAATTAGATCTAAGAGCTTGCAATTTCAGGCAAATCTCTTACTAAATATGGCTCTTGTCTTGAAAACATAATAACTGCACGCGACAGAATTCACAACATCTTTTCTTCCTTTAAAACGCTTGATTTGCTTCCGTTCTCCTTGTGTTTCTTTCTAGAAGAATGAAATACATAGAGACAAAACATGTACTATACAAATCTAACCCAGCTATGACACATATTGGGAATAAACTATGCAAAAGTGCAGAAGTCAGACTTCATGAGCTCAAGAGACGAGCCAATTGTCAACTCCCATGTACGGAGAAGGGACCTCAGCCCATCCTCCCTGCGTTGCCAGGCAACCATTCCTGTATCCTTAGCTGTATTCATTAGCCATTAACCACCATCAGGCTCCCTTTCTTTTCTCCCTCACACAGGCTCCTGCTCTCATAGATGTATGAAGGGGAGGGGGAAGTTAAACAAGATGACTTCCTTTCTGATCAAAAGTAACATTCCGAGTTATAATAGCTAATAGATTTTAGCCAATTCACACAATTCGTATAATTGCTTTGTAGAGAAAGATACAGCATGATTATAAGGTACAGTTCTTTTAGTAAGAGGGCTCTGTTAAAAGTCCAATGCTCTTCTTCTAAAATGCCTATCATTAGATAGTGATGATCTCATGCTGACAGTACTAAAGTGCCCTTTGAATTTCTAAAAAATAAAATAACAGGTGACAGCTTTTTAACTCCAGAAGAATGGCATTCAACATGAGGAAATGCTATTCTAAACCGTGGCGAGATAAACAAATACCAATTGATCTCAAAAGTAGAAATGTGTTATCTTTAATGTATTCCATGGAAACAAAGCAATGCTTCAACCCCTAGAGGTACCGGGCCACTGTCCTTAATATCAACATAAATACACACCACCTCCCATGCGGCAGTTTCCCTGCCTGCCCATCCTCAAGCTATGGGTTAATTCCACTTGTGGGCACCAGCAGGTAAGTTACGTGGCCATAAACTGAGCTAGACAACCCAAATGAAGTAGATGAAAACTCTCCCCCTCCCCAGTTCCAGCTTGGCTTCAACCTGCGCAGCTCTCCTCCTCCTCCTCCCACGGCAGCCCAAGCATCCGCGTGGAACAGGGGAAGCGGTGGGGCTCTGGCTGAGGACAGCGGGGAAGACACAGCTCTTTCAGCAAAAGTTCTTACTTGTACAATCTTAATACTACCACGGAATAAGCCTACAATACATTCTTGGTATTTCGATGTCTTGTTATCTTGTTAAGTTTCCACGAGACTGAAGTTTAATAGAACTCCTCAAGTGAGGAAAACTTAAAATATTGAAAAACTTATTGCAAAGCACTAGAAAACATAGTATATTGCAAAGCCCACAATTCTGCAACAAAGAAACAGAAGCTTTCCAGTGTGATGCTGTGCAGAGGTCTCTCAACATACAAGCAGCAAGCTGCCGTCTCTCCCTTTTTAATCTTTGAGACCACCACGTGAGCGTGTCTTCAGGTCTGTTAAGCATCACTGGAGAAGCAGCTTCATTAGAGACTATTAGGACAGGGAGCGTGAACAAGACTGGACAACATCCTCACAAAGAAAAGGCTAAAAGAGCTTAATCTGATATTTAGGTGGAAGTTTGCGTATGATTAACAAGCAGTCTAAATAACTACGCCAGGATGAGAAATGTGACAGCATAAGGTTGTGCAGGTGAGCAGAAAAGCAGCGCTGTTTTCAATGCTTCGAGCTGAATTCAGACAGACTCAAGAAATAAACAGGGCAAATGTTTTCCAACACTGTAACCTGTTGGGCAACTTTCCAAGAACCACAAGAGCTTTTCCATCACCAGAATCTTCAGGACTGGAAGCTTTTGCTTTATTTTAAGCCCAGCTACTGAACACACAGAAGCAATTATTCCAAGGTAGCCCAATTGCCTCGGACAGGACAACCACATCGGTAGCTCCAGCTTTGAATTATTCCACAGTCTGTACATAGCAACCACCAGAGGAGAAAACCCATGCCACAATACCTCTACATTTGACATGAAGAATTGTGAAGAGACAGTACAGCGCTATCACCCAGGACTGCTATTCTCCCACAATTCCTTAATAAGGCTCCTGTGTATTTTGGTATACACTTCATGAACCAAGACAGCAAAATGAATGAAATTTAGCAAAGCACATGTAATGCACAGAAACAACTCTGGTGTCACAAAACAACGCGATGGAGACAACTCTATAGTGTGGGAGGAAACATTCTGACTACCACCGTTTGCTCCTTAGAGCACAACAGCATTTTTACGGACTTATGTTTCACCAAATTTTCTTCTGGTTGTGTCAAAATTGAAGATTCTTTTCTCATTGCCAGACAAAGCTTCTGTAATTTGCACCCTAAGCATACAGCTCAAGAAAAAGAATTTTAAGTTGCCCCTTTTATATTATAATTACTTTAGTATAACAAGCATAGTCATGCCTATTTGCTAATTAGACAAATGCAATACTGATCAGTCTCTACGGTGCGAGATTTCTTGCCGGAGTCTAATGGAGACATTACAACTATTTAAACCATGAAACCATCATGATACAACTGAAGGAACTGTCAAATTTGTTTGGTAGCACCGAACAGGGTGAAGAGAGAAAGCACAAGAATCTGAGACGATACGCGCTGTGCCCGTATGGCCCGAGGCACCGGGAGAGATCCCGTCTTCAGGGAGCGCAGCCTCTCCACCAGCCCAACCCTCCGTCGGGTGTGCCAAGGCAACTGCTTACCCTGCTTACAGGGAATATCTCATGTATAGAGTGGAAACAGCTATCCTGGCCCTGCAGAGCTACCGCTCTCATCTACTGGGAAACACAATTTTGGGTTTTGTTTATTGTGACTGGCTAAATTCTATGAGCACACTTTTGCAAGTACATTTTGGAGTCACATAATTTCCTCATTGCAAGCCCTTCTGTCTTGATCCACAACTCACTAAAGCTTTGGTTTATTAACAGTGTGTCAGTACCATGACAGTAATTTAGAGGAGTTCAATATTTGCTAAGAATAAAACATTCTGGCCATCTGTGGGTCCTGGATTACTGTGGTATTTCTCAAGTATCCCAAATATTAAGTTTTAACACACACTTATCTGGAGTCTTACTATAGGAGTATCTGCATTTAAATACTGTTCAAATCAGAAAATTGACAGCAAATTATGTAAATAAGTCCATAGCCCTTAAAGAAAACTTCAATTTTCACGAAGTCCTTAGAGAAGGATCACAATTCCCGCCCTAAAGCCCACAACAGTGTCATTAGGTAGAACAAAATTATAAAACAAAACAAAATTCTGAAACGCACCGCTGTCCTACCCCGCGGGCAGCTGGGCAGGCTCACGGGAGGCCCAGCACTCCTTCCGAAAGCATTGCTGACAGCTTTGCTTTGATCTCCTTTTACAAGCAAAACTACCAAATCTGATCTGGTTGCAGAAGTACCTGATGCTCAAGGGCAAAACCCGGGCCTTTAAACCAGATACACAACAGAACATTTTTTGACAGTGAATTTTTCAAATTTATTGTGCTGCCTGGAACTTGGTTTTATGGCACTTGCCAGCATCACAACCTCTAACTCTAGGGATCCGAAGTGGCACATGGCTTCTATTACGTCTAATAGCATTGGTTAAATTAGGAGAAAGCTTCACTTGAAGACAAGGCTTTTTGAGTACAGCAACCTCAACAATCCCTTCATCCACAGACACAGCAGGGCAAGGAGATCCAAAAAGTTTCAAACACTGAATATTACCCATTTTGAGTGATTTCCACAACTGAACAAGACATAGTAATGTCAAATGAAGTATAGCCACGATAAAGGTATATTTAGTAGAAATTAAGAATACTTCGCTATACTCACAAGTAATTAACTGGTCAGAAGTTATTAAAACAATTATTTTCTGCAATGATTTCACAAACAAAACAAGCCTGCCACATCTTACCACAGAACACAGCAAGTTAAATAATTTTGACGGAAAAAGACTAAAAATATGCAGTGTTAGAGGATACGTTTTCCATATACATGAGAAATCAAAGCGTATACATATATAATGAAAGCTGTAGACTGCTGAAAATTAGTCTCTGGTTTGGCTCTTAATTTCCTACAGATATTTAATTACCCCTTCCTCATTATCACTGCCTTGCTCTCTATACCAGGAGTATGGTACCATGAAAGTAAAATTAAGGGGAACAAAAATGTGAATTCCCATTCTAGCAATTTTGTTTGCAACTGAGCTCATGAAATACAAAAGCTAGAGCTGCAACCTGATTTTCAATTATTTATACTTTGCTGCCTCTGTAATTTCACATTTTCCATTCAATTATAGTGATCTCTCCTTCATATGCATATTCAATGTTTAGACGAAACCAGACACTTGCCAAGGCACTACGTAAGACACATAAGCATTCATGCCACTGACTGTCATTTTGTTTAATTACTGAAGCCTATTCCAAATTATTGGCTCATGCTTACACTTTATTTTGACTAAATATTAAGTTTTGTAACTTACCTCCTTAAAATACTTACTTTTTTTTTTCTGAGCACATAATATCCACACATTTATTTCAAACAGAACAATTATGATGAGAAGTTCAAATAGGTGTTTGATACATTATTTTTTTTTCATTTACCTTAAAGCCAAAACGGGATCAGTTTGGTAGAGACTTTTTCACCACGGCATATTTTCAATCTGGCCTCTACAGTAATTCCCTGCAAAAGAGGAACACATCACATTGTATAATACCGTTCACAGAAACAGAAATCTAACCATTTGCAGTGATGCAACTTGTAAATATAAATAGAAGATGCATTTTCCTGACACAGCAGCAAAGTAGAACACATTTTTAAACATGCTGGTACTTACGAAGTATTTTTCTCATCTAACGAAACAAAGTGACTGCCTAAAATGTGAAAGCCAATGCCCTCGCATCCTGCAAGGTCTGGTTCAAGAGGTAGCAGGTTCATACGCAGGGAACCTGTGGTGGTGGTTCTGCCCTACTACAAAACATTGGACAATAAACAACTGTCTTGTTTATCCATCAGTAAAGTAGAAGTGTTCTTAGTGCAAAAAAAAAAAAAGCCCTGATATGCTGATCATTTCAAATTTTCATTGATTTCCAACTAGCAATCTCATTATCATCCATATAAATCTCCCTCCTCCTTTTAATGAAACGCAATTTCAATGTGTCAATGTGTTCCTTCCCCAAGCACAAGGTAGCTCAGTACATATTTAAACAGCCTCAGCGTGTATCGCTGCAGTTCAGTAGTAATCAAAGCTTATTGTAAAGATTCTGCAGATAACTCCGCTAATAACCCTCCACTGCTGCACTACAGAAATTATAAAACAAAGGCAAAAAAAAAAGAATCGATAGTAACCACACTGTGCCATTGTAATTTTCTGTAAATACAATCATACTGGGGCAACAAAGAAGTAATCTAAAAATAAAAAAAAATTAAAAAAATAAACCCAGTAAACAATGAATGCGCTGAACTAGCAGGAGGGCAGTTTCCATCTCCCAAACCAAAATTTTCCTATAAATTCTACTGATCCAACAGAATGGCTGTAGCAGCCGCACTGAAACACGCATATAAAAAGTTGGAACAGAGCGGTCGGGAGATGGACGTTGGGTGGGGGATGACCAGGCTTTTACATCTCTTCTAGGTGAGCATTCAAAAGTCTGACTAAAGTTATCCTTTAAACAATGGGGAGAATAAAGGCAATAAAATTTTAAAAGACATGTTTGAATTTGTCATCCGGAGACAAGCTACCTTTAAAAACAACCCACAACTGATGGTACTACAGCTATTCATAATTCAATTGCTGTTGTAATTGCCTTCAAGGAAACCCTGCAGAGCCACAGCTCATAAAAATTGAAGAACAACAGGAAGAAAGACCCTTTATCACTGCAGATTTGAACCCTGTAAGAGACACAAAGTAATTTGGGTTGGGAGAAGCCTAAGAAGTCAACTGGTTCAACACCCCCATGTGAAGCAGGAATAACATCAATATTAAATCAGGATGCTCAGAGCCTCTTACAGTCAAGTAAAACTAAGAGGAAAATGCCAGTCCTAAAGCAGATTCATGTTTTGCCCTTCATAGACCTGGTCCCCTTTTCACAAAGACAGCTGGCAACGAACTGCAGCACAGCAGCAAAACTTTAAAATGAAGTAAGGATGGATTTACTGAGTTCCAAAAAGTACATTTCCTTCACAGTCATAAATACAATATTGTGCTACTGTTCTGCAAAACAACACCTCTAAACCATACAAACCCATGTAAGCACACATTACAGTTATGGTCTTACCGAGCAAGATAAAGAGGGTGGAAAAAAAAAAAAAAGGGGGAAAAAAAACCACCATAAAATCAGTCCTTTCCCTGGACCAGAAAAAGACTTATTTGCTCACAGGTCTCAGGTAAAAGCTTCACATTAAAACATTTTATCTTACAGTTTTACCGCTCAAAAGATCAACTATGAGATTAAATCCAACTTTCTATTAAGCTCTAGAGACAGCCACATGCCACGCAACTCATGAGACTTTAGGGCATCAATAGTAGGTACTGAATATAGGAGGGAAGCATTTCAAAAAGGCATTAACACTAATAAGGCTGACATATGGGTATCAAGGGAAAAATAGCTGCTAAGTTATGATACTACTCAGTCATGATCCAGAGGTACAGAAAGAAGCCGACTGTACAATTCCAGAAAATTCTGAGAGCTTCTCCTGAATTCACCCACTTAGAAGCATCTTTGATTTCATCTAAGCATCTATTGAGAAGAAAAAAAAAGGAAGGGGAGAGTGAGGAAGAAGGCCAAATAGTAAACTAATCAAACTCAAAGATTTTTGTGTTTTACCAGTTTGAAGAACAAGTGCGGTGGAAAATTCAGCAAACGTAATCATTTATTTTTTAAAAAACTGAAAACCAGAGGAAAAAAGGACACAGTGAACTCTAACTCTTTCCATAAAAAGTCAACAGGTTATAATTTTGTCCCGTCTTTTCCATTTGGACAGTCACAGCATTATTTAAAACACGCAGAACATTTTAAGGCTTTTCTGTCACTGTGACTAATAAGGGCAGGGTCTGTTCCTCCATCTTCTGGATACGCAGTTCTAGAGGGGACAATACGGTTTGTCCATTTACAGAGGAACAACGAGACTCAGGATTAAGGAACTGAAAAGGAAAACAAAAGGTCATGTTTTAGTTTTCCCCTTTACCATATAGACATTTGTTTCCTTACTGACCACCCTCCTATGCAGGAATGACTACGCTCATAGTATAATACTCCAGCATACTTCTCCCCATGCCACCTGTATCTTTAACTTTTAAGCAGCTGACAAAATTACAGATGATGACTCTGAAGTAATTTAAGTAGGCAAGCATTAGCCCAAGGAAAAAATTCCTGTTCACAAATCGTGAAGAAATTCTTCTCTCCTCAGCAAAGCTTATATTCGAGAAGATAAGTATTGTTGCTGGGAGAGAATGCTGTAAATTAGAACAGAAATCCCATTTGACTTAAAAGCGTAATTCCCGTGTTTCACATGAGGCTCAGAAATCAGGGGGTACAGAGGGAGGAATACAACAGCCAATGGATTAGATGTTGTCACTTGTGATCTATCATCACACTTTCTCAGATTATGAAAATGAAATTTTCCCAGTAGTACATTTTATGCTTGACAGATTACAGATTGGTTTACACAGCTAAAATTGGAGCACTCGGATTTTACAAAAGTTCAGGTCTTCCGAGAACAGCATTTATGATACAGTTTGACACGAGTCAAAAGCAGCATTGAACAAGGTAATGCCAGAGACGCTCCCCGGCAGTGAAACGGGAGAGGCCACAAACTCCTTAATCATCACTTCAGCAAGCCTGAATTTAACACTTTTTCCTTGACTATAGAGCTGGCTCAGAAAGGTCATTAGACTGTTACATTCACTGTTATGTAGAGCAGCACTATATACATGCAAAGTTTCTATAGCAACACTTTCTTAATTCACTCTTTAAGCAAAACACCAATTAGCTTTTTATTATAGCCAATTAAAAAAATCTGCACGCTAATTGACAACCTCTCAGAATTTAAGCTTATGCAAAAGAAAATTGCAGTGAAATTTTCTGTGGTAATAGCTTACTTCCTATTCTTCCTTCTTAACAGAACAGTAAATTATTCTTGATAGGGACTGAACACTTATTTTCAATTTAAAACGTTCAGACACACAGAAGTAACCTATCCTTGTATGCCTTAAACCTTGGCAGAGCCTGAAGATTACAGGTTCCAGAAAGGCAACAGAAATGTAATCAACTGACTTATTTTTGCATGGCAGGAAATTGGGCACGGGCCTGTGCACCTGGAGATCACGCAAGAGGCAGCCAGCAAAATGTTTTTCTCTCAGAGCATTTAAGCACGTTGAGCCAAGGGAGAAGGATGGCAAAAAACAGTACTAAAAGTCAAATTCAGTAGGGCAGCTGAGACATTTTCATTTGCTTCTTAATACTTATTCGTGGTTTTCTCGCATGTCTTCTACACAGCTGGTGATGACAGCTTCTTTGTATGCCACTTCAAATAGCAAATATCAAGATATGTTAGTCAGAAAACAGTCAGTGAGTACAATATAAAAAGAAACACATCATGATGCATAGTATTAGGAGAAGTAATCAACAACAAAAGCTAAACCGTCCTTCTTTGTAAGATGTTCTGCAGCAAGCTGAATAAAAATCGTTCCCCTTACACTTCCTTCCATGTGAGATGTCGGGATTCATCTTACTAATGAATAAATACACCCAGAACAAAGTAGCAGACGGTTCCTCTGACAAGCCTGGCACGCCCCGACGAAGAACCAGTGGTACCTGAGGTATGAGCAAGGCTGCTGGCCCTTAAGGACGACCCACAGAAACTACTTCTGTTCTCACCATCTTACACTTATTTACTCACACTGTCTTTTACTGCAGTATTAGTATAGAAAGTTAAGGCATCTGACAAGTTATGTGGGGACACAATAGCAGTAACTAAAAGAGTTTCCCTTGAAAAGCTGACAAAAAGAAAGAGGGGTTAGAGTGTTTTTTCGATCCTAGCACTGTAGAGGAGAAAGCAAGGTATTCCCACATGTGGAAGAGACCACTGTGCGTAACCTTGCAGACAGAGAAGTTGCTGCAGCATGAGACGACCACCTGCTGCAAAGTCAAGAGGGTCTGCAGTACATCCGCGGGGTCTCCAGCAAGCAAGGACGCCAGAGGTAAGGGATTAGGGTTAAGCAACACAGTTACAGGCTTCTATCCTTGGTTCTTTAGAGAGGCAAACTCCCAAACGCAGCTCCCTGAATCACCCAAAAATGGTAGCCATTCAAGCTCAAAGCCTTCCAAGTGCAAAGTCCTCACTACCAGAGGCACAGCTCTACCTTCTGCAGAGAGACTGTATTTGTCAAAGAATCATCTGGGTTGGAAGGGACTTTTAAGATCATCGAGTCCAACCATCAACCTAACACTGACAAAACCACCACTAAACCATGTCCCTCGGCACCACATCTGCCCGGCTTTTAAATACTTCCAGGGATGGTCATTCAACCACTGCCCTGGACAGCCTGTTCCAATGCCCAATAAACCTTTCAGTGAAGGTATTTTTCCTAATATCCATCCCAAACCTCCCCTGGCCCAACTTGAGGCCATTTCCTCTTGTCCTATCACTTGTTACTTGGGAGAAGACATGAACCCCCCCCAGCTACACCCTCCTTTCAGGTGGTTGTAGAGAGCAAGGAGGTCTCCGCTCAGCCTCCTTTTCTCCAGGCGTTAAGCAAGTGGCGAGTGAAAACCCTGTTGGGAGTAAAACAAGAGACATGATGTCTGCCAGTTTCATCCCTGCTAAGAAAACACCTTCGATGGCCTAAAATATGAACCCAAAAGCCAGCTGTGCAGCCATCCCAGCCTTTGGAAAAGCAGACAGTTCACAAATCGACACAGTCAGGTAGGTATAACGTTTTTGCTTGATACTTCCCGTTATTACGATCAGCATTCAAAGAATCTTCATTAAAAAAAAAAAAAAAAACACAACAATTAGCACATTCAGTTGCAGGTAATAAAAGAGGGCTAACATTCCGCTTTAAGACTCCAGAAGCAACATTTTCTTGTTTTATTGACTTTTTTTTTTTTTTTGACTGTTTCGCAGGAGGGTTTACTGCAATTAAATTGTCTTTGTCTAAGTATAAAAGCTCAAAATATTCTGTTATTTCCAAGAAGTAATGGGATGGCTTTGTTGCATATCTAAATTACTCACCCACTGTTATGACCTACCATAGAACTAAAGCAAGTTAGAATAATAGTCTAGGCATCACTGTGAGCATGGATTTTCAACAGTTTTGAAACATCCTTTTTGACTCCTTTCATTTACTTTTCTGATTTCGAAACACGTGAAACACAGAAGCATGATTGCGGTGAATTTTGGTAACTACCATGGATTCCTGCTCTCTCAATGAAAAGGATTTCAGAAAAACCTTCCATCCAAATACGTCTTTCCAATTTCTACGCAATCCCATCTAGACAATAATATGCACCCAATGAAAAGAAGAATTTAAAGAAAACCATAGTTTTCCCACAAAATCATTCAACCTCTGAAATGAGCTGGCCTTCTCAATCCAAAGTTTGAACACAGAACCTGAAAGCAAAGTGATACTTTTCTTTCTTCAAAAGATACTTTTCTTTCTTCACATCTTGGTGAAGAAAGAAAGTATCAACTTTATGAACTAACTCCAATAATCTAAAGCGACTACCCCCCAAACCTAAGAAAACTCGGGTTTTATTGCAATGTTTGAAGTAATTAAAATGTTATCCAAATAATGTTATTTCAATACTGTTTTCATTCTTGGTACTCTATTAAAGATGCACGGCAAGGTCTCTGACTTGCAATCAGATGAAATAACAAATATTGAAAGGCTCTCCTCCCTTTGCGCTGTCATTACTGTATTTACTAGAAGACTGGAAGTTGGGGGTAGATCCAATATTTCTAATGAAACTTCAACCTTGGATTCACAATCGCCACATCTGTAAGCTCTCAAATCAGAAGCCCTGAGGAAATACAAGAGAATGTTACGATCACTATCTAGTTCTCAGACCATGGGACGACGGAGAAATTATTGCATCATCTTAATTTTCATGAGGTCTCCCAAAACTCGTGTGTTTTTATCAGGCAAAATAAATATAACAAATCTCCAGTCTTGCTACTGAAAATGACCAGCTTGTCCCTACAGGTGATGATATAAATTTTCCTATTTGATCCTTTCAAAGTTAAGTTCAAAGACCTAAAGATATGATAGATTAAACCTGTACGAGAGGCAAGCATTTCCAAGGATCCCCCAATCTCACGGTCAGGAAAGTGTGGCCAATTAAGAAAGAATCAAACGTTGAGGAAAATACCATTAGAAGAAGTTTTTAAACACACTTAAAACAACCCAATCCATCTCCTCCATCCAGTTCCTTCCATCTAAAACTTCCAGAAAGCATCTAGTCACAATACTTCTTACATCTTCCTGTATTACGGGTAGAGCAGCATGTATTTATATTATATATACCAGAAAAATCAATACATGCAATTCAAATCTCAGCAGCACACGCGGTTTGATGGATACACCGCTCTGGCCAGTGCCAGGTTGCAGCTGGGATGCAACAAGCAATTTCAGTGCTACCACCAACCCTTGTGGCACCTGACGGATCCACTCTGCATCTTTGGTCCTCAACAAAGGACTGGAAGAAGGAAGAGCCAGCACAAGCCACTACATGGAGAGAAACAGGGATCCTACAATGGCATTATGCTTTGTCTTTGAGATAAGAAATTCAACGGTTTACCTTTAAATATTCAGAGAAAAATAACTAAGTATCTGCTGCTTAAAGGACAAAGAGGGTTGCTTTGAATCGAAAGAGAAAGCCGAAGAAACCGGGTTCAGTTACAAAGTCCCCTAATCACAAGCAAGAGAACACTGTGTATTTTTTGGGTGGAAGAAGCTGTTATCTACCTTCCCTAATGGGATTCCCTGGGGGCTCTTTTTTACCAATTTCAGAAGGTCAGTTTCTGCCTCCAAGTGCTTCTTGTCAACGTCAAAGCCACAGTCTAGTCTTTGATACAGAGATAAAAGAAATATTTGCTGGTTTAGCCCACCACAAACCAAGAATAAGGCCCACTGCAGTATTTCAAAGCAGCAAGCGCAGCAGCAGGATTGGGGTGTGTAACACCAGATGACCAAGGTAGGGTAATATTCTCAAAGAGAACAACGTAATTTATAACGCTACACTCAGTGATACATTTCACTTCCAGCTTGGTCCAAAAATGCACGGGATTTTGCAGAATTTCTGCCAATTTTCACAAGTTTTGGAATGTGTCCTTTATGCCCTCTGAAATGATATCAAGAAAGTAGTATCTGTTTATCACATTTAGTGGGCACACACAACTTATTTTATCTTTAAGGTTATCTCCTTTAAGGAGAAGGAAGGTTCATCCAATCAGTATATTCAGTCACAAGAAGCAAATGAGAGGAAAGGCTTTTAAGGCTTTTTTTTTTGTCGTTCAGTGATAGAACAAAACCAACAGGTTCATCTTCAAAATTATTTGTATTTTCCACCTTAGCAAAAAAAAAAAAAAAAAAAAGAGTCAGATAATATATACTATGTTATTCTCACCAAGATTCCTTCCAGTTGTGAAAAGACAGTATGTCTCTCTCTATATAAATAGATTAAATCATAAAAAAAGCAAAAAGTCAATTTCCAGATTTTACACCTCTCTTCATCTAATAATTTGTTGTATTTTGCAACTGCTAAGTTATAAACCTCACCAAAACAGGGTTTATAGATAATTGCCTGTCAGCATTTTTATTAAATTCCTTATATCAGCAGAGTTCATAAATTGGCAATAAAAAAAACCAGATATATACAATTCCAATGGAAATACACCATACTGGGGGCCCAGGTCGTTTTTAAGTAAGGAATAAAAACTAGACCATACCTTTCCATCTTGCCCCAGCACAGAGCCAGCCAAATTTTAAAAGTGAAAACTATTCTTGGCTCATTGGCAAAGGCTGAGCTGCCGTTTTACACGTGCTCACCACTACAAAATCTTCAGTCTTCGTCCTCCAGTTTTGCCCCCCGGCTCTGGGACACACAGAGCTCAGGGCCTTCAGCAGCAGCCGTGGGGACTCTATGGGCGAAGATGACTTCGGGCCCTTGCAAGTTTAAAACCTCCTCCTGTGTCCAGGGAACACAGAGTGCTCATGAGCTCAGGAAAAGGCGATTCGGCCTCAGTGCTGACAAAGAGCGGGGAGACAGTTTCCAATACGTTTTTATAGAGCAAAATGTTTCGTGGCGTAGAGACGCACAAAGTGGTAATCGATGAGCTCGTTCAGGCATGTTGCACGTACTGCAGTAACTCAGAGCTGTGCGCTAATGAAACCAGACTGCGCTCAAGCCAGCTTATCCTGAATTATGTCAGGTATTTCTGCCCAGCCCTAAATTGTGCTACCTCATCTAATCCTTCAGAAGACACCACATTTAAGTCATCCTGTGTTTTGCAAAGGGGACGGGCAGGGAGAAGAGCCTCCTCTTCTTCCCTGCTTTCATCACAACTGGCGAAGCACCCCACCAGAGAGGCGGCCCCAATACGGGAGTTCACCCTCCTCTTCCTCACTACATGGGATGAGGAGCACTCAATGCCCCTAATCCAACAGGAGAGAAGATTTATGGTGCCCACCTGACCCTGCCTGCAGTTTCATGGTTAGGACATATCATGGATGTGGGACCTACACCTCAGACCTACCCCGCCCCCTGCCCACATTGGTGCTTTGGACCACCCAGCTTCAGCCCATTGTCACCTCTGGTTTTCATCTTCCTTGGACAACCCCGGCACAGGGATACCCACCTGGCGAACTGCAGTGCTAGTGTCCCACCACCTGCCCAACATTAGAGGGGAAAAACTGGAGCTGATTCATTCTGAACACTTCAGCCACACTGAGTTTTGCTGACTTATTATTGGTCAGCATATTTATTACGCTAGATATAAATAAAACATTAAACATTTTACTCAAAATATCCAAAATAGCCTGCAGTTCTCCTGCTTCCTGAGCACACTTACACAAGTTTTGTCCCCAAGGGCTTCTTCTTTTTTTTTTTTTATTATTAAAAAAACAACACAAGGAAAAGCCATGACTAGGCCTGTACTAGAAAAAAGGAAGAAA
The DNA here is from genome assembly GCF_028500815.1 of Rissa tridactyla. Classification (NCBI taxonomy): domain Eukaryota; kingdom Metazoa; phylum Chordata; class Aves; order Charadriiformes; family Laridae; genus Rissa; species Rissa tridactyla. The sequence goes on from NC_071471.1 coordinate 4,288,394, forward strand.
AAAGGAATAGCCAAGAGATGACACAGAGAGCTAAACCTATATGAGTGCTATAAGTCAAATTTTGTGCTATCGTTTCTATTGCATTATTCCGGTAGTGCAACTTGTGATGTTGTCAAATGCAAAATCAGATCACTAAAAACCAGTTTGCACAATGAGTACTTACACACAACGCTGACAGTAACACAATTACACAAATTTCCATTAGCCTGCGCTATCAATTAAATACTCTCAAAGGCAAAGGATAAAATATCTATTTTACAGCAGCGATTATGAATTCTTGTAGCTCATGGTGTCAACCAGCAATAACTAATTCTGAAGTCTCATTTGCTTGGTTGCTAATTAAACCCATTGCACTACTGCAATGTATGTTTGCAGTTGCTGCTGCCAGAATTAACTATGTCACCAACAAGTACCAATAAAGATCATATTGATTTAAGAGCATACATTGCTAAAAATCAATGTTCCAATAGGTGGAACAGAGGTGACATCAGAATTGCAAAGACCTGCTTAGCTCAGCATCCAAACCAAAAAAATCACATCCCAAAGCATTCCACAAAAGAGAGTTATAAATGAGAGCAAAGCCTCACCAGGGCAGAACACACAACTTGGCTAACAATGCAAACACAACATTCTTTTTCATGCTGGAATAAAAAATATAGACTAAAAAATAAATAAATCAAGGACCTGGACCAATTTAATTTTGAATTTTTTTTTTATTTTTTTAAAAAATGTAGATGTATCGTCTTGCCCCATTGAAAAGCCATGGAAAGGTCACTTATCATTCCAAACATAGAGCTTAATTCTCCACTGGGTAAGTATGGAATAGTCCCCGTGGAAATAAAAGCTACTCTGGTGTTGGTGGAGGACAGGGCAGACACAACTACTAGCAGGGCTGCGATTTAAGACTCTCACTGATAATACGTCTGTGAAAAGATCAGGAAAGCTCTGATTGCCTATTATGCACTATTAAGAAACAGATCAATACAGAAATCTCCAGGGGCCACTAACATGCACTGCACGTGTGATTTAACCTTCTGCAGACACACGGAGCGAGCAATGAAAGCTGGGCTCCTGCAGCCCCACGGTCAGGGTCTCTGCCCACAGGATGAAGATCCTCCCTCGGGTAGGACACCCATGGCATCTCTCCTCCTCTACCTCACCTTCTTCCTCCCTCCCTGTTGGATTTTTTTCTTGTCTGCTGAAGTTCAAGCCTTGGCTTTTTTAACGGGCTCATAAATGACAGAAACGGTCCCTTTTTGAAAGGTAAAAAGTAAATATTAGACAGTCCAGATGCTCAATAGTTTTCTTCACAAGACAGGAATACTGCTTAAAATCACCCTCTCCACCAAATAGTGTTCTTTTTCTAGAAAATAGGAAAATAAAGTTAATTTCTGAAAAGTAGCATATGTCACATAAATATATGTAGCAGCACCACCCTGTGAGCCTCGCACCACTTTGCTCGCAGAGCTGGGCAGACTGGGGTTCTTTACAGTAAGCACAGTTAATAACTTACAATAATCAGGTTTAGCATCGAGCTCAGAATGAACTGCTGCCAAACTGATAAAGATGGCTGTGAAAATGATACCTTTGAAATTTGTTTCAAGGTTCATATGCAGAAAGCCTCACCAGCAGACATACAAAAATCAGAACAATTTTAGAACAAGACTATCCTGCGTATGACTGAATTAATTAATTATTTGAAAATCACTCAGAAGAAAAACTGCCTCCAGCTTTGGTGACTGGCTGTTTATTTCAAACACAGAAATAGCTTTATTCATTGTGGAAAAGGAGGATACCTGCTTCTTTCCATCTTCTGAAGGGTAAAAATAAGTATGTAGAAAAAAGATAAAACGTCAGTCATTTAAAACAGGTCTTCAGGCGTTAAAATATTTTCAATTGCAACACCAATGCAACTCCCATACGATTCTCCTTCTGCCCTTACTATTAATTCATACATTAACCTACTATAGTAAGGATTTGCTGTTAGGAGTTCCTCCTCCATCCTCTTAGAGTTACTTTTCTAGACATAGAAGAATGTGCATGGTAAACAGTTATGCTCATAATTGTACCAGAAAAATAATAAAAATGTCACAGCAATGCAGATTCTGAGCACTGGACACTAAAAGAAGAACTGGCAACAAGACAAAATGGAAAAGAATAGAAAAAAAGTAACAGTTTTCACACAGCTCCCATGGCTAGCAGTCATTCTAGACAGCACTGTCTACACATTGGCTTGACAAACTTGTCACTGCCTGGCATCTGGTTCCACACACCCTAACTGACAGATTTTTATTCTGTGGTTTAAAATTCTGAATTCCCCAATCCAAGAGCTGATGTTTCTACAAATTTCTGAAAGGTGATTTCAGTAATTCACTGGTAACAAACATGACATCTTACCACAGCGTGCCTACTTTTAAGGAAATGGGAGTCCACAACGCAACAGCAGCAGACTGGGACCAGAAGGGCTGGGGAGAAGAGGCCTTTGGAGAGTCCAAAGAAGAGAGCAGAAATGGACACGGAGAGCAGCGACACTTGCAGCCAACAATGTTCTCCAAAAACCCTACCGCAGAGCCTAAAATACTCCAAACCATAAATTTCTTTTGCTCATCTAGAAGCATACGTGAACCACGCTTAGCAGGCTACGCATCCCTCATCCTTATCTAATGTTGACATGACAAACTACGAGTGGTCTTGCTCTTTCAAAGATAACAGGAAGGGTCTGCTTACAGATCTGTAGCTTCCAGGCACACTGCTAGACGCTGGGCAACTCTGTGGGCACCACTACGACTCTGCATCGTGTGATTGATTAGAATTATTAAGCCTGCCTAGGAAATTGAACAACAACAAAAATGCATTAATATTGCAAAGTCAAGCACTGAACAGCTATGAACTTCAAGCACAGATATATTTATTATTATTTAATCCATGCATCATTCTGTGTCCTAAATCGACGTCACTGGGGATAAAATGGAAGCTGCTGTTGCCTTCTTGCCAGTACTCTCTGGTGAGAAAGAAGAGACAGAAAAACAGGAAAGCATCTGAATGAAAGTTTGAAGAGAGCATATTGAACTAGAAGAAAAAAGTACACCAACCTTATATTTAATACACACATATACTACAGAAAGCTGAACCAATATCAAAGACGGATGAAGTGTTTCTGACTTGAGCAGCCGATATTTGAAACTTCAAATGAAAACATTTCTCTGTTTTGAAACTCTTGGGATTTTTCAGCACTGGAGGAGGAAAGGGAGCGTGGGTGAGGCCATGGAGGAGAAAGAGAAGTGTGAAGGACAGTGGGAAACAGAAACAACTTGGAAGTCAAAATCCACTACAGAAGAGAAGACAACTGACAAGTACAGCAACCAGTCCCATGGAAAAAGTCTTCAACTGGAAACACTCATGGGCTACAGGTAAAACGGACTCTGCACAGGACTGTTTTATGTAATAAGATGTAGTAAAACAGCATCACTAGCACATACTTGTGTATGAACGTAGAGTAATACCGCATCACCTTAAAACTCTAGATTCATATGTGACTTTCATACAAATTTGTCACTGTACACAGTGCGATTTATTGCCTGCCTTCTACAGTTTGAAACTGCTGATGCTGTTTAACCAACTTCTGTCCCTTAAATATTACTCGATTTCTCTATAAAATATTTATATTAAGCTTCTAGCACAGGTTTCTGCTGAGGGTCCTATTAAGCTCTCACAAGGAGCTGAGTCAACATGTCTCACGCTCAACCTTTTAAACTCCCTGTTTCTTTCAGGTTACATAAAAACGGAAGAAAATTGGAAGACATGGTGGCACTTTTCATTTCTCATTAATGAAAATGTAACTGCAATTAAAGAATAACAAAAGCAGTAACATGTATGCATTGAAAAGTTCTTTTAAAAATACTGTTCATCTCCTCAACTAAATTAAGCTCCAGCAAACGGGAAGTATTACTCCAACAAGCTCTTATCCCATCCATCTCCTACTCTTCTACACATTATCCAACTTCCGTGCCAAATGAGATCATTCTACTATAGCCCACACCTGCTGAATAATTGATTGTTTTGACATCAAGTGTTCATGCACAGCAGCACACATTGAGTCATCTCTGCGACCACGGGAATGTGATCTTTGAGTCGCCAGGATGCCAGAACTCCCACAAAAGTCAACGGCAGTGGTGCTTACATGAAGCGTGCCGGGGGTTTTAAGTTGACTCCAGAATTTCACGGTCTTCAAGAAACATTCTCTGAATTCTGCTTTAGGACTCCCCTATTTCCCTTGAAGTGAAGCAATCACGAGGACTTGCATGATTGAGATTACTTGAACATAACCTCATGTTTTTACTGACATTTGGCTATCCTCACCTCCAGGCAAAACAGTAAGGAAATTTATATGTAAATTATTCAAGTAGGTGAAGAATCTGGGCAGAAACCCCAGCTGCAATATGACAAATATTTAGAGGATTACAGGTGTCTTAGCTATTTATTAAATTATTCTTCCTGGATGTTAGGCTATTCATGAAGATTAAAACAGTCTGATTTTTTCGAAAGGCGGCAACTGAGATGTGTTTGGTTTTACGCTTCTTGAATTTATATGTTTACTTGTGACAGCCCTGTTGCAATGCAGAGCAAAGGAATATGCCTTTGCAGGTCAGGGCACCCAGGAGTACCCACATCACAGTGAAGTCTGGAGGGTTTTGCCTTTTTTTTTTTTTCCCCCCTTATTGGACAAGTCTAAAGCAACTAAACTTCTGAGGCTCAGGCTCAATTAATCAGCATCTCAGCCGTTGCAACAAGCTCAAATCATGCAGTTACTAAAATCTGATAGAGATCCTTCAGAATGAGAACCACTCATCCTTTACTACCTGATGTTCAGGGGCTATACAAGTACCTCGGCCTAAATCACATAACCGTCATGAGTCAAATAGCCTCTTACTCCACAGCACGCTGGATGCTACCAGAAGAGTCAGGTGCTGCTCAAGCGCTGTACCAAAACCAATTTCCAAATATATACAACCGCACCTACCACAGCCAGAGCTCTGCCGATGTATCACACTGCGAACCCTGCCAAAATACATGATGTGATGAAAGAACAATGTATTAAGAAAAAACAATAGCCTTCAATAAAGTTTGTCAAAATTTAGAACTGGTGGAGCATTCAATAAAGTGGCTTACCACAAGAGAGCATACTTGCATACATAAACTGCTCAACAGTTTAGATAATTCCAGTGTCAGATTTTATTTTTTTTAATTAAAAGATGCGGCTGACCTGCGTATCATCATTGAAACCAAGGACTTTATCAAAGTGAAAAGCCCAATTAGCATCAGTCCTCTCTGGATGTATAGGCTAACATATCCCTCATCAGCTCAATAAAAACCCAAGGGTGCCTCTGCTCTCCAGAACCGCAAAACTAATAAACAATTTCATTTAATTTGAAACAGACTACACTGAAATCCAGTTTACCTCAGAGTAACAGTGGATTGAATGCTTTTCTCCAGGGCACGTGTGGAAAAGTAAGTACAAAAAAAGCGAATGGATGGAAAAGTACACTGAGTAGACTTGCATTTGCAAACAGAGGAGGGAGAATGCTGTATTTATCAGATTTGAAAAATCACATGCTGCAAAATCTCTTATAAAATGCATTAAAAACATGTTTCCCTAATATCCTTTGAAGTAAATTTCTAAGCTGAATTAAAATGGTACCCAAAAAGTAGTTGTTGTTGTTATTGTTAGTATTAAGAAAGTGCCATGGCTTCCTCTGCTAACCAGTATTTTATTCTCATTGTTTCCATCACCCACCAAATGGACCGTCCAATGGGGAAAACAAAACTCTACAAACTGGAAGAGACTCAAGCATTTTGTAGGGGAGCCTTTCATCACCAGAAATAAAATGCCCTTCCAATTATAACGCTATTTCTATTATCGTGCTTCAATGACAGTACTATTACTATATAACACAACAGTTAAAGCATCTGCTCCACGTTAGTTCGACCAGATATAGTTTTGATGCATCCTTAACTCCTACATAAATCAAAATCCACAGACTATTTTTCCTTTAAGAGAAAAGAAAGCATAAAAGGCCATTAAAAAAAAAAAAAAAAGAGAGAGACTATCTCAGTGTACGGCAGGAAAGCACTCAAATGTTATAGTCAAGCATAAACAGAATAGGAAATGTTTTGGGTACTCTCTGCAACTTTTAATCAAACAGACTGACAGTCAAATAAGTGGTAACAATCATGGTTTTCTCTACAGGTCAGACCTAATTGCTGCAGCCCTTAAAACTGTACTAAGAACTAACAATGTTTTGCTAATAGTGCCCAATAGGAAACTAGCATTTCAAAATCTGGCCCTCAACACCATTCTCTTTAGATGCTCCTGAATCCTAATGCTTCAGTTAATATTGATAATTCGGGATCAAGACAAGCTGGGACACTGGAGCCAGGATCAACTGGAGAAATGAGGCTCTACTCACAAAGAAACGTAGGGCTTTGAAAAGTGAATGAAAATAAGGTCTTCTCTTCCCATTCTTCATTAAAAACCAAAAAAAACCAAAACCACAGGGCATACAGTCTGTTTTGGGATCAGTGCTCTAAGTCACATACACGAGAGCATGGGAGGGAGAAGGGACAGCAAAGCCTTGCTCTGCAACAGCCAGGCTGGATCTGACAATCTCAAGAACGTTTCTGAGGAGCAAACCAGGTTGCTCCTGGAGCATTTATGTTGATGTTTCCTCAAAGGTTTTGGGTCTCATTAAAACATAAAAACCCAACCACCACCCAACCCAGAAAACAGTTTCAGTGAACAGCTTTGACCAGCTGTAATTAAGATATATACAACTCTTGGAGTTGCATGCCGGTTTGGTGTTATTTGAACAAAACTTAAGCATTTAATAGATACCTTCACTTTTAATTACCATAAATGTCAAGAGCTTCCCGTAGGGTAAGAAGAGCTCCCCAAATGTTTCAATGATTTTTGAGCTTTATCTGAAGTGGTTAACTTTAGGATTTTGTAATGAAAGCAACCCTGCAACATTTCAAAAACTAGTAACCTTCATGCCTACGCGTTTTCACCCTAAAACATATCCAAGGACTTTCACTAAATAATAGCGCCTCTTCTTGCACTTGACATTTATTAGTCATGATTTTAAAGTGAGGAGTATTTAATTACAAATAAAGGATCTCTGCCTTTGATAACTCTCAAGGAACTGCTAAGCATGAAATAAAATATGATGCTGGAGCCTCCCCTTTGACTTTGCCGTGTATATTTCTTGCTTTTGATAATTCTAATAAAATAGGCTGATTGTCAAAGTCTAATTTAAGACTTAATGAAGCAGTAAAGGTTGGGGTGATGAAAAAGAAGCTGGAACAATAACAGTAAAAACACAGTCATAGACTATGACGATCCAAGAAAAATTTTCTGGCCAATTAGATTTGATTGTGTTAAACAATGACAAACTACAGAAGTAATTAGAAATCACATACAGTATTAGCGAGTGACTAAATGCTGGTGCTGGTTAACTGCATTTTATGCTTCCTGAAGACTGCCATATCCTTCTACTGCATGTGTTTTAAACAAGAATCCAATTTAATAGTCAGAATTGTACTTTTGCCTCCCATTTAATTGTGGCCAAATTGTTTCCTGAATTTTATCTTCCTGCCGGCTTTACTATTACAAAACAGTATTAATATTAAAAGGATATTACAGGAGTCTCGTCCATATATAGTCCAACACTGGCAGTGACACAAGAAATTAGTAAGAATGCTCAATGACTGAAGTCAGGCATGAGCTTTTGTAATAAACATATATGCTTATTTTGCATTTATATGAATTTGAAGAAAAAAAAAAAAACGCAGAACACTTAAGGTCCATAGATATGCACCTCCCAAACTGAATCACTCAGCCGAGATTTTCACGTGCCCCTTTAGCAGGCCCAAGCAGCAGCAAGGCAGAACTGCTCTGCCAGTTCGGAACAGCTGAAAGCCCAGTTGTTTTCAAAATAAACCAAAAAAGAAAAAAAAAGGCTCCGAATACATAAAACCACCCACATCACACACAGAAAAAAGGCACTTTATGCCAGTGTTCAAGACTGAGGGTTATTTACAATGACTCAGCTGAATGCTATGGCAGGGAGTCCTTCTTGACGTGAAATTAAATACAGTCAGCCTTAACATTTCATAAGCATCTTTGTATTCACTAAGGGTGTATAATACCATAGCAGTGAACACACCGAAAAATGTGGAGACAGAACAATACTTAATGTAAAAGCTCACAGCCAATTTCCTAGCGCCTCAAAATACTAAACAAATACAAACCTGTCTGCTAACACCACAAGCAAATCCAGATTACTGTTGTGCTTTAAATCAGTACCCCCAATCTTAATGTGTCTGTGAAAATGAAGAGATGGGAGAAGGGAGAATTTTCAGAAGGCAAAAACATGAGGTTAGCAGCTTAATGGACTTTCCACATTTTAACCTTCTCCTCCAGGTGATGCAATACTCATGAAGTGTTTCTCCCAACTCACCCAACTCAAGTTTCCTGACAAGTAATTACCAGGAAAAATTAATTCACAGGAGATCCTTCAGTAACATTTCCAGTGGCATATTACTGAATACGAACAGCGTGCATCTATCTGTACTGCTGCATCTGATTAAAAAAATCAAACATTATAGATTTTTTGTTGAGTACCTAGCAAGTCATATGTCAAGCTGCCTATCAGAAAGCCTGGTTTCAGCCACGATTCCCATGGTCAAGGTGTAATACCGAGCGCCCATACACGACTGATCTTGTTTTACTGACAACCGCGTGACACGTGGTAGTGTCCCAAGGTTACATCATTCTTTGCCTCCCTTTGACTCTTTTGAATTGAAATTCAGAGAAAATTCTTTATGTAGCAAGAGGTACAGCAAGCTCGCATCTGTTGCTCATTTGGAGTTTTCAAGCTCTAATTCCTTAAAGACTATAAACGAACAAAAAAGAAAAAAATTGTCTTTTCACCCAAGTACAATCACCACGTGTAAGGTATCCCAGACAAGTTGACTCATCATGCAGCAAGGAAAGTTAAGAACCAAAAAAGCAGGACTACAGCGAGACTGCTCTTCTATAGAAGCTCCGTGCAGCGTATGATCCTTCCAACTCTGACACAGAGGCAGTAATTACAGTTCAAATTTAACATCGTCCCTTTAACTCTGCTCTCACCTTTACGCAAATTTCTCTCTAACTGTGGGCTAGGTTCATCTTTTATCCTTCCCTTCCACACAACGCTCAGAGATAAGAGGGTTTATCAGAGGGTAAACAAAGACACGTTACATTTAGTGTTTGCTCACAGCAAACTCTCCAACTTTCTCTTTCCTCACCTTCGTCTTGTTCTAAATTGCACATTCATCCATAAAAGGGCTGCATCAGTCCTGTCCCGTGACTCATTATTTTGGGCCAGACTGGAATAAGCTAAAGATGGGAGATGATTCCCTTCGCACGGACCAATTTCAATTTTCAGAGTAAATTCTTAAAAGGACAAAGGAATAACACAAATGCATTCAATCTAATACATGGCTACCCACTAGAGTAAAAGTACAACTAAACACCACAACAAAACTGCTTTTCCATGTCACTACTAAGATAACCATGCTAAACACTGCCACTTATTAAAAGGTAGAGTTAGTTGCTTGGAATTAGGTACAAGTGCTAGATACCGGCTGGAAGATCACAGGGGTTTCCAACCCCCCTCCCCCCCCCTTTTTTTTTTTTTTTTTAAATAGAGGACAGGGAATATGGTTTCAGTAAGTCCCCTTAAAATGCCAGTAGTAGAACTGATTGTTTGTTTGTTTCATTCTAGCAATATTTGTTCAATTTCACCAGCTGAGTTATAATACTATGCTGTACAAGGAACAAGACAGGAATCACCAGGTACTGTGCTAACAGAATTAGAGTCAACAAATCTTGTCCCACTTCTAGGAAAGTTTCTTCAACTTTTGCAAGCCCAAAATATAAGCATTTACTTACATCTACTCAGATGGATTAGTTAGAGAACAGCAGAAAGAGCAAGGGAGAAAAGCTCGCCGCTACCTGGTCTGCAGCGTCAACGAGCAACATCTGCACTGCCGTTCCCCTTTTTCATCTTTGTATAGCACCGTCTTAAATCTTGACATGATCAAAGTAGAAGCAGCCATCTTGCATCTCAAAATTAAGAAAGGAATTAATTTCACTGCATTTCATGGTAACTGAATGGGAATAACCAACTTAATACAGATGGCAAAAAGATCCAAGGATCTGGATGTGGAGAGCAGCATCTTGAGCAGCTTCTTTTCACAGGTAATTGTGAAATTACCTGCTTCTCTGATGGCGTTTGTTGGGAAGTGCTTTTGTCCAGGGGCAGGCTCGCATCTCTGACAGTTACGCAGAGACTTTGCCCGTGATAAGAAAAGGGAAATCGGCCAACAGCTGATTTAGCCCCAACTTCAATGGGAGATTCCACTCAACCAGCAGGAAGACCCCATTTATCCTTAAAAGGCTTCTCAACCATTCTTGACCAGGTCAGCCTGACTCTGTACATCCCATCATTTAACTACGGCCTTGCTCTGGCTTCTGCCTTGAAGTATTAGTTCTGCCGCCCTGCAGGAGCACTGCTTTGCATAAACATTGCGCAAGTTTTAAAAATTAGATATTATGACCACATCCTCTCAGTGCCATTCTGAATCTTTAATTACTAACAATATAAATCATCTCTTGAAAATAATGCTGCATGCCTGGTTGGTTAAATATTTAGTAAGTATTTAAATTCAATACTTTCTAGTGTTGGGAACACCAAAATTAGTCAAGTAAAAAAAAAAATACGGTTTTAAACTCAAGCACTGGAAATGCACATTTTGTGCACTCCACTTCATTTTACAGTCTCCAAGAACTATTACAATTTTTAATAAACTTGTATTTGGGATTTGAAGCCAAATACTTATGCTCAAAAGGCACAAATTTATTAAATAAAAGACACCCAAAGTGGTAATAAAATGTATTCCCCAGTGGTATATTGCAAATGGGCTGTAAAAATTACATTTTATTAATCCAGCTGCAATTAAAGAATAACAGCTGTGCCATTTGCATTGCAATGCCCCACTTTTGGGGAGAGGGCAAATATTGTTCATTATTCATTATATATTGCTGATTGGCAAACGTTTTTCTTAGTCCAGTAGTGATGTCTCTTGGGCATGGCTGCTTCTCTTTATGATTGCAAACCAAGTTCTCCTGGTACCGTGGGGTTTGCAAATGCTAAGAGTCTTTCTCTCCTCTAAGATGTTCCACATTTCAAAGAGAATGATAAATTTCTGCTGAAGCCAACAAAACTAAGCAACACATATATAGACAAGTATCTGGCTAACAAGTTTTTAAAGCAGTGCCGACGGTTACTTATTTTTCTACAATTAATAAGCCAGTATCAGAGCCTCCATCTTTTTATTGGGATAACACATTCAAATGTTTGGCAGGTAGAAAGTGAGAAGCAAACAAAAATAGTAGCTAAAATTTACCTAAGGAAGGTACAGAACTACCTATTATTTTTTACAATCAAAAATAATAGCTAATGAAATCATCTTTCTTTGGAATTAAGACCGCATGCAGTAGATAAAATACGGGCATCATCCTGCTTCCACGGGCTGCCATGTTCTGACTTTAGACTTGGTGTACATAGACTGCTCTGTAAGCATTAGGATAGTCAGGAAAACATTAGAGTAAGGTAAAACTCATATGATTTACGAACAGATACAAAGCAACAGTAGGTCAAACAAGTACGGCATGTAACAATCAAATATTGGCATTCTGCTGCGCACACCAGAAAATCTTAACTAACTCAGCTTCATTATCGTCCCGACCGGCCTAGCTCCAACAAAACAGCTTTAGAATTCTCCATTTTAAATTAATTTTAATTGACATGTTATCTGCAGACCACAACATCTTTTAATTAATATTTACTCAATTCCTTTCAGGTTTTCTAACCATACAGTAAAAATAGCCCAGTCCCTACCCAAGACAAATATCATACTGAACTCTTCAGCCTTGTTTCTGTTGCAGACTACAAAATAACCATTAGCTGGTTCACCATTTGCAAACCCAGTGATGGCAAGAGCACACAAGCAACAAGAAACAAATACCTTTGTTTTCACATCCTGAGACTAACGAAGTAAAATACTTAGCCGTATCTGACAACACAAACAGTATTGGAAAGCTACATTTGACAGAAAGTAACGACTTATGAAAGTTTGTTACAAATACACCTCCCAACAAATACGGCTACAGAGCCTGGTTTATCGCTGTATGTACTTTAGGTAATTAGTTACATGCATACAAGTCGTTAGCATTGAGGATGCTGATGCATTACAACTATTTTGCAATGTTAAAAGCAACTGCACAAGCAGCAGCAGCGGGTCAGGTTGCAGACTGCACATCTCCCCACTGCACGGAATGGTTTTTGCTCAAGGCTTCTCCAACCAACGCAGCGAAATCTCCATTGACTTCACCAGGCTACGAGAGCTGGAGCCATGGGAGGGAGTGTTTCGTGGGATTTCAGTGAGCCTATGGATACAGGCAGGATGCAGTCTGGTGAAAACTAGTCACTCCGGGGTGAAAATGCTGCCGCACACCAGGCTTCGTGTACAAAGATGCAACAATCCTCCTCCTTACCAAGGTAACACAGAATCATAGAATGGTTTAGGCCAGAAGGGAGCTTAAAGCCCATCCAGTGCCACCCCCTGCCTTGGGCAGGGACACCTCCCACCAGACCAGGTTGCTCCAAGCTCCGTCCAACCTGGCGTTGAACACCTCCAGCTTCCCTTGGCAACCTGTTCCAGTGTCTCACCATCCTAATAGCAAAACATTTCTCTCTAATATCTAATCTAAATCTCCCCTCTTCCAGTTTGAAGCCATTACCCTTTGCCCTATCACCACATGCTCAAAAGGGGGTTCTCTGCTTTTTGGTACCAGGGACTAGTCGTTATCAAGGCCGGGTGCAAAGAAAGAACAGGATGGGAATTTCATTTCTCACAGCTTATCATCCTTTCCCTGAATCCTGTTTTTCCCCTTCTTCTCTCCAAAGGTGAAAACAAACAAACAAACAACAACAAAACACCACCAGTCTTTGGGAGAAAGTAAGCAAAGGTCTGCAAAGAAAATTGATGCCTACCAACCCAAAAGGCTGCAGCACAGACTAGGCATCTTTTGCATGAAGTTTACAGACTGAGAGCAATAAAAGACGACTTTGCCAGATCAGCAGCAAAATAAAGCTATTGCGGAATCTGGGCAAGGTTTCCTTACAAGCAAAAATTTCCCCCCTTCTTTTACACCTTCCTTGATTATACAAACAACAGGCAGCCCTGTCGTTTCTCCCCTGCTATTCACCACGTTTTTCTTTGCCTTCACAAATGGTGTCTCTCAAGTGCACCGACAACAACATCAACTTTCTGACTTACCTACATCTTCTCAGATATTCAGTGATGTTCACCAGTAAGTGGCAGAACATAAACATCTATTTTTAAAAAGCACATGGCAGGCTGTCTTCTCCTTGTTACAGGCTTACTGACAGAGTAGGAATTATCATTCTTTCTGGAAGAAAAATGTGACTTAAGTAGCTATAATAGTATTGTTTACTTATAAAATATTAGTAACCCTTATTTCTTGTCATATCACATTTTCTAGGTAAAAATTTCAGACTGATAGTTCATAATCACTACTACCAGGAATGACTTCAGAGCGTCTCCTCTACAATAGGAGAAATAAGCCTTGACTTGTAGACACAAGGACTGGGCTGTGAATATACTTTCATCCCAAAAAATCCAACCCCCCCCTCCCCCGAATCTGAAGATCTGCAAAAGTCTGTATGTAGACCCGATCCAAGACCTTTCCTCCTCGTGAAACATCTCTCCCTCTTTGCTGAAATCCTACAAAATCCATCAAAAGGTCTACACAGATGTGACGGTATCTACTAAGCTTGCTCCTGTCTTCAAATCTCATGCACACTGTGGCATTTTCAAGATCTGAAATGCACATTACGAAGGTTTCCCGTTGACCCCAAGCAGCTTCACAGCATGGTACATCTGAGAACCAGGGCGAGGACGGCACAGGCTGCCTATTTGCAAAGCTTCTGAAGGAAAGCGCAGGAGAATTTACAGACCTGAATCATCAAGAGAAAGAATGGAGCAAGGAAAAAGCATTTAAGAGGAAAAATAAAAAAGGGTACAACACTGATTTTTATTCTTTTCATTGAATTAATTGATTCACTGAAATAAAAATTGTCATCCAGGAACATTAGATGTATGCACAGTACCAATTTTATCACCATTTGAGTTCCTCAACACTGCATTTACTGCCTGCCGTATGAGCTCCACTGCCTTATAACCTTACTTCTGATATGATCTAGTATGATCAAATAGTTTCTTAATAAGTAGGAGAGTGATAGTTGGGGTGGGGTGGTGGGGTTTGGTTTTACAGTTTTTTTAAATGAAGAAATATGTCAGTAATCATGAATTGGCACTTCCAGGCCACAATACTGAACTGACCTACTTAAAGGATTTTTTTTTTTTTTTAATTTTGTATTCAACCCTGAACTGATTTTGGTGCAGAGTGCAACAACACTTCATAAACTTACTATGCAGAATCTGTAAGAAAAAGGTTGTGCATTCTGAACTTGAAATCATATGGAGAGAATGACCAGAAACCCCACTTCTCGCACGCTGTCGGCAGGAGGTGGTAGGGAGGAAATGTGCGCATCTCTTCTCACTCTTAATTTTCCAAGAAAGCAAAAATCTCTTTAAAACGGGAGCCACCTTTGCCTGAAGAAGTGGTTTACAGGCTTATGCAGACCACAAATCCTGCAATCCCACCTTTCAGTAGAAAACACAGACGCTGCTGTCAGGACTATCTTCAAGTTCCCGAGCCAAGAACAACGCACCGCGTGTTGCTCCAGGCTATGCTAAAAGGCACAGACTAAGCCCAAGTACATACCCCTTCCAAAACTATTTGGTACACAGAACTTTTCTTTTCACCACATAGAGTTCAGCATTACCTTGGTTGCTGCTCAGGGAAATATTTTTAAAGGGCCTGAAGCATTACGGTCACTTTCCATTAAGCGAAACATTTGGGAACTGCAGATAAGCTCGGGAGAAAAAAAAAAAAAACAAAACCAAAAAAACCATGTAGGGCCTAAATGTAAGAAAACCCAGCAGGCTCTCACACATTATAGCAGTGTGGGTTCCTGAATTCAGCTCTCAAAGAACCCAAATACAACAATAATGATCTTGGCACAGGGCATTTCCTGCAGATTAATGACCAGCAGGGAGGAGCTGATGGCCCACAGCGCAGCCAAGGGCCATTAACCCCAGCCAGTCATTAATCCCCAGGAAATGCCCTGTGCCAACATCATTTTCTTACTTCAAAATGAAAAGCAGCAAAGACTATGTAGGGGTTTTTTGGTTTTGTTTTAATGAATGATGCTATTCAACTGCTGTCTGCGGGGTATGACACCGTGTAAGTTACCTTGCTGGAGTTTAAGTAAGAGAGTGCAAATGCAGAGGATGGGCAAAGCACAGGACCCAAACAGAAACCATTCGTTGTGTACGAGGCTGACAGCGATTAAGGGATGACTGCAGCCCTACTCCTTGCTCAGAAACATAAAGATGTGCAAGATTGCTGTATCATGAGCAAAGATGTTGCTGTGAGCTGCATTTAATCGTTCCCAACTGTGCTGCTGAGCACACTCTCAGTAACAAGGGGCCTGTATCTGCCTCGTCCATGGAAAAAAACTAGTGTGTTGCTCTAGAACAGACAGTGCCACGGACTTCATATGATACTTTGTGGAAGAAAAATGATAGTTATCATGTTCATTACTATTCCTGTCACTTAACACCTGTTGATTAATCACGCTTCCCCAAAATCACAGCCCAGAAAACCCCTACCAGAATAATCTAGAACACTATCTGATCTGTGTGGACAAGTTCATAAGACCTCTCAATTTCATAAGAGTGTAGACACAAAATAAGACACAAGAGTAAACCCATGTTTACAAGCTAACCTGTCACCGTAACCTTCACTCTTAACAGTCAATTTGAGTGCTTCCCGACGGCGTTTCTTCAGCACAGGTACCAAACTTTCCCACTTCACAAGCGAAGCCAATGTGCCCGTCCTGCTGGGACTCACACGCTAACCCTTGTGTACCTTGGACTTCCAATGGACTCATTCACACAGTATCCTCGAAGATAACCATTTTGAAGGTAGGAAACTTGCACATACAGAGGGATTTTTCGAAGGGCATCAGGTGAATAACCTTCTTTAAGATGTTGAACCTTATCAACATGCTGAAAATTCATACAGGCTACCACAAAACCGGCTGGCAAAGGAATACGCGAGGGCAAGCACCAAATCCCCTGAAGTACACGCTTTTAGAAACATTTTTATTATATTGACAATATGTGGATGCAGAGAGGGGAAGTCTTATCTTTAAGTTCAGAGTCTAGCCTATCTCCAGGTTATCATGACTGCACATCAGTGAGCCTAATTTCGTTGGTCTATAATCATGCAATTAAAGGCTCCTGCTAACAGCATTATCACTGCTTTAAATACCAATACATCACCAGACTTCAGGTTAAGAGATTTTTGTTCTATAAATACTGGTCTAGTGTCTTACAAATTAAATTAGGTCTTGGCAGAAAAAAAAATATATAAGGCAGAATGAAAGCTTTAAAAATTATTCTAAGCAACGGATCACCAAGAAATGTCACCATCCTCTTATTTTTAAATTGTCTCATCTTTAATTAAACTACTCAAATATAGTCCTAAATAAATAAATAGTTCTCTTTTCTCAGAAGCACGTCTTTTTTCTCCTCTACATTGCCAGTCACAAATTTACCTACTAACTCAGTGCCTGTGAAAGACACTTGCTACTTCTCACAGTTTTAAGCTGAGCTTACTGTATGGAGTATCTCCCCTGCACAGTCCCTTCCTAATCTTCTGGAAAGTGCTCTTTTCCGAGGTCAGACTATAAGAAAATGGATTTTTCTGTACTAGGGAAGAACTTAGATGTGTTTTTATTCAGCAATAAACAACTGTGTGTTGTTATTTGCTCTTATAGAAGGCTAACAAGCATCCTCTCCCCCAAAGAAAGGAGCATATATGGTACTTTGGAGCATCAGGCTCTTGCTAAGACTGTATTTGAGCAAAGGGGAACGATTCTAGCACTCTTAACAAGTGTTTGTTGTTGTCTGGTGATGTGTAATTTACTGGGAATAAAAATAATTCATGAAAATTATTCAGGAGGGAATGAGTAAAACCAGCAATGCTTTTCAAGAATTTGTTGCCCAGCTACAAAGTTCAGCTCTTCCAGCCTGTTGATTAGTTTGATACATTTATTCCCACAACGAAAAGCAAAGTTGAAGGTTTTGCTGTATTAAGAAGCAGAATAGCACTGCATTAACAGGGGACGGATTATCCACATAGTTTCCACAGAGTGGAGTAGAGCTCCAGAAACCAAAACACAGAACCGATTCAGCTCCTTGTCCAAAGATGTATCCAAGTATCATGTGAAGTTTAACACTCACTCCATAAAACGCAGCTTTTAGCCTCTTGCCCAAGCCTCCTACAGACATATCAGGTTGGGAAAAGCAGTAGCAAAAACATCTTTACACAAACATACCATAATAGCATTTTTCTTCAGAACAGACGTCCTAATAGCAGGGCACCCAGACCTCACTCTGAAAAACTGCATTCGTTGCAACGCCATCTCCACACCAGCGACCCCTTCCTGCAGAAGGGCAACCATCAGAAAGGGAAAGAAATTGAAGGTCACTGATGGGGTCTGAATTTTCAGGTTCATCTTCACCACGGAATGTAAGTTGCTATGAGATAGATATATATATATATATATCACACAGGATTGGATTTCAAAAGCAGGACAAAATCGTAGCAAAGAACTAACTTCTTAAATACTCGGCTGCTCAGAGCCCAAAGCCAGTGCCGTACAGCAGAAGAGACCTTGTCAACCTATCCAGGGGAAGGCAAAGAAATCCTAGATATTACGACGAATGAAAGAGGCTAATCTAATAGAATAGAGCGCAAAATTCTGTTTACTTATTCTGATATAAATCTAGCAAAAATCCACTGATTTTGGCAAAATCACTAACTACAAACACACTGTTTGTTAATACACAATATTCAGATAGAAAAGACTACCCTAAACTGAATTGTTTTGGGTTTTTTTCCAATTTGAAATTGAAACCATAGTATTAAATTGAATGTATTAATACCTACTGCAAAACAGTAGATATTAACACAGGAGATATTAATGCAGGCAAGCATTATTAATAAATATTAATACAGGAAAGGACTGTGCATTAACCATTCAGTATTTAATATAGACTTTTTCTCCCTAGCCTTTTTTAATCAATAATCTTGTCCCTCAAAAGAAATAGCTCTTTTCAGAAAATTGGCACTTGGCACGACGGTGCCAAGTAAGAACACAGTTATTACCTTGATACAGTAATTGGACACACACCCCCCCCCCCGATGTGCATCTGTGAACCTTTAATTCTGTCAGCCCAACGTATTGAATTGTCTGGGTCAAAATTAGAGAACCCATCAATAATATCAACAGTTGACAGATGAGTGGACAGAGCAAAGTTTAAATATTTATTCTTTCAGTGAAACCTTTGAATGTTAGCGCAAAAAACCTTTCAGTAGAGAAACAATACTTTCTTTGCTAGCTGTGGTATCTTTAATTGCTGGCAAAGATTAATTGTGTGACAGTATGCCTGAGTACTTCCGAGTTTTTAAAATTAGTGGAAAAAACTTTTTTAAACGTGCTCAAGAATTTAGATGCACAAGTTCCAGATTAAATTTGCCTAGAACAACATATCCAAATTCCCCTGAAGTCCTTCTTGCAGCTCCTCTGATAGGAGATAAAATATGGAGATAAAATAAGAAGAATCCTAAGAGTTCTAAAGAGCTCCGGATCTGCTCTGACCTCTCGACTAGGGGCACGGACCTCTCCACTGAGCAGCTTCACAAGTCATCCTCGAATTAATGAAAGGTTAAATATTTTTGCTAGTTGGCGAGTGTGCTTAAACACAAGTCAAAGCAAGGCCTGCAGTTGCTTGGGGTACACCCACCTTGTGGACTTATTTTCTATCGGCACATCATACACGTTTTCCTTTTGATTCAAGTTGAGAGGCAACAACAGATAATTTTCAGCAGGGGAAAAAGAAAAAAATAATAATAAAAAAAAAAATCGCTGTATATCTTACATAGGAAGGAGAAGAAACTCTATTCCCCCTTATACAGGTCTAAAGAGGCTTTTAAGAATTATATGAGCTTTCCAAAGAAGGATGTTTGTTTTCTTAAATATTACCTGTTCTCTGATACTGGAAACTTGGTTCTAAGTCCGAATGGGACTAACCAGGTCAACAAGGATCACTACAATTTACAGAAAAGTGAAAAAGAGATTATTCTCAAAACTAACAAGACACACACACAGAAACCTCTACGCAACTGCTATAAAGGCAAATTGTACTGCCTGCAGCTTTTACTTTGAAGGTCAAATATTCTCCAAGTCATCAAAGAAAATTCTCTTCAGAAGGTGAGAATAACAGTTCCCTTATACAGAAGTGTTCTGCCCAGCTATTTTGTGCAGAGAGGACCAATGATAGCCTTTTTCATTCCTAGCTGGGAGCTGCCGGCCAAATGTCATGCTAAGATAATAACGGGCTGATTTCAGAATATTGAGAAGCAGCTTGAAAGTGAAAAACAACTTCCACAAAATGAAGAAATGGCAGCGTTTCCGTACAACTGCAGTCCGAGATGATTTAGGGGAGCGATCAAATTAGCTTCGGCATCTTTGTTCCTCTAATTTATCAATCTGCAATTACTGTCATTGTCATAATAATTTATACCAGTTGTAATTTACCCAATTAAGAAAGAGCCAGATGCTAAAACCCAAATTACATAATTACAAGTAAGAGCATTACTGATACTCTGTGTGTTCCATTTAGCCATGGCCCTTAGAGTGGACAGCTTCTGTTCATCTCCGAGGAGGCAGAATCCCTCATCCTTCTAATTTTTTTCCTTGTAAACAAACAATAATCAACATGCAAAAAAGCTCCCAACTATAGAAACTGTTCCATTGTGACAATGTTAATAATGCTGAGTCTTACCATACAATTGATTTTCTTGAGCGGTTTGAAAAAGTCAAATTCAACAGCAAAAAAAAAAAAAAAATCTAAAAAACCAAACCTTAGGACTGTACTGACCTATGCATTTCCACTCAGAATACGGTTTTCCCAGCACAATTTTCCCAACTGAATGTGGAACTTAAGTTTTTTGCATCCCCTTTGAGCCACTGGCTCAGGAGCAGCTGCTGACACAGGGCACCCCTACACCCAGGTGCAGGCTTTTGGCAGACACACAGTAAGAAGCTTAAAAGTCTCCTCCTCAACATGTTTCTTCCAAATCAACACTGCCACCTTCCCACTTACCTAAGTACTCAAATCTCTTAGCTCATTAACAACCTCCATTTTGCATCTACTCATACGGCTTTATTTAGCACAAATAAATGAATGCATACTTGAGCTCTCCTATTATAATGCTGCTGACTTCAAGAGTACAAAATCTTGGGTCATCTTCACGCCTTCCAACCCTTGCTGTGAAAAGCAGCAAAGATCAAAGATTGTTTTGCCTCTCAATCTCATCCTGATTGTTCAGCACACAGAAGAATTACAGAGCCACTCACTCTTGTTTACAACCTACAGTCCTCTAAAAGTATTAGAGATGTTCTTTTCCTTTCTCCACCCACAATCATGAGGGAGTCACTGCAATTTACCTCACTCGTCCCGTATCTCCACAGTGAATGACTCATCTGTGAGTATAATTTTTCTCCAAACCAGATCATGCAGAAGAGGAATGCTGTTCTCCCAGTGCTGCTATTAGACAGAAACAGAGATTGAAAAATGACTGAAGGACTTGCCTGTGGCCATGGGATTACGGTGTGTTGTGGTTTCCATCATTCTTGGCTGATCAATCTAAACAGCTTGGTTTTTAAAATGTCATACCCTCCTCAAATTAAGTTTATAAATAACTCCATCCTACCAAACTGAAACGTAGATTTTAGAAAATTCAGACGCGTAGAGGCATTTGTAATTCATTGGGTTGTGGGGTTTTTTTGTTTCATCCTTTGTAAATACATGGGATACTTCCATACCTTAGCACCCACTCTTCACAGCGTAGGGCAAAGGTCATCACAGATTTTGGTTTAGGTTATTTCCATTACATGTCCGTTTTATTCCATAAGTAAAGCGGTTAGAGAAACACGCAGGAAGACATCCCTGACTTTATTTACTTTCTGATTTATTCTGCAGCAGCCAGACACGTCTGTTTGTGCTGTTCCTGAGAGCTGTTACTGCTAAAAGGTAAATCTAATTGAGCCAGAGCCTTCAACACATCAAGCAGATGGCTATAAATAATGCAAAGACGCTGAACTTAGTGGAGCTATCACAAAAAACATTCACACCAGTAAGTCCAACTTGTTAGAACATCTCTAGGCCAAGTCACACCATACACATCTTTACAACCAACTCAGGAATTGAAGACTCATTCACCAATGTACCACATTCTTCTTTGTCCATCTGTAAAGCAAATAGTGCGCGCACTTGTAAATCCCCTTTAAATTCTGTTTCTACTTATACCGCTTTCAGAAACTCATGCCGAATACATGAACTGGTAAGTACTGGGCACTCAAAAAAAAAAACCAAAACCAAACAAACCAGCTGAACCTGAGCACTTATTACAATACAGATTATCACACGGATGTCCAGAGAATGAGAATTTTTAAATTTTTTTTTTTTTTTTTAGGGGTAGCAAGCACAGAAGAGTATGATACGGGAAAGAGTTTGTTTGCTTCACTGATAACTTCCCACTCTGCCATTTCCGTCAGCTGCATTGCTCAGCTTGAATTCTTATGTTGAAATCCTGGGTTTAGAGAAAAAAATATGAAGGATAAAAATTGGGACTTTTGTTTTTTTGCTTTAGCTAGTAAGACAGCATGGAGGGTTTACATTCCCATTTCCTTTACCAGGCTCTTCTATTCGTGTGTGTTTGTGTCTCTGTAGCACATTCTTAAGAGCAGCAAACACTCCTAGAAAATTTAGCTAGCACATTACGAGCAACTTCTGCAATTTATCTTTAAATAGATTTCAATAGCAATCTTTTCATTTGAATAAAAGCTTGCTTAGCTACTTTGCAGACAGCCCAAAGAATCAAGCATTTGTCTCCACTTGCAAAGGACTTGATAAGCACATAAGGATAGCTCGTCTCCTTAAAGAAACACTTTAAGAGTCATTTAAAACCATTTCACCACTTTTTAAAATGTATGTTTTCATAATCTGCTGCTTGTATAGAAAGCCCACCCATAAAAGAAAGAGGAAATTCACATCATAAACATCAAGTCTTTCAGGTTTCCAGCAACTACTGAACGAAAATAGCCTTAAGTAGTTAACCACTACTTATCCCCAGTTGCTGACTGATACTGGAAAGGAAATCTGGGATTCATTCCTTCAGTAAGCTCAAACACTAATCATCTCGAAGAAAAACTTCGAGTACATACATTAAGCAGGCTCCGTCTCTAACCTCTTCCCTCTAGCAGAAGCAAACAGTCAGAAGTATACCTCAGGGAGAAGGATATTAGTCTACCTCTCAGTTTCAAGCAAGCCTGGAAAAAACATGAGATTTAAGAGAGCTGGGAAAGCACTGACAGGAAAGATTAGCAGCAATGGCAACACTGGGAGAAATAACACAAAAGACAGACACAGCTGATGCAAGTCAGTCTTTCTTTTACAAAGTAAAGAGAAGCTTCTCATCAGCTTCCGATTTTAGGATTTGGGATAAAAACCAAGTATTTCTATCTCTCAGCTTCATTTTGTCTTTCCATTCCTACAATTATATAGCTGTTTGACACATTACATATTGCCCTACTTGCCTTTTCCTCTCTCTCCCAAGTAAATTTGTCACTTTCCCCTTTTTTGGGAAATTACCAACAGTATTCTTGCCATTTGGGAACACTACTAACATTATTTTGCCATTTGGAAAATAACTCATCGAAATTATCAGCCCACATCACTTTCAGGTGATGTAAAAGACGGCTCCACTGGAGCCACATTCTCAAGCCGAAGGAAGCATCGCCATGCTTGCTTTGTGCATTCCCTATAAAGCATCCCAAAACGCCGCTCCAAACAAGGTAAAGCGACAAATTTGACTGCTGTGAAGTGAGAAGTATCTACATTTATTTATACATAAATGCATACATATAAGTAAAAGAAGCCAAGGTGGCATGGATTAAGTTGGAACATGCAATCAGAATAAAAAAAAAAAGAGAAAAATTTAACAACAGATGTCTGCTTCTAGAATGCCCATCACCTTTAGTAGCAGTGGAAATAATCTGCATATTAATTAAGCCATAACTGACGTTAAATCCCTTAATGTTGCAGGAATGCAGAAGGAGCTGCCATAGCTGGCTTTCCCAGGAACTGTTTCGTACTTGTTTTCCCTGCCATTAACTATTTACCTCTGCTGCTGTAAATTACATTGCGACTAAACAAAAACCTACTTAAGAGGAAGAACGGCAAGCGCT
Source organism: Rissa tridactyla (assembly GCF_028500815.1). Lineage (NCBI taxonomy): Eukaryota > Metazoa > Chordata > Aves > Charadriiformes > Laridae > Rissa > Rissa tridactyla. The sequence goes on from NC_071471.1 coordinate 4,312,033, forward strand.
TTGCTTTCAAGGAAAAACAAAAGCCTTGGGAAAACAACTTTCTATACTTCATTTCAATTTTCTTCTTCTAGAATGAAGTAATAAACGTACAAAATCTTTAAACAACGAAGATTCATTCAACAATCATCTACAAAATGTTTTTCAACAATTTCTAATGGGTTTTATTTATTTGTTTCTGCACACTCTGTCTAGCATTAACTGTTTTTTCTTTGTAAGATCTCCTTTTCTCTAGGAACAACATGCCTCCACTAAAGAATCAGGAAGTCAGTATCTTATAATGCATGAAAACAAACATTTTCTAAGACACGATTCTTTTAAATGCATGAAAACAGATGCGTACAGTGCCATTTCTTAAACTGTAACACAACCAAAAACCCTACTTCAATGAATCACACAGTATGAAGTGAAAAGCCACCCCAGTTCCGCTGGGTGCTCTGACCTCGGGGGACGCCTGAGCAGCCACATCCTAGCAGAGAAGCACGGAACCATCCAAAGAAAACAAGCTCTGCTACAGGAAAACTTTTAACTGCTATCAGAGGGGCTTAATCAAACTACTAGAATTCATCATATATTTACACACTTCCACAAACAAGACTGTAGAGTTTCCGTCAATTTACTTTGACAGTCAAACTTTTAAAACACTTCTACTGAAATGTTTATGCATTTTATTTCTTACAGTTATATATGAGTCTTCTCAAACTTTTTTCCTGAGATTTAACAAAAATGCATCACAAGTGTTTTGTGTCACAGCTTTCACACATTATCAAGTTCTGGTAGTCATATGAATTCTGCTAATACTTAGCTATGAATTCACAACATAAAATTATTTCAGTATGAATCATACCTTCACACTCTGTGTAAACATCTCTGATGTTTCACATTTGCATCCTGTACTTACGACTCAAACTGCCAAGCATACGGTTTTAGACAGGATTAGAGGCAGATTTAGAGAGATACGGGCTACATCTATCTACGCTACCTTACACTAGGATTAGTTAATACCGTTAACTATTTCAGAAAAAAAAAAAAACCACAAAGTTTTAGCTAGAAAGGAATATGTCTCTATTAGAGAACCTAGAGAAGATTACAACCCTCACCGCCAAGCCCCTTGAGGCTGTTCATTTACCTACAACTAGTGACATACAAGCTACTATTAAGTGATCTGCAACAAAAATGGGTGTCTGGAACGTCTTCTCCAGGACCTGCATGTGGCCAAGCACGGCACCGCAGCCCCTGGCGGCACCCCACGTACAGGAGGAAGCTGTGCTGGGGACAACGCTTCGTCCCAGACATGAAGCACAGAGCAGCGATCTGCTGTTGCTACCACTGTACAACACAAGTCTTACCCTCAGGAGTACCAACTAGGTCACCTACGTTTGGGAATTCCCAACCTAGGGCAGGTTTTCTAACTGCGTGCCCTCTCTGCAAAATACTGACAAACGTACACAGATGGAACATGGAATAAATGAGACTTCAGGTAAATCTTTGTAAAGGTCAGACCTGCAGACCGGCCAGCATCGCCATTCAATGCACTTTCTAAATATTTCGAAGGATACTGCTTCTATTAACACACAAACCCGGTAACTCTCAGTTCCACGTAGCAAGTGGGAAAGGCTCTCCGCTGGCCATGACAAAGAGCGGCTACAGCTTCTCCTACCTGGGTGGCACACCTGCCTGCCAGATGCTGAGCGAGCAGTCCAACACCACATCTCCTTACCCTCCGCCTGGAGCAGGTCTCCTCAGTACAGCAGTACTGGCTTTGGTTTAGCTTCAGGTAAGTCCTCGGGCAGCAGCGCCTCTACGTGACCAATCATCCCCCCGAAGCAAAGTTTGGGTTTCCCCCGCAGATTTTGCTTGGTTTTCCTAGGGAGCCAAAGCAAACCTGGCTGCATTTCAGCTGTTTTTTTCCCCACGCACAAATAGCACCAAAACCGCTCTAAGTTAACGACTATCCATAGTAGCAAGAACAGTGACAGCTTCAGCAGCACAAGCATGAAATAAGAGGAGGAAGGTGTTTATACCATACAGTACATATATGCAAAGAGAGGTTCCCAAGAAAGATGTTTATACATAATGACGTGCATGGTTCTAGTAAGCCATAATGTTCAACTTCCAACAGTCTTAACCTATTTCTGATGGAAAACCTGGATGTACTGGCTTGCAGTCCTGCTGACCTCAGTGGCTACACTCCGGCCATCCCCTGGGCTATGTTTGCTTTCAGTGCTAGTCCTGTCCCCGTATTGCCCAACCAAGCACATCTGGATTTTACAGTGCTACTTCCTGTCCCCCTACTGCTTAACCAAGCACATCTGGATTTTACAACCCTGGGCAAGAAGCAGAGTAAAGTCAAGCAGCCATTGAACCACTTATAAGTTAGAAGCCCAACAACATTGTGACGTTGAAGTTTCCAACATATTATCACAAATTCAAGTAACTTCGATATATGCAAAAAACCATGGAACTACCGTAATGCAGAAGTTAACAGTTGTTTTGATGACCACAGAGAAAATAGCAGTCATTAAATAAGCAGGCATTACCCAAAGTCCTCATCACCCCTGCGAACAGGTGGCGGCACGTACCAGAGTCTCAGTGATCTGATTCAGCTCGGTTATTTTTTTATTCCCCTTGAGGCTCCTCAGCAGCAGCTCAACAGTGTTTAAGAGAGAGGGGACACACAGTTTCCAGAACACTACGCTTTGAATCTGTCCTGAAATGAATAACTGCATGGAAGTTTAGAAAATGAAAAATATCAAGCTAGCCTCATAGATCCATAATTGAATGCCCCACGATGGCACAAGTTGGGCAAGTCAGCCATAAATTTTTACACCTTAAGCTTTCAAGTGGCAGAATGGAGACTTGGGAGATATTTCTGGTTCCAGCTATCTATCACGCAGTTAAAATTTGCATTAGTTAGCATGTCGAATGCGAGACAAGATTCAGTCCGGCGAGACAGTAAATTGATGCTACTCTCAAACTTTGAAGCAAGCACCAGAATGAACATTGCATCATGCACAGCACCAAACCCTCTCCTTGCTAAACCCCGTGCTTTCAGCACTCCTCCTACCACAATAAGCATCTAATGAGCTGTCAGAGCACACAGAGCAGCACTCCCGGTGCGCAAAATAAAACGTTTCATTAATCTACAACTGGAGATTTATGAAAGTCAATGTCACAGAGTCACTGCAAAACGTCTTCTTCATTCCCCTTTCCCTATTCCTGTATCCTCAGATACCACATTTGATTATTCACATGTTTGGTTTTTTTTTTTCATTTCCCCATTGCCCAGCCTTTCAGGTGAGGCACATTGTACTTTACACTATTCTCTTCTCCACAAGTCAGGAATTTTCCTTTGTCATGGATCTCCTTACACTACCGAGCAGAAAGCATCCACTTCTACTGATGATATTAATGACCAGGGCAACCATATTTCAACATTGATTTTCCTGACAACCCTGAATAATCTTGTCCTATTAATAACACACTCATGAGATAAGGCTAAGCGCATCTTCTTTAGGCTAACAGTTACAATGATTACTACTATCTATGGATCTGCAGCCCAATTACACCTTTTTTTAACCCAAGAGGTTATTATATAAACAACTGTGTCTAGAAGAAAAACCCCCACACAATTTACTTCATCAAATTATTTAAAAAAAATAATCTGCCTTCTTTATGTTGTTTTTGGGTTTTATATATATATATATGTATGTATTTTTGTTTACACACATATAAACCAAGGAGCATAAACACATTGACATAAAAAAAATCTGAAGTTCTGAGATTAGAGTTACAATAGAGAATTAGAATGAGAAAACAACACGACGATTCACTGGTGGCTTTTCTCATCCTGATGTCACCAGCTGATGGCTTGTAACGGCTTGCAAAATCTAAGTTAAACAAATTATTTCATAATTACCTGAGGTATGAACCGTTTTGATCCAATCCCCCCCCAAACACCCACCGGATTGATTACATTTTGCACAAAGACAGATGACGATGCTCCCCCAGAGCACTTTCTTATCTGCTTTGAAATGTTCACAGTCAACCTCATCCAAAAGCCTATGGACCACCTGTTCTCCACTGCAGAAGATGCTTAATGCCACGTTCTTTTCTGTTTAAAAGTTCTACTAATCAGGCACTGAAGAGTTATGTACAGGTTGATTGCAGGTCATTAGCTAACATGAACTGCATTCAAACTAACAGGAGATAAGTTATTGAACCCCCGTAAGATCAGTATTACAGCTAGAACAGATCTGTCCTTCTATAAGGACAGATGCCACAGTTCCATCCCTTTACACTATAAGATCTTCTACGTATTGTCACCTCTTAGGCAGCCATCCTTACGTATAACAGTACATGTAAAAGAGCAAAAACCAGTACCAAAAATCACCCAGAGTTTTATTAAATAACACAATTTTACAAATGGTCTCTTTTTAAATCTCGGAAACACATTCCTCAATGATTTTTTTTTTCCTTTCATTCTGAAGCAGACTCAATTATTACATCAAAGAGACAGCTAATGTGAAAATTAATACAGAAAACCTAATTTAAGCAGAAAACTGGCAAAAAAAAGTTGTACGTGGTAATGGATTACATTCCATTTATTTATTCCAAAAGTATATGGGGAGACCTCAAATAAAAAGAATATATACATTGCGTGGTTTATGGTAGCAGTAATCAACCTTTTGGTCTAATGCTCTGCTGAGAAACAGGAATGCAAGAAGCTCATTCAAACATGAGCTGCACTAAGAGAAAAAGCTTTGCCACGTAGGGCTATAAGCACTAATTTTGTTCCCACTGGAGCCAGCAGCACAATTTCCATGATCCCAGCCCTCAGTGCAACACCCAGCCTCTTAGATAAGGAGCTCCAGGGAGCAGGAAGCATTAAATAAGCCTGCACCATTCATCTGGCTGTGTATTTGCACCCTTATGTTTTTAATAATTGTTTTTGGCTATTTTTATTTTTGAAGGACAGCATGGCAGTGGATTGACATTCACAATTGTTCAAAAGTAAGACTGCAATAGCTTTAGAAATGCTTAAAAAAAAAATTTACGGGAGGCAAAAATCTCGTATGGCATGTCCAACCTTAGACAGAAAGCCCAGCGCGGGGTCAGCAGAGCATAGTGCCTGTCATTCCCACCGCAATTACCATCCCTGCCAGAGTCCAATCAGCTTAACCACTCCAGGCCGTTAGTGAGAATCTGCTCTTTTGACACACGACTTATGTCATTTATTGACCAACACTGAATAAGCCAGAAACTTTAATGAAAAACTTCAGGAATTAGTATTACAGTCTCCGAAGTAAAAAAAAAAAAAAAAAAAAAAAAAAAAAAAGAAGGAAGAGACAGAGGCAAACTGCACACCTGGTAAATGCATCCTGCATTCTGAGAATTATATAAACGTTTTACGATGCTTAAGTGTCAACTTCACACCAATAATAAGCTAAATACAGAGCCAGGGGTAACCTTTATATACTGTGATGCACGTAAACGATGACAAACTGCTGTGAAGAGACCGTGCTGCTTTTATTTTACTTTACGTATATAAAAAAAAAATGCATTAGTAGTATATTTATCAATATGCATGTCATATATTTGTATACATATAAATATACATATGTATGTGATAAGCTTTTTTTTTTATGAAGTCTTGGGGTTTTTTCCTCTTTATTTTTTTCTCTGGTCATTAAGACATACAAAAACATTTACTTCTCCACAGTCCATCAGATCTCATAAGTTCTGAAAATATTAGGTTCGTGAATGGGGGGGAAAAAAGCAATACTTTATTACATTAAACAAAGCTAATCATAAAGAGTAACTGAATCTGATGGATCAAACGTTTTGGTTCAGGTTAGTCATTAATCAGTAGAATACACCTATTGTCACATTCATAGGATTCCAACAGAGATCAAAATTAAAAAAGGGTGTGTAAGGGTCTTGATTAATTACCAATTCCACTGACAGTTGCTCCAACATAAATTCTACCTGATACCTTTCAACATAGCCCTTCATCAGCACGATAGCTCTTTTGTTCTCCTATCTTCTATGCAATTCCTCAGTAAAAAGAGTATAGTGCCTTTAATCTACATAGTTCTCCAAGGAACTGCACAGCAGCAGAGAGATGCACAGTGGCTTTAATACCATCATCACAACACACCTAAAACTCCCTTAATAGTGTAATCAGAATTAACCAGCCACTACTGTCCAGGTAAACTGTATTTGAAAGCATTGCTACACCCAACACTGCCAAAGCTTCTGGTCATTGCTTGAGGAACACTCAGTTCTACCTTTTGAGTCTTCCCAGAATTGACCGGATTTCCTTATTTTTTCTTTAAAATATTTTCATTTGCAGCCAAAGTTATTTTTGTGAGCTTCGTGAAACTGTACTGTTGGCAAAAATCCCTATGAAGGACAAATACAATAACTAGGAACGGCCAAGTAGTATCCTGTTTGTCTGCAATATTCAATTCAAAACAAAGATTAACAGGGATTTTTGTGGGTTTGTTTTGTGATTATTTGTTCTTTTTTTTTTTTTTAATTATTATTGAAGTAGCCTAAAATTTAGAACCTCAGGAACGGATAAAGTCAATCTTTTTCTTAAGTTCCACAATGAATATTCAGCAGTTTTCTTAAGGAAATGAGTCACATCAGACAAAACTTGTGTGTGTCTTAAAGATATTTAGAGAAATTTCTATCATATTGATAGCTTTTGTACAAGTTACTTTGACATAGGTCAGTTCTTTGAATTCCCTTTGAGACAAGGCAATTAAAAATGTTTACCTCATTCTATAGCAAGTTCTTCATCATTCAATAGAGCACATTTTGTACACGCTAGTACATTTGCAGCGCTTGACCAGGTAAGATCTAAGACTTGGTGTGAATTTTTTTTATTACCAGAAATCTTTTTTTCTTGTGGACTTGCTGTATTTCAGCCACTTGACTTCAGCAAGTAATACCAATTACTTGATAATGATGCGCTCAGACTACATTCCATAACCATTTCTGTGGGTCCGTTTCTAGAAGGCAACACAACTCTTCCTGTTAGGACTTAAGCCGAGAGGAGAGCGACTTCTGTGGGAAAGGTGGTCATGGTGACGGTCATGGTTTTCATACTGAAAAGCAGCATAAGTATTGACAAATACGACTGTACTTCAGTTTGAAGAGAAGCACTAGATTAGTAAAACCTCTAACAGAAGAGCAGCCAGCCCACGCAGCACAGCCGTAGCCCTGGCTACGTTAAACCAGACTGTACTTAAGCAAGACGAGGTCTGAATTGCCATACATTAAGGACAGCAGAGCAAGAGATTCTGTCGTGGACCTCCACCGGGTATAGAAGAACAGATACCGGCTACAGATCCTGGGGTTGATCTTATGCAAACAGTGATTCCACTTCTAACCTTACATTTTGTGTCACCTCAGCCTCCAAAAAACGCTGGATCAACAAGCGGAACAGTCTAATTTTTAACACACGGTCAAATTTGGTTTCAAAGAATTGAAAGAATGACCCAGATTGAGCTTGTTTTTGAGACAGCAACTCCTAACTAATGTGTATCCTCCCAACACCACACAGAACCACTGGCCTCAGTTCCCTATTTCTGAACAAACCTACTGAGGCCGATGACCCTTGCATTTTGCAGATGCAGAGAGATAAAGGTCCATGAAACCAACACAAACTACTGGGACTAACAGAGGATCAGAATTTAGAAAAATACAGAGAATTTTAGGAAGTCACAAGAAAAACTTTCCAATCTTCCAACTTTTAACATTAACTTTCACAGTAGTTTGCTCAGTCCTTAGACAATTACTTCTTTGCCTAAGTCTACCAGCCTGTTACATATCAGAGAGTCTATTTTTACTATCCAATTATAGATGATGTGACAAGGAAGTATATAAAACTGTACAGAACTGGGTATTACACAACCCTTCGCAAACACCGCTCGAGGTGTACTGAGCATTAAGCAGGAGAATAGTTTCACTGACAACCACAAGGATTATTGTGCTCAAAATTATGCACTGCTTAAGAGCTTTTCTCATTGAGGCTAAATGCAAGTTAATATCACGACCAATAAGCATCTACAGCTTCCTGGTTCCCTCCTGATACGAGACTTTATTCAACAAAATTAAATAAAATTGCTGCATTTTCAAGGAGGTTTCACATGCTTAAAACCAGATAAATTTCACTGGGGAAAAAAAAAAAAAAAATCACAAAGCAAGTATTTCACGCAGACCTATGACTCAGTAACGTTTAGTATAACACCGCTTTAGAAGCCTGTTCCTCTAACATTAAGTGTACCACTGCACAAATAACTTGTTGAACAGAACACCCTTTGAAGCAGATCCACAAATCTTTTATTGTAGTTGGTAAAAGGGGCAGATGTAGCTCAGAAGTTTGCCTGAAGCTGACAGCTTCTGACAGCAGTCACTCATAAATGCACGCTCTATTTTATCAGACTTTGTTTTTTTAATGTGAAAACATACAGGAGTTTTTCCACCTTATTCCTGGTTAAGCAGGTCATTGCTCCCAAATTGTCTGCAAAAGCAATTCTGAATCCAGCCATAAGTGTCAAGAATACTTCATTTAGGCAAAGAGTTGAACCGCCTGATACGAGATAAGCTTTATGAAACAACCAACACAGACAACTGCAGTGGTATTTTGGTCAGTGGCCCAAGTTCAACGAAACTGCCAAGCAAATTAATCAGCCCAATGTATTTATGATGTGAGAGCCATGCTGTGTAGTTGTTTTCATTGCAGGATAAAATTCCAGGCTCAGGTTGAGGCCAAGACACTTAGAATCATGGAATGGTTACAGTTGGAAGGGTCCTTAAAGATCATCTCATCCCAACCCCCTCCCACCAGCCCAGGCTGCTCCAAGCCCCGTCCAGCCTGGCCTTGAACCCCTCCAGGGATGGGGCAGCCACAGCTTCTCTGGGCAACCTGGGCCAGGGGCTCACCGCCCTCACAGCAAAGAATTTCTTCCTGATATCTCATCTAAATCTCCCCTCTTTCAGTTTAAAACCGTTACCCCTTGGTCCTATCACTCCACTCCCTGATCCAGAGTCCCTCCCCAGCTCTCCTGTAGCCCCTTTAGGTACTGGAGAAGGCTATGAGGTCTCCCCGGAGCCTTCTCTTCTCCCAGCTGAACACCCCCACTTCTCTCAGCCTGGGGTTGTTCAACTGACTTCAGTCGACCCTGATGGAAGGACAATGAAGCCCATCTTCGGGGACTCTGCCCCAAAGACAGCATTTATGCCAGCTGTGCAAGCACCTGCTCAGAAGCTGAAGAAACCACTGCAGAGCTCAGATAACTTGATCGCCACATGCAAAAATATTCCTAGACTCCTCTCTTCAGGCTACCAGGAACATATAAGATCAGTGGCAATGCTGAATTTGGTGACCGAAGTCTGTTGCCTTGTGATTTCAATCATGCTGCTAGTAAATACACAGACAAGTATTAATTGCACGGCCTAATAACAAAGGCCCTGATTATCTACGTTTAGTTGTTTTCTACTTTTAAACACTGAACAATTCAGTTTGTCCCATGTGGCAGGACAGATGCACACTTCTCCAGTCACAGCGGAGGTGGAACTTTGTCATCCGTGAGGATCCTTCAGAGTCCCTTTTCAGCAGAGGAAGCCTCTCTGCTCAGCTCTCCTCCGCATTTTGTCAGGAGTCACAAATACAGACCCGTGTTACTGGTAACCATTGAGCTTCTAGCGACAGCCCCATCACCGCAGTATATTCAGGGGAAAAAAGCAGCTGCAAAAACACTGACCTGTTACAGGAAGGGCAAAATGATTTGTTCCCGTAACAGAACTAGTCTCCATCCTACTTCCCAGCACCTTCAAGTAACACAGAGCACATTTTTTTTCCTCCCTGTAAGAATGACAGATGGATAATGTGGTAAGAACTGGTTCTACTGTTTAGCTGCGTTGTTTGGTTTTGGTTTTTTTTTCTTACCTCACACAACGCTTTGTCTGGGAGAGATGGATAAATATTTGACATGGCATCATTCCCAATGCTCCCCACAATAGAAAAGTTTTTAGAAATTTAAATGTTTTGTTTTCCTGTGTAATAATTAATGATAAAGGTTTTTTTTCCTCATTTTTGTATTCATTGTAATTACAAAACAAATTACATAATTTCACAGACACACATAAAAATCCTTTGACATTATTTTACTGGTTCTGCCAGACAGGATTTGAATAAGAACAGGATCACAGCTAATTAAGTCAGCACTAAAACCCTCATATAATCTTTCTGAATACCCAAGAACTTCCATATGGAGTAAAAATAAATCATTTTTATGATTGCTTTCTGACACAGTTGGGAGGAGTAGAAAAGAATGCACAAACTGAAAAAAAAAAAAAGGGAGAATTATGAAAATACGTCAAACGTGTGATGTGAGACCAGGACGTGAAAAAGCCAGTAAGAGATGAATGCAGTGTAAAAACAGACCTTTGGGTTTATTAGTGGCAAAGTTTGTATAGTGACAAAACTAAGAAGTACTGAAATAAACATTTAAAATCTGCCGTGACTTCAACCTGTCACAGGCTAAGCTTAAGACCAAAGGTTTCTTAGTGGTTTACTTGGGCTTTTTTTTGTCAGTCCATTAGATAATGTACCAAGAAATGAAAGTGTCCAAGTGAAAAAAGCATTTTTTTAAGCAAATAATTCTGCTGTGGTTCAGCATAATGCATTTCCCATGGTTTCACTCAGTTGAAGGAAAGAAGTAGACTCAGCTTAACAGTGTTTTTCATCTTGCCGTTTAGGAGACACAGGAACCCCCCGCCCCCCGGGACCGTACAGACGCCTACTGCATACCCCAGCTATCACCAGAAGTCTCACCAACACACCAGAGCTGACAAAACACCATTCCTCCAAGTCCTTGGAAATTGTTTTACCATAACTAATTCATGTGATCTTACCACAAATAAATACAAGTAATTTCATGGCCATGTAATCTCACTGGCCAAATTTTGTTCCACCCTTGCTGATTTGCACAAGAATACAATTCCAATACTAACAAATATCTAATTTTAAGTATTAAACTCTTTGCATCGGGAGGACAACAAGAGGGAGCAATACATGTGCTGTCTCTAAAGTTTTGAGAAGTGATCTCACTTCCCACGCACACACACTGACACCATTCTTCCTCTTTTAAAAGCAGACGCGTGCAATAAAGTTCCTTCTGGTCATCAAAATCTGTTTTAAAACTAATAATTAGGAGAGTCACATCCCTTCTTCCTCCCAGCTCCCTTTCATTTAGAAAGCGGACAACTTAGACCTCAGCTGGCTGCATAACTTCTATAGACCTTCAAGAAGCATACCGTGTTCTGAAGCACAGATCTAGAAGCAAGTAAGACTTGGACTGCCAAGCGTATCACTAACCCACGCTTGCTGCCGTTTAACCACACTGTTGTCAATGAAACTGTTCTACCATCTCACAGTCTTAACTTCTAAAATGACAATTTATTATTATAGGAAAAAAAGCCCCAAACCTCTTCTGACACGGAAGGAGAAGGCTGCAGAACTGAGTGTCAAAAATCCCCTCAGAGCTCTGTAAGGCCGACAAGTGCTTTTAACATTTGGGTTAAGAACAATGACTTACAATGAACGTGTGACCCAGCACTTGCTGGGAGGGGAAGCAGAGCACTGCTACGGGCTCCAGCCACCCTCCCAGCCACAGCAGGACCCGGGGAGACACCTCTGGGCTGCACACCAAGCAGCACCTCACCTGGCCACCCCGGTACCTGCCTCTCATCTCCAGCTCTGGAGCACTGGGAAAAACCTGGACCTCACGGACATGGCAAGAATGAGACACGCATGGGACAGTGAAAGAATATTCTGTCACCTTGCGAGCAGTTTAACTTAGTTTCTCCAACAGACCACACAATCCGCAATTCTTCTTCCAGGGGACCCAAGGAAAACAAAGCCACAGGCTTTACCAGTCCCACCTTGCCTGTCCCCACCTCCATACCCACACACGTACAACTGGGCTCATTGCTGGGCTCAACGGGGAACAGCGTTACAATGCCCACAGACACACTACAGATGGCCAAGGTATAAGGGACAACAACTGCTGCCCCCCGACGCCCCAAAATGTGTCAGAACTAGCTATAAAATTAGTAGCTAATATTAGATGCTGATGCTTTTGCATACTAGCATCCTTCCTGTTAGTCAGCTGACGACAAACGTTAGGAATTTTTCTCGTGAAATGGTTGTAGGCTTTACCCTGGAATTAACTGCTACTATAAAAAAGGAAGCATTAAAAAAACATTTAACAGCTGGATACAACATCTGCCTTTCCCAGGTCATTAGTACTTAAGAACAGTTAATTTATGAGACTACACGGTTACAGAGAGACTGTCAATTAAAAGAATCACACTTCTTTCTAGTTTAAGCCTTGTCTGCTGAGTGTTCCAGTTAAATAAATTGTCCTTTTTTTCCCTTTTTTAAAATGCAGGTTGTGCCAAAGGGAAAGGGCAATCAGCTCTTCCAGCTATTTTTTTCACAATAATGGGTCATTTTTCTTAAGACTCCATTTCATGGAGTCATGTGATTTTATATAGTACTTCCACGTCTCAGATTCATGCTTGCAAAGTTTAAAATATGAATTTGGAAGGTTAAAAAAAAAGTAAGAGAAGCACAGCAAAGAAAATTGTATCTCATGTAATATACACATAACCTCCTTCTTAAATACCAGAACTTAAGGCATATCCTTTGGGATATGGTACCTAATTTCTGGGTACGTATGAGAGGATGGCAGGACTTAGTCACCTGCAATGGTTGTCTCGATTCGACCACTAAGACCCTGGTCAGACAGTGACACCCACAGCCTTCATGACCAGGGCTCAACACCTTTTATTTTTTCTGTTTCACCTCTAATATGTAGAGGGTTAGAGAAGTACATGTACATGAAAGTAGGAAGATCATTAAATAAATTAAAAAAAAAAACAAAAACAAAGAAACAACCACAAACTATCTGGCAATTCAGGAAGGTGTTTAGGAGTGCAAACTGATTTTAACTCATTACCAGACTTCCAACAGCCAGCATCTTTAAGATGAAAAATACAACCATATTTCAGGAGTCTGTGTAAAAAGGTGATACAATTCTTGCTTTCAAAAATAAAAGCAAACATCATTTCATAACGAGTAAGAAACCAAGCCTGAAAAGGGCAATTTAAGAATATAAGTAAGGAAATAATTATTTTGAAACAGTCCAATTATACACTCAATAGGAAAGCACTGTTTCCAATTTATAATGAAGCACTTTCTATAACATCTCCGTTTTCAAGCTCAGAATATTACACTACTGTTGAAACTAATTCCCTGCCAAAAGTAAGAAATTCAAGTCTTTTCATTTCATGGTTTGAAATCCAGAGTTTAAAAGCATCTTTTTTTCTTTTTCCTCATCCCATTTCTAATTGCACTGATGTAGGGCACTACCTTGTACACGTATGCCGGTATTTCCAATATCAGGCCTTGTTAAGAAAATATTCTTTCAAGAAGGATATTGGCATCCGAGTATCTCAGCAGGAACAGAAAACAGATTTTACAAAATATACCATCAAAAGTTTCTTCTGCAGAAAGCAAAGGAGATCAAAACCTAACTCGCACACCCACACTCATACAAATAGACACTTTTAAGGTCAACGAAAGAAAACGGGCACCAAGCATGTAAAGGGTAATTGACTACAAATTAATACTCAGAGGGGCACAGAGGAGCGAGGAATGCAGATAGGGCTCTCTTTGTTCAGTCTCCTTCTTCACAACTTGTGTCCCAAACTAAACAGCCGTAGGTGGAGTGAGCTTCCTCCTGCTCAGATTTCAGTGCAGAACCAGGACCTACATCTGTTCTGAATTATGGCTGTAATTTACACTTTTCGTACCATTACCCAAAGCAAAGCTTTCACTGTATGAGACAATAAAAGCACATTATTATTACACCAGTACCGCCAGAGCAGTACAGCCCTCTGATAGCACACACGTGTAGTTTTAACAACTCTCACATCAATATGATGTTGTTCATATAATAAGCTATCCTCATCAATAAATCCATTCTGAGGGCCATAGGAATGAGAAATAAAACATAACCTGGCAAACACGGGGTACCTAGATTACGCACCTAGGCTGCAGGAAAACTCATCCGTAACTTCAGCCAAGAAGTTTTGTTTCTATTTTTCTAACCTCTGGCAGGCTTTGAAGACTCAGGCTTAGCTTCAGTGCCAGTCCTTCTCCTGAACCAGCTGCAATTTATCATATTATAATCCCAACTTCAATAGCTGAATCCATCCTTTCCAGTGTTACGTTTCCTCATGTTAAGCCAGTTATTGGCCTGTGGCTCGCCATTCTTTCAGGCTCTCTCAAGACTTGCTCTTTTAATACTCAGTATGTGCTTTTTTCCCCACGCATCGCACATTAAATAAATTGGTTCCATCACTCTTAACTTTTTAAAAATGCAAATACATACACGTGGCCCAAGATGCATATTATAAACCCCCACATTATACTGTAAGTTTGCCAAGTTCCATTTTGCAATCACCAAAGTTGGAGGGGGAAAAAGTGTTAAATCAGATGTTAAAAAAAAAAAATTGTATGTTCTCCTATAGTGAGAAATTTCATGCCAAGATTTAACACAGGATGCACAAACTTCTATAGTTAAGTTACACAGCTCTGAAAAATAACATTTTTCCTGATGGAGATACTGAAACACCTGAGGTGCAATAGCATATACTGGCTGTCTTGAAATCCTCATAGCTGGTTTGTGTGAACCACAGCTAAGAATAGTGCCACACAAAGTAATATAAATCACACCCCACATTAATGTATATAATACCAATATATGCTACACAGTTATGTAAGAATGAATGTAGCAAAATAAAAGATAGGCTGAGATTTATAAGGAAATGGAAAGAGCTCAGAATTTCCATTTGGATTCCCATTTTCTTCATTTCACCTCTGTTCCTGCTCTTCTGCTAACAAGCAGCACGCTCCAATGTCAAATTCCTGCAGTGCCTGAGTAGAACAGAACAGACGTGATGCAGTGAGTAAGAAATACTGATTTAAGTCATATGTACAACTCAAAGACCAAGTTTCCAAATGCCTATTTCTGTTTCTATTACTTACCTTTTATGGGGAAATTGTTTCAAAACCAAATGCAGATTTCAGAAGTTAAGTATCTATTGATTTTTGTGTAATAATTCAGTAAACTGTTTAGTAGAACTGGTGTGCTTGCATGAGTGTGCACGAGGACATATCTACGTCCAGAAAATGCCTTTAACTCCAGGCTTTAAAAAAAACCGCTTTCCTAATAGAAAATTTTATATTTGACTATGCCATGAAGTAGATATTACGTACGTCACCTCTGTTAAGTAAACAGAAATTAAAACTTCTCCAACAGTGTCACCGAGAGGCCCTAGTAAACTAATCCATATATCCAGAGCTGAAAGTATTGCAACTGCATCACCAGAGAACCTGCACCGCTACACCATCTGCTACAGGCAGAACCTCAATCACAGCATCACTCAGTACCTTGACACAGCAGCGATACCAAGGAAGGGAAGCTTATTCCCCAATTTCTTCCATATATTTAATGAAGAATTCAATAATAGACCTTCAGTTCTCTTTATCATCAGGCTATAAATGGCTACATTTGCAATTATAGATATTTCTCTTCCATAAAAATGAAAATACCAACTCTAAAAGCCGCTGTATTTTCAAACTTGTAGACGTGGTTCTTCGTGACGTGGTTTAGCGGTGGTTTTGTCAGCGTTAGCTTGATGGTTGGACTCAATGACCTGAAAGGTCGCTTCCAACCAAGACAAACCTATGATTCTATGAAAGCAATAACATGGCAAGACTTAAGTGGTACACCGACCGTATCTCACATCTCCACAGAGTAATACCTTCCACTTATTTGCATTTGTGTATCAAAACCCGATACCTTTTTGCCTATTTTAGAGAAGATGGTTCTCTTCCGCAATACATTTTTACCGTTTTTTTTTTTTTTTTTAAAAACACCCGCCGTCAGTGGAATCCCACCTTGTCTGTCTGAGGAAATATTGTGCCCCAAAGACTCCAATGAAACCATCCCGAGTCGCCACCTGGCAGGAGGCTGCAGGTGCTGGCTCGGGCAGCCTGCAGCTGGAGAGGATTAGAGCTCACAAACGCCGCTGGCATCAGCGAGACAGCTAGTACCAGACAGTTCATTTTACAAAAACTTAATGGAGTGTATGGCCCTGGGTGCTTAATACAAGCACTGTCAAAGCATCTAAGCAAAAAGTCTCAACTGTCACTGCTGACAAGCTGAGCAGAATTATTTGTCACACTAGACTAGATAAGAGACCAGTAGAGTGGGGTATGGTGAGATTCCCATACATCTCCAGGCTGCAGCCTCAGACAGCAGGCATATGGTTCTCCCCAATACGCTGGCACCATAATGTAATCTCACTACACAGCAATCTGGTTAAAGTGTTATTCTTTCCTCTTCCTATTTTAACTGCATTATCCTCCTTTTTATTCAGTGTTTTATATCCTCTAATTAAGTAGTCTCTGACTTCCCTTTCATATTTTCTGAAAAAGACAGGATGCAAAGCCCTGAATAATCTCCAGGTCATTAGCTAGCGTAATGCATGTCATCAATATGTCAAATTATACCAGCTAAAGAACTAACCCGATACATCTGTTCTATAACATAAAAGCTTTCATGTGGATATTTCTTCTAACCCCATCACAAAGGCTACCACTTATTATCTTTCAGCACGTGTGTACTCGTTAACAAAGACCTCCAAAAAGCTAATTCTTTCCCCCCTGGTGCTTACACACCAAAGCTCTCATTATCCAGAGTGCTGTATCCACTATCCAGTACTATCCAGTACGCGGTCTACTTGTTTAGGATATAGACCGTCCTTCTACACGCAGAAACACGGCCTTAAAATTCTACCACTCCTCACAATAGAAGAGAAATGAATGTTTTCCATTTATCAGCATTTACCCTGCAAAACCGGATTAACACCGACTAACTGTAACCAGAAAGGTGCATATTCTCCTACAAACTCACCAGTTACCTGAAACTCAAAGGAAAGTTGTTCAAAATCAGGTCAAGAACTATGAAACAAACTGCACTGGAGTTATACCTGATGCACAGGTGTTGATCTAGTCCTAATATCTATCATGCAATCTAAAATAAGTTTATTTAATTTATAACTCTACTACTATATTGTACTACCGCAGCTTTCATAACATCATTTTCTGCTGCACCTCATCCAATCTAATACGCGAGTTATTTTAGACAAATGTATTTTCACAGAATGATTCTTGGCAATAAAGCACAGTAGGGATCAGGTCCTCGATAAAGGCCTCCTGACATTAACATAACACATACAGTAGCACCACTGCCCAAGTAATCCACGTCCAGAAACCTGGGTTTTGTTTTTTTCCCAATGGCCTGCCAAACAAACGTGGGTGGGTTTGTATTCTCTCCGCTTCTGAGCATATCCTTTACTGACCTGGTATACTTCGAAAGTTAGCTCTACAGCTGATGGCATTTCTCTGTTTATACAACACCTTGTAATAACAGAGACCTAAACTGGACTAAGTCAGGTACGGTACATTTTCCTGTCATACCTGCAAATATTTACACCTTAACTGAGAAAGCATATACAGGCAAGGAGTGTTCTTCAACACGTATATAAGTAGGCTATAGATCTGTAATCATTTAGGAACACTGCAGTCCGTTCATTGTCTGATACGGAGGACAACCAAGGACAACCTAGAAGTGTTACTAGTTTGGAATATTTCTTCTTTTTAAGCTTTTTAACACATTGAGTATATAGATGAAAATTAGGAAGCTAAGCCCATCTGAACCTTATTGAAGGTTACTTACTAAGTTTGAGAATATAGTTTTAATAATTATCACTTAGAAACAAAACGTTATCTCAAAATCAAGTTTAAAATGTCTGTAAATATACTGTCGAAAGTAGTATAATGAAGGTTATTTATGAGTTCTAGTCTCTACAATTGATAATCACACAAGGAAAATGCCTGCAAAACAGTATTTTGTATTCAGCAAAAGAGTTCATCCGGGACCAACAGTTAAGCTGTTGTATTCAGAGGGCAACTACGTGGCGATAAAAACCTCACTACTGCACCTTCATTTTTATCCATGCAGATTGTCTATGATGATTCACCCAACACTAAGTGGGGGGAATGAGTACCACTTAAACCATTCTCCTTTTGGGATGAAGTATCTTAAGACAGTAGCGCTACCAAGAGTTTATGCACATAATACCATGCCAAAATTCTTTATGAACATTTTGCAAAATTATTTCGAAACAGATATTGTCAAACAGTGACATATGCATGATTTTCTGCATGTGATGTTAATGAGTAACCCATTTGTTATTCACAAAAGGGATGACGCCTAGTCCAAAAGTAAGCACCGATAAAGAATGTATTTTAAAGCAACTCTCTCTATCCATTCTTATTAACACTGGCACCCATTATCACACACAGATATGCAAACTGAAGATCTATGCAAATTGCAAAAGAGCTGTTCAACAAATTGGATGAGGAGAGCTCTGCAAAATAAACATAACAGCCTAAGTTTGAAGTGCCAAGTCTCCTTCTTCTAGTCAATACAAAACCCGTATTTCCCTTCAGACAGATTTCTTACTGTTAAGTTTTAAGAAGAGACTCCTAAGGAGGAATGAAGCAGCAGGAAGAAATGAAAGTAATAGTACAGAGTGAGTAAAGTTATAAAGGGTTGTCAGACAAGGGTGAGAAGAGAACTGTAAGTGCCAGAAAATAAGCAGATAGAGGCAGGGCTACCTATGCTGTACAAACGCCCTTCTGCTTGCCTGCTCCTGCTACCTCTTGCTTTCCATCTAGGGCCCGCTACTGAACTCTCAGATGGCATCCAGCGGTGCTGCTTCTCAGGCACAGTCCTTCAGTCTGAAAAATGCTCACAGGCTATCACTGGATGTTATACAAGTACTTTGCCACACTATTTCCTAGACTACTTTGCCACGCTATTTCCTAGACAACAAAATGGTGCCAGTATCCCAAAGGCAGTTCTTTCCCACACTAGTCTTCAAGGAAAAACATCCCCATTTCCTGAAACATTCTTCCTCACGAAAGCACTAGAAGCTACAATTACTGAAATGTTAGCAAGAAAGGAAAAAGCCCAAATGAATAAAATTCAGCTAAAAGCATCATTATCTAGTCTCCTATTTGACATTTATTAAATTTAGGAGTTTATGATTGCTACAAATAAAATTAAAAAAGGAAACTTCAGCATGTCACCTCAACGCTCAAAGACCTTCCCCACTTCCAAACAGCCAGTGGATGTTTCTGTATTATTCCCTGCACACTGCAGTAGAGTAGCAAAGTTTTCACTTTGTCTACAGTAAGGAATCTACACAATACAGATATGAGACCTGGCAAAACGATTACTACGTATTACTCTTCTACAGACAAATATACATACATTACACGCAACTATACACACATCTCCAAGACCAGGCCAATAATCTTCCTAAAAAAATAACAAAAAAAGAAGGGTAAGAAGCGCCTCATCACTGGAGCCGAGAGTCACCCCCCCGTGATGAAATCCACTCATGGAGAGAAGACCTGTACGTAGTTTAAATCCCATCCAATTCCTCAGAAGACAGCCGCACACCCACGGACCCCTGCGCAGAGTCAGTTTTGGCTCCCAGTTGAGCCATCAAACTGCCGTAGCTCTGACACAACCAGCTCCTTCCCTATGGAAGGGCTGACAGAGGTGCTCTGGGCTTCAGACGACCAGCTTTTACATTCATGGCGAAGAAACAGCTGTATTATGGACAATGAGGTAAAGCCTAATGCTATAGGGATACTGTACTAAGTTGTGGCATCACAAAATTAGCATTGTGAACTTGCAGAATCAAGGTGGGGGCGGTAGGAGATAAAACTAATCATGAATGAAAATCAGAATGAATATGAGAAATAGGTACATACAGTAAAGGTAGATCCTTGCTAAAGGTGCTTAACAAGCGAGCAGCTAACCTACTTATTGGGTGCTCGAAGGACCTAAAAAAAAGACAGCACAGAGAGCATTAAATTTCATTAATTCAGACTTCCAAAAAGCTCTGTCACTACAGAAGCAGCAAATAACGTTTCCAAATGCAGTTAATCAGCCATACAATGAGAACAGAGAGGGACAACCATAAAGATAAATGCGAGTATTTCAAAAGTGTTTCTTTCTAATGCAAGTTTTGGAAAAGACTTGTGCTTAAGTTCTACTCACTGATAAGCGAGCTCCTCCCTACCAATTTAGCCAATCAGTTAACAATATTATATCACACTTCCTAAGAAGACATCATTAACTCAATCTCACAGACCAAGAAACAAGAAGATTACAACATCCTAATTACACAGAAATGTGTAACATCAAATAGGCAAAGATAATCACATAATTCAATAGAAAATTAGGAAGGTTAAACCACTAACAATTTAATCAAAGCCAAAGTAACAAAATAAGCATAAAGTTACACATCACGAGACATTAATTCTACTTCTAAAGGTAAACACAAAGTTATGATTTTTGACTCGTACAAACTCGGGAGACCAAATGAGACACGCTTTATTACGTAAATAACCTTTGCCAAGAACCGATGCACATTTATGAACTTTCTGGTCCATCCACTTCTCCCTTTTCCCTAAAAGCTTCAAAGTGAGGATTCTGAGGCACCTATTCAGAACCACTTTGTGAGCGTGCACCGCAAGACTTCAAGAACTCTGTCTGCTGGCACAAGCTCAGTGCGACACACAGACCGCATCCTAAAAACGGCAAGACTGACATTCACAGCTGTAGCAATTCATCTAGACAGCACCACAATACAGCTTCACTTCGACGTGTAAAGAAACAAGGTCTAAACATTAAAAACTTGAAACAGCTCCACGATTCCATTTATGCAGTGAAAGGAGAACATTAAACCTTAAGAGCCTTCATGCCATGCCGGAGCGTACACAAGGCTTTGCTGGTTGCTTTGGAGTCACAAATGAGCGAGCCTCTTTTGACCAGGAGATAACACCAAATTGCAGCAGCAGGCCCATTTACACGGCTGCGTTATTCCATCCAAAACAGCCAGCCACTGACTGCTCAGCTGGAGATACGCAGAAGGGAACTGAGCCCAGACTAAGTTCTTTCTCCTCATGCCTTGCCTGACAGCTGGTGAAGACTGAAAGACGGTCTCCTGGCAAACAGCACTAGGAAAAATAGCAAAGCAGAACAGATCACCTGAAATCACTCCTCACTCTCTCACGTCCCATCCTAAATCTCACAAATTCATAATTACTAGAGCTTCAGGAGACGACAGAAAGGAGAAAGTAGAATGGCTTACCTGGAAAATGAGAAAGCAATAACTAAAGCAGATAATTTCTTCCACTTTTCAATTTCAGAGCTATTTATGAGCTTTAATCAGCCATCTCCTTCCCTAAAATCTGCCATGCAACAAAAGGCATACCTCAGAACAGAATTTTTAATACCGCCTCCTTGTGGGACCAAACTGATACATTTTAGCCCATTTCTTTTTAATAAATGCAATGATTTTAATCAAATTTGTTCAGAGGACAGAAGATTAGTTAAAGAGGAGAAGAAAATGAAAGATTAAATTAAGGTATCATTGGGAATTAAAAATGTAATTTTATGTTATTATCAGTGGTATATTATGAATAAAGAATATGCAATATGCAATTAATATGCAGCACAATATGAACAGCATTTGAGAAAAATGAATTCGATATGTAGGACAGAAAGGTCATGAATTCTTAAACCCGATTCAATTTGCTTTACTCTGTTCAATTTTCCCATGGGCATCTGTTTAAATATTTCCAGGTATGGGAAAAGTCATTACTAAATTCTGACATATTTTAAGGCGATTACAGGTCACGACAGGTAACCCAGTATATATTTCCTATTTAAATCAAGGCATTACTCCTGTAAACTTGCTTTTGTTTGAGCAGTAGCTGCTTCCCATGTAGGGAAGCTACGTGGAAAGCAACGGGATGAAGTCCAGCAGTTCGTAAGAATAAGTCAAACTGTAGAATTATGCCACTAATTAAAAGAGTTAAAACATTCTTAAAACTTAATCTAAACTCCCAGCTTACCTCAGGTTAAAATGTATTATTCAGAGTCACTAACCAGCGCACATTTTCCTAAGCCACTCGCTGTTCTCTTTATGGGAGAAGATAGAAAATAATGTCCTATCAGACTAGCAGTACATTTTACCTGTAAGTATCGCCAAGAGGAATAGCAAAAGTATCCACAAAATAAGACAAATAGGCTGCATATTAAAGCATATTGCATTTATAAGCATATTGATTTAAAAGCATTTGCATTTATACTTACTTGAAATTATTTTTTCATGATAGAGACAATAGAGACATTACCATTTTGCACGACTTCAGCAATTTTTGCGTAACACTAATATCGCTAAGGATTTAATCGTGGTCTTTCTGAGCACTAAAAGTTTTTCTTAGCTCACCAAATTACACCCAAAGATTACCACATAAGTTTCGAATTCACAGGTATCCAAAACTCTCCAGAAAACAAATAGCCAATATAAAGGTTTCTTTTATTGCCACTTGACTCCACTCCGGTGCAGCAGCGCATAGAACAAACCCAGGGCAGGTGCGTACGCAGGCATGAGCACGTTCAGACTTTGTGGTATGTGTTTGGGAGCCTGTTTTCATGCTCCTTAACCTTCCCTCCCCTCCCCTCTTCCTCTCCCCCAGGCAACCAGATTCTTTAAGCACACTGGAGCTCAAACAAAAACTGTAGGCATGGAGTCCTGTTTGTGTACTAAGTACATATGGAAGGATAGAGACAGCCCATTAGTTTTGCACATCTCAGACATAATTACAACAGTCAATTCAACCTATGTGTGAAAGTTTGAGATGATTTTTTTTTTTGTTTAAAAAGATCAATCAATGTTACTTTCAAGCTTACATGAAACCATCAATTTTTTCATCAGTTTCCTAAAGCCATTCATTTTATCCATCCAGTCTAATTGCATAGCTTCACAATTATCTGCTTATTCCAACCCATGTAATCTACTGACATCTCATTTCTAATAAATGCTGTTTCATGCTTCTTCAAATGCATTCAGCTGAATGTTTGTTTTTGACAAACAGCATTTACAGAGGGCAATTGTGATCACCCAGACTGACCTTCGACATCGCACAGGCCAAAGAATTTAACTCAGTAATTTCTGCAGAGCCCACAAGCATCTAGCTGAGCTAGATCGCATCTTTTAGAGCAATATACAACCTTGATTTAAATATCTAAACCAACAGCAATACCATAATTTGGTTAGTGCTTTGAATTTCTCTATCTATACCTGTGACTCTCAGATATGTAAAACTAGTGAATTCCTAGGAAATTCTTCCCCACATTTAGTACATAGGTCAAGTTTCCAACCTGATTCCTAAGGTTCAAGCTTTTCATAAATCCCCACAATTTCAAAAGAAAATTACTACTTCCCAAGAGTTCTAACGCCTGATATTAGACCCAAATTTTCCTTCTATGCAACAGGAAACACCACGAGATGCTTACAGCTATCAAAGAAGCTCTGTAAAGCCAGCCAATTTATCCACAAATAAGTAATGGTCAGCAAAAGCAGTTAATTGTTGAATACCACCGAGTACCAAAGATGCACTGGAAGAGCCCTCCTCACAGTATTACTGCAGCTCAGAGATCAATTCTACTTAACATGACACCTCACACATCCAACTTCTTAACACAGACATCAAAGAAGATGCAATTGCAAGAGTCTCACAAAGAGTTTTCACGAAGGGGGTGGGGGGGTTATGAAGTTTTTTAGGGGTCAACTCTAGTATACACTTAAATGCACCATTTTTTCTAAAAAAGGAAACATCCTCTTTGTAAAATTCCAAGTGCAGGAATTTGGTTTTATTTTAAGTTACAAAAGCAGTTGCCTCTTCTGAAATAAAACTGGAGACATCATATTTATGACATACAACTGCACGGCTGAGAAACGAAAGGCATTACGCTTAAAGATCCATCAGCACTTGGCAACAGGGACCAAGGTGACACTGACCTCATATATAGTCAGAATTACTTACGTGGTTCTGTTCATTAACTTCCAAGTACAGTAGCTTGGGACAATTATCTGTTCCAGGGCTCTCGTGAAGAGGACCACCCTGCCGTCTCTCTCATTTTGGATCTTTACTGAGCCATAAACTCAAGTGTCCTCTGACAGGCTGCCACATCTCTCCGTATGTTCTATCTAGTCTTGCTCATGGTAAGAGATGATCTAACCAAGCATGAGAGCAAGAAGTTAAGATAATGCTCAAATTATATTACCGAAAGTCTTTCCTGGATCAGGAACAACTAAATTAACGTGCAAAGGAAGTCTTTCACAAGCAGACAAAAGAATTCACCTGAAAAAATATCCTTTATTTTGCTGGTTTTAGCCTGATGTCTTCTGTCAAAGAGTCTCCTCTTTTCTTTATGCTATAGGCATAAACATGTTCACACATAATACCTCTGCTTTGCATCTTGATTATTTCAATGCATTCTTCGTTAAATTATATCTTACTCCTACTCAGAAAAGATAAATTGTTGAGCTTTTTTTTTTTAAAAAAAAGGAGCGTGTGCGAAAGAGAGGAGGAAATTAGATGGCTCTCAAAATTTTGAAAGTGAATTTTAAGTCATAAAGCTTTTATTTTTCAAAGCATTTAACTATAATTTGCCTTTACCTTATCCCTTACTTATCGCATTACTTTAGATGACCAAGTTCAAGAGGAAAAAAAAAAGCAGTACAGTAAAACCGCAAGTAAAAGGCAGCAAAATATCTTCAGTGATTAAACTTTGCCTTTGAAATTCATGTTCACATATAACTTGTGAGCAAACAGGAAATCTGCAGAGTAAGAATATTTTTCTAGGTGAAGGCCATTTTAACAAACAATAGGTATCTTTTGAGATATTCTCTTACTGCTCGCCTTTTTTCATTCAAGACTCCTGTAGAGAGCTATAAAGAAGCGCAATTTAACTGCATAGACAGAGATATCTGCTTACTCAGCCTAAATAGAGTTTTAAACTTTTGCTTAATCCAGCTCTTAGAACTCAAGGCCTGTCAGATAAAAACTAGTGAATATATTATGGCTTGCGAATAAACCTATACACGGAGACTATTTATTTTGAACTACTGAAAATAATATTAATTGGTGTTACAGTCACAGTAGAGGTGTGCTACCAGAATGCAAACAAGCACACATTATTCAGAACGGAGGACAGGCAGTGATTTTGAAATGTTAATTAGAAACACAAGGGATATGAGAGAGTAGTAGGAAGAAAGAAAATAAATGAATGTGCTGATTGTGAGAAAAAGAGAAATCTTTCAGAGCAAAGCATCCAGAATAACACTTCCCGTAAAAACAGAAACATGTAGTCGGCAGAACGAAGTGTGACTATCTGCAGTGCCCACAGAATGCCCTGTTCCGTGCGACCATGCGCTGCACTGAACACAAAGCCATCTCCCTACAGCTCGGTTCCCACAGACTCACCAGCGTCACACCAGGCCAACCGCATCCCCCCAGACATCAGGAGGAGTTTTGTCATTGGACCACATGGTCGTACAAAGCAATACCAAACGAGACAACAGCTTTACTTGGATAAATTGTGCAAATCCCATTAAACTAGAATTGTAAACTAATTAACATTCAAAGCAGTAATAACACCACAAGTAGTTTTTGCTATCTGGATTTTGGGGAAAGATGCAAGACAACTTTTTAATTTGAAATGTTTAAGATGCAAGAGATATTATTAAGTATGAGCTCGCCTCTGCTGTTCACTTCTACTGAACTTCAAAGCCACAAAAGCTTCCACACAAAACATCACCTTTTCTGCTAATATCTTCTACGCATCTTCTGTTGGGATGTCTTCTTTCAAGCTTCACTCAAACCGTAAAACAACACAACAAAAAAAAACAAACCAATCTTAGAAGTCAATCATAAAGTGAACCTGATTCTAATGCAGATTACCACAAATTGTTACATCAATTTAATCCCCCTAAGATTAATGAAATGCAACAGAAAAAGTGACAGGCATCAGAAGCTTCTGCTTGCGTCCTCATGTGGAGCTCCCTGCAGAAGGGAAGCTGAGTGAAGGGTAAAATTAACTCTATCCCATTTTCCATTGTACCACAGTATAGACAGGTCCAAAAATTTTTGTTGAAGAACCAACAACAGGAAGAAAAAGGCAACTAAACACACCAGGGTTGTTTGTTTTCCTATAAAACAGAAATGCAGAAACTCACATGTAAACAGGAAAGATTATCAATGCAAAGTTTTAAGACTGCTTTATAAAGCAGTATCAAAACACTAGAGCCGCTTTTTTTTTTTTTTTAATCTTGTTTTTCCTTTACTGTCCTCTCTGAAACAGGGACAAAGTTGGTCTCAGTGCGTCTCCCACCCACGCCCAAGTTTGAGGGTGGACAAGGAAAGATCCTACAGTTTAACTGCACGGTTGACCAGAAGCGATGCCAAAATTAACATGCATATTTATTTCTTTAACAAAGACAATCTGCTTAGGAACCTGATTTTATTTTTGGTTATACTGATCCCAGTTACAAGTAAACTCATTAGAAGTGACCAACTATGCTGTGAATAAGAAAAGACTTATAATAGTGTAATAGTAATTCCTTGCTATTGCAGGATGCAGCAGATTATTTAATTTACATTCATATTGATTTGCTGCAACACAGCACACTAGTGCAATATAGCACCAACAAAAGGGCTGCTTCTGAAACAAAATCTTTACAGTTAAACATGCATTGGATTTTATCAGTACTAATTTTTTAAGACTCTGGAATCATCAATTTTGTTACATTATCAAATAAGATCGTTTAAGACCAGAACCTGAAGATTACACACTTACAGTTATTGCAAATAAAGTTAGTCTTTCAGAATTCAGAATATAAGTTCCATTCACATCTAATTTCATCTATTATAATTAATGGATCGTAGAAGAGTATTAACTAAACACATTAATGACATTTTAATACAGTCATGAAAATTATATCGTCAAAGGAGTCTTACATACAAAACTAATGGACTATAAAGCTCCATTGTTTCAGTAGGTAATACTGGAATTAGATAATTTCTTTTATAAATCAATCATTCCAGACCGACCTTCACAGAAACAAAAGACTTTTTTTTACACCTGTGTATACACATCTATTCCCCTTAATAAAACCACCCAGATTTCTAGGGGTTGTTAATAGTTTCTTCTTCATTTAGGCACCATTCTTCCTTACAAAATGAGCAAGACGATAAATTCATTTGACTAGTTTTCTATTTGAAAAGGCATGAAAAGGCATCGTATAAAATCTGATCCACGTTTCCCATCTTTGACGTCAAAGTTGAATCCACGTTTTGGGTGGTGCAATCCAGAAGCTGTAGATTTAGGCTGCAGCTTGGGAGATAAGTAGCTAGTGATGCCTACGTGGCTTGCTGAATAACAGAGCACTCTTTCAGCAGCCTGTCCCCACTTACAGCTTGACAATACTATTGACTCCAGCTTATTACTTTTTGACCAGGAGACACTACAAAAAAAAAGAACCAACAGCCGTAAGAAAAGTTATCCTGTAAGCTTGCAAATGATTATTGCTCTGGCTAGAAAGAAGGCTGAAACAGAACAGAGGCATGACTGCTCACTGTGTACTCTCGAGCTCCTGTTAAATACACATGCCTCCGTTGCCAGAAGAGGTAATGTTTTTATATTTAAGTTATCTGAGCTCCTTGCTGCACTCACTCATTATTTCTTTCATGT
The DNA here is from genome assembly GCF_028500815.1 of Rissa tridactyla. Taxonomy (NCBI): domain Eukaryota; kingdom Metazoa; phylum Chordata; class Aves; order Charadriiformes; family Laridae; genus Rissa; species Rissa tridactyla. The sequence goes on from NC_071471.1 coordinate 4,339,866, forward strand.
GTTTGGCTAAAACTAAGGCACTTTCATGCTTTCAGCATGACTTCAGTTGTGAATGGTTACAAAAGCCAGACAACTGAAACCGACTGGAACCTGCAAGCAATACAATCTTTTACATTTATACTGATCATTCGCTGTGTTTTATTCAGATGTTAAAACTCTTTCCTTATGATTGTTATTTGCATCCATAATAATGCATATACTAGATAATACGCTGGAGATGGGCACACACACACAGAGTAATTATGAAATTCTATTTTCAAGGAGGTAATAGAGCCTGTGAAGACAGTTTTGTAACTCTTTGGTTTAACTTCTTGAGCCTTCTCCAATAACTATATTAAAAAGGCACATCTGATAATTAAATATTTAAACACAGCAAAGCAATTCTTGCATATACACACGTACAGACTGACCCAGAAGATACCTAACCAGCACGGGTCCCTGAATCACAGAGGCGTTTCCAGGCAAGTTGTAGATAACACCTTTTCTGACAAGGCAGAACTGTCAGCAGTAGGATCCCTGCTGCAAGTTATGTGCACCCCTCTGAACTCAAACAAAGCCATCAGAACCGCAATGGGGGATGTTTTGTAGCCCCTTTCACAATAGGCCAGCTCTGCTCCGATGAAAACATCCAGCAGCCTAGAAGGTACACGAAAATGTGCCTTAACATTTTTAAAATAATAATAATAATCATCATATTGTACTAAATCCTAAAAAAATAATAAAAGAACAGTTTTCTGAAGGAATCATACAGTTCAATCAGAACTTAAAGCTTCATGACTTTGGGGGCACTATGTAATCCAGATCTATTTTTGCAAGTTAAAATTCTCACAACTGTCCAGTAGGTAAAATGCCAATAACCTGATCTTAGGTTTCAAACGTGTAAACGCATAGCAATGGAGACAGATATTCGGCGAGATTTCCCCAGAACATCTAGGGCTGTTTGCTACACGGCTCCACAGGTTTACAAGGATCAGGTTGTTCAGGGGAAGTTTAAATTTAAGCATTGTTAGCAATTTTGAAAAAACGCTACTGGGCACCTAGATAACATTGAGACTCAGGTCCTTGGAAGTCAAACGGTAACCCACGCACCAGCTCTCTATTGGCCAGACAACCCAGGTAGCTCCAAGAATTCCAGGCTGCGGTCTGAGCCAGGCAGACCTGAGCCAGCCCTGCCTAGGAGCCAGAGTCGCATTAGCTCATACTACTTCCATGCGACTGCCTTAGCATAACTACTTCACGCTCCTGCCATCCTGACTTCCAAACTAAATTTGCCCTGTCCCCCACCAGCCTGAAGCAGAAACACGGTGGGGCCAGGTTTATCGGAGCCTAGCTGAGTAAGCTCTCCCTGATGCTCTGCCGTCCTGTCAGAGCGCTCGGAGCACTGTGTACCACTAAGTAAGAGAGAGAGAGAGAGAGATGTACAGCTGCATCCAGCAATAATCAACAGATTTGTCCCCTGCTGCTTCAAAGCTGTTGTCCAAATCTATGAATCACCGCATCCTCCTTTTTGAGAATGTAATATAATAATACAGATTGAGGTCTCTCGATAATTCAATGAAGAGCCACATTCTTCCTCAGTTAAGAGGCTCCGCTTAGGGTATCATCTTCCAGAATCCACTGAAAAGCCAGCAAAAATAATCAGGTAAAACACTACATTTGGAAAAAATATCTATTTCATTAAATTCAAGCATGCTTTTTACCATGAGCCCTGTATCAAGCTACTCCTCAAGACAACAAACCACAGAGTTGCTACATCTGAATCTGGGTTTCAGCAGTGGAAAGAGAAGGGCTGTGACTCTGTAAAACCATTCCTACTGATCCTGTGCTGGAAGGCATTTGCAAATTCCGAGGAAGGATTACGATAAAACAAGTATCGCACAGCTTAACAAGCATTCCAGATTTCACAAAAAAAGGAATAGGAAACAACTGAAACCCCTGCGAACTACTGTTTCTCCCCCGACTTGCTTCAAACCCCAGAAGACCAGTGTTACGACTCCATCACGTACACACACACATTCATGTGGGCAGGGAAAGAAAACCTCAGCCCACAAGTGGCTTCAGCGGCTTAGTGAACCTTACCCTGCCATAAAAATAAGACCCAGAGTATAACACCATTTGACTGCTGTTTCAGCTCAGTGGTCATTTTGCATTTAGCATGTCATAATCTAAAACCGACGGCCCAGAAAAGGTTCGCAGAGCCTTTTCTACAGCAGGTATAGAGACCTGGTTTCCATTCCACAGAGTTTACAGCATAAACTGATCTCAACGCCACAAGACATTGAAAATGATGCATCAAGGACAAACGTAAGCTAAGCAACTTTAGGATGTTTTATGATGTTACCTATATTCCAGGTTAATACGAGATTTTTATACTGGTACGTTACTGTGTCTGAGGCGGCTGGAGTTATGCTGCAGCCTCTTTACCAGATTGCATTATATTTCTTCACAGTTCCTATCTACTTTCAAATTTAAGCAAACCCCGGGGAATGCAGCCATTCGGTGTTTTGTTGATAGCTTAGCTGCCTTGCCGCCATCCCTCTCAAGAGAACTTGTTAGGCGTAACACCTCTAAGAAAAGGTTTAAGTAACGGTTTGTTCCAAGTCCTGAGAAAAGTAAAAATAATTTTAATTGTGTACTCATTTCAACGCCAGGCCATCTTCTTTACTATGACAACCAACTACATTCTGTACTGCAACAGATTTTGAAAAACAAACAAACAAAAAAATATCCCAGGCTCCTTAAGTTGGGAAGGCAGTTTTATTTATTCAGCAGTAGGTATCTGAAATGCCTACCATAAAAAAAACCTATAAAAACATTTGAACAGGTATTTCTTATTGCCGAGGGAGGTGAAAGAAAAATCTGAAGTATAGCTTGAAGACAAGTCGTAAGAACACCTGCATTTGTCAAGCTTCAGCTGAATCTAAGGTATAGAAAAACATGAATGAGAAACACTTGAAAACAGAAAGGTAGCAGGCTTCTCACATTTGGTTGAAGGAACTAACATCTCTCTAAAAGCTATGAAACATAGCGCTCACACTTCTTATTGCAAATGCACTTTTACAAACATTGCAGAACCACTAAACTATTCAAAATGAAAATGCCAAGCGCCACGTCCCATTTTCTGCTCTCTCTCTGCTGGACACTTCAGTCCTGAATTTCCTTTTATTTCCACTCATTGTGTCTCAGCATGTATCTACCAGGCAGATTTGTGTGTGTCTGCGTTTAAAGGAAGGGAACTAATGGATAAATGAACAAGTGAGCATAGAAGTAGAAAAGCAAAGACAGACTGAGTAAGTTTTCGGAGGTCCAGAAAGAAATGGAAGGTGTTTATTACTGACATTGTAAAGGAAAAAAAAGAAAGAGTACATTTACTTATTTTTGGCACAGCACTTCATAAATGGGGGAATGCGGAGAAGCATCGTCATATGTTTTAAAGGAAAAGTTCTGAAGTGATGCACCAACAAATTGTCTTTCAGATGAGGTAAACTGAGCTCATGAAATGTTATTTCCGAAACCCAATCTGTCATTTTCTGAAAGATATTCGTCATACAGCTGTTGACTAAAACAGTGATAGTACTATCTAGGATAAAGGAGCTTATTTATCTGAAAAAGTCACACTTTATAAAAGTAACTGCTAACGTAAAGCCTGCAATAAACGTTATTCGGTGAACTCACAGCAAAACCATGAGGCCTGCAGTAACAGCATCAGTGGCTCCCAGTACAGAGCGTTTTAAGACCCAGCGGGCAAAGCTGATTTTGGTAGAAGGCACAGGTGGAGCAGAGGAGAAAACAACAGGAATACTTAACCCTGGAGGAGAAGCTTCCCAAAAAGCTGGGCCTGCCCACGTCCATGTCCCTCAACCCTGCCTCTAAACAGCATACTGAAACCTCAGGGTTTTAAGTTCAATTTTCTGCAAGCCTTACATATTGGATATACTCTCTGTTGGAACTGAAAACTCAGTTACTTTAATTGCAGTATTATTTGTTTGCTGTGCAGGTGTCTTGTTGGGGGAGGGGAGCTGGGATGATTTGGGGTTGTTTTTTTCCATCAAAAATTGGGTCACCATCTCCTGGTTATGGCTTTAGCTTTTGTAAAAATAAAACCATTGCAAAATATTTGCCTCAGTGGAGATGAGCTCTTTTCCATAATGCACGGAGATGCCTTAGAGCGATGAAAGTGTTCATGCCAGGACTGAAATATTTCGCTTTGAGCAGTACTGTATCTACACACATAAACCGAATCTCCACCAGACAGATTCATAGTGTTGCTGACATCCATCAGAGCTTTGTCATTGACATCACCAGGATGAGAATGGTTTATTCATACAGGTATAGCCATAGTCTTTCAAATAAAAAAAATAAAAAAAAAAAAAAAAAAAAAAAAAAAAAACCCCACACAACAATAATAAAAAAAAACCCAAGAAATCCACAGAACCGACAATACATTACATAAAGGAGTCTCCTAACTAACAGCTCAATTTAGTGATCACCATTCAGGATTGCTGATCACTTTTCAGCATCATTCCTGCTAACCTGGCATTCGTGCTTCATCCTGCTTCCATTAAAACAAGTGTCAAAACTCTCCCAATAACATTACCTTCTTCATAGGTCTTAAGGTATAGGAAACACTCACTTTTGACCTCAGATGTGATATATTTAGAACAGCATAGTCCTAAAGAATAATTAAGTATACTGAGAATGCCAAGAAGCCGCTAAACATTACACCTCTGCCCTGAACTACAGCAGGGTGCATACCTTCACTCTTTTGAAATTGTTTTGCATACCACCCTAGATATTTATTTATTAAGAAATAGTGATTACACTACCTTGCTTGAAACCAAAGGCTGAGTGCAGCGTCACACAGAAGGGATGTTAGTCCTAATTTGCATGTACGGAGCCACTCATGCCTTTCTCTGTGCTAAAGGCAAGTAACCCTCTACAAGATCACGGAAGTATCGACCTGAGCAAGGTAGTCAAGGCTATGCTTAAATTCAGTGTTTCCTTAATTGGACTTCTAAATATTTGTTGGACATTCCTAAAGCCTTTGCCATAGCAAACTAGACCTCAAGATCTAGTTTATTCTTCAAGAATATTTTGGGATATGACAGGCAAGGGCTTTCCTAACAACTTACTTCCACCACTGCTTCTGAAAATATTAGTACATGAAGGGTTAATGCCCAAATTAATTAAGATGCTGAGTACAAACTGAAACATATCAAAAAACACATAAGTGTGGTGTGCCTGAAAGAACCTTTCAAGTGTTACACACTTCATAGCACAAGCAGAAAGATGTCCTACATGGGCACAATAAGACGACAGTAAAATAATGCCCTTGTGGGTTTCAGAACTCCTGGCAGGAGGCAAACACCTCAGCTCAGAGGGGCTTGCACACAGAACTTTTTCTACTCACACTCACTGGATAATATTTCTAGTTTTTCTCCATCAGAGTTGCTCATGGCACCTCCCCTCCCCTTCCAATTAACAAAATCCTCTATCACAAGATGCTTACAGGATTTGAAAAAATATCATTTCAAAAAACTCATTTTAGAAACAAATCCAAGAAAGCCCTGTTCAAGGCTAGTTTGTAACGCTTGTCTCAACGAGACACATCCACCCCTGGGAACAAAACTGCTCAAAATTCTTATCCTTTAAATTTACAGTACATAGCTATAGCAGTATTACTTTACACCAGCTGCAAAAACTCACCAACATCTGTAACGAAATAGACGCTTCTTTTCTTGGCACACACTTTCTAACAGTCTGCAGTCCTCACAGAGGACTGATTTTACTTGCAGTTTCTTTAAGGCAAAGCACACAGCATTCCACGTCAATTTTTAATTTTAAGACAATACTTCCAGTATGCTACAAGCAAAAAATCACTGGAAGTATGAGTCTTTTAGGAGTTATTTACTTTATATTATAGAATAAATATGGTAGTCTGGAAAAACTATACTTCATTTTACAGATTGTTTTATAGTTCTATAGTATTTCCATGGTCAGTTGTACACTATTGAAGTCAGAAAAGATGAATTCATCCCTCTAAGGAATAAACATGCAATACTGAAGGTTTATGTTATGGTCTTCTAATTACTTTATGGCACCCTTTAGAGAGAATCAGCTGTAAACAGCAACACATTTCTGTTGATGAAAACATTGCTCTACTTATGTGTCATTTTAGTATGGCATAGCAGGCTCCCTCCTGCGTGCAAGTCAAGTTTTTACAAGTGTTAAACATCTTCATTATGTCTCTATACTTAACTCGAGAACATTGAGACAAATTCTTCCCCAAAACAGTGGAAAATACAGGAATACCCCTACCAACAAATACGGGGGGATGGAAGGTTGTATTTGCTTTCTTTACGTGAAGACCTTGTATGAAATCTTGGCTCTACTGAAGACCACTGGAAACAGCGACAAGTTTGCATAACTTGTTTCTAGAGCTACAGAAGAGTCATGAGAGACGTGTTTAGCCATCATTAATTATAGCTATAATTTTCAAAGGAGCCCAAGGACACACTTATCAAACACAGTACAATACTATTAACTCAATGGCAATTCATTGATTTTCTTGGAGCAATTCAAATCTATATGTAGACACATGTACTTAGGAACCAATTCTGAATGGAGCTTCAAACAATTTTATTCTAGTAAATGCAAAACCACCCAGCTGCAATTATCATTATTTGTTGCTTAAACAAATACTACAATTTCATGGGGAAAAATTAAAATGCATTAGGTCCTGCTAACGCTTTTGAGCATTGAAACTATTCCCAAGATGTTCTTGCTAAAATAATGACTTCAGGAAATGTAGTCAGAGACACTTCCCTTTGCTTTCAAAATGCATAGATGATCATACTGCACACATTTGAGTCGCTGTTTTGACTAAAGACTCTTTTGGAACCTAGGGGTCAGCATGTGAGCTTTCTCCCCTGCCTTTCCTCTGCTGATTAAGCAGCAATTAAACCATTTCACCATTAAGCTACTTCATGGTATATTCCTGTACAGTTTGGGGGATTTTCTGATCGTTAATCTCTCTGACCATCATTAACACATTACAGCTAGAGGCAACAGTGAGAGAATGATCAATTAAGCAAGTGATTAGCAACCTCCTTTGCCCTGTCCAACCCCCTAAAATTAAATGGTTCAGGCTTGACCGCCACGCTACAACGAAAATGAGTAAAACACATTTTATCTCATTATTCCTGTTTGAATAGCAAATTACCTAAAGCCAACTCATTCAGCTATGGCAAAGAGGAACTGCAAATTGTTTGTTAGCATTGTCTTGTGGGCACGTCTTCTTCACATGTCCCTTCTGCTACGAGTTCTCTTACACTACTTGAAGCAATGCTATTTATAAAGCAGCTACACAAAACAGCTCAGAGGAAACCAGTTAGATAATAATGTTTTAGAACAGTTAAAAGGCAATGACAGCACAGAGCAGAGCCTCAGACACAAAGAGGTGAGGAACAAGTTATTAATTTCATGAATGATCTCCCTGAAGTCAATGGAATACCGTGAACACTCAAGGAATAACAAGGTGCAAATCAGAAGAGGTTGCTGCTGTCTGAAACTAGGTTCATGGAAACCTATATTAGCAGCGCAGCACTGTCTCTGGCCCACTACCAGGAAGGGTTTTCACTGCAGCAAACGCTCTGTGTTTCTCTTCGGCTTTTCCTAGGTTCATTCCCTTCTTGCAAGGTCTTTACTGAACTTGCAGTAAGCAGCGGTTGTGCTCACGTGCTTTTTTTTTTTTTTTTTATTATTCAGTGTTCGCTATTTGGAGATGGACATTTTGGACAATCTCACAATAATTTTGCTAATCAGTACATTTCATCTGTTCCTTGTAGGCACATCCAGCAGTTGAGAGAAATCTTATGATTCAGACTAATGTATGGAAGTAATTCTCATATATGCAATCAGCTGCCATACAGAGCTTTACGTATGCATAACTACGCCCAGCTCTATAGAAGCTGGGACAAATCAATGTCACTCACATTATGAAACTAAACATCACGTTTATATGTAGAGATTTGGTGATCGAAAGTCTAAGCTTCTGTAAATCTCCCAAGTCATATTTAGCCAATACCTTGCTATTGTTTCAAGGCATTACAGAAGTGTTCTAGATTTCCCGTTGCAGCACTGCTTTACTTATAAGCGCGTGCCCCGTTTAGATTCGAAATGCTACAAACTGCTATTTAAATTTACCAAAAAAAATTTACTGTGACATTCAAGTCGAATGGGGGGGGTGGAGCTTGGGGGATGCATTTTCATCTAAGTTTTCTGTGTTTTTCTTCTTGTCTTATCTTTCTTCTTTGTTTACAGTAACAATAATAATTAATTACACAAATATAACAGCCTTGAACTATCTGTTCAATGAATCTTATTCATTGAAATTACATCACCAGCTTTCACAGTGCCAGAATTCAGTTTCTGTCTTTGTACCAGATTCACATCTCAGATTTTCTCCCGATAGAAACAGAAGAAAAGCAAGGTCTGGGAGCCCACTGCTGATAACACAGGAGTAGGGGTTGCCTTAGGGAGCTTTGTCCCAAAGTTTGTACTAACATGTAAACAAAAGAGAACGTCCAAAGTGCAATTTAACGGTGTTTCAGTGAACAAGTTTTGATTTCTAGTTAAAAGAACAAAAATAAAAATCCTAAGCGTTCCGGAAAGTTAACAAGTTATTTTAGATATTCATGTTAAAATTTGTTTTAAAACAAATTCAACACATTTCAGAACTGTAAAATCTGGCTGTGAATGTAACACATTAAAAATGCTTAAAGCGCTGACAAACACGCATACGCTGATGCAAAGAAATTTCTGCTGTGTCATATGCAGAGCTGATGGGGCTACATTACAACCCCAGATGAACGAGGAACAGAAAGGAAATCTGTATATCGGGCAGGTGACGCTGCAAACTGTTCTTGTTTTCCCTTAAAGAGGTCAAGTCCTTCATGGATTTCCTAGGAGTTTCCAGAGTACAAAAGTGAGAGCAATGTGATTTTTCTTCAGTTCTTCTGTTTTTTAAAAATCTGTTACTAGCAATAGTGATAAAACCCAGCAACTTTTTAAAATACGTTACGAAGAAAAAGAACATGCACTGAAGTAGACTTTGTGCTGTTTGGCAGATTGCAAAATGCGTATGAATCATTGTCAAACAACCCCTTCAGAAAGACACACACAAAATGTCACAAAACGATGCTTTCTACACAGTGCAAATGTACTTTTTGAAGTTAGTGGAGAGTGATAAACTCCTTTCCTATTACTATTTGCAGGATACACTGCTTGAACATCACAGAAAATGGAAAAAGGGCAAAAGTTAGTCTGAAGTGTAGCACTAGGTTTGTCGTTAAAAACTTTCAAATCTTATTCAAAGGATCACAATCATTTCTACACGTTAACGAAGTTCTCTTTCACAGCAGTTTTAGTAAAACACTCCATGTATTTTTGATTGTTATCACAAAACTGAAGTTCAAGGAGAAAATAACTAAGACTTTTTTTATTAGAAGTGATAGTAGTGAGATACTTCACTGTATCTAAACCATCTCAAGTACTTCTTCTAATGAAATTCCATCAGATATCCGTTCCTATGCTAACACCTTTGCATTAAAAAGGGTTTACTGGTATTGCCCATTAGGTTCACTTACGCAGCCAGCAAATACATAAGAAAAACAGCTTACCTTCCAATATGTTTACAAGCAGCATTATGCACTACAGTAACTATATAACATACCTCGAAAGAGAACAAGAAACTATAAATACTGAAGAAAAAAAAAACACTATCAACTTAGACGTACACATTCTTTAGAAACAAATAAAAAACCACAGCTATATATATTTTATGTGGCTAGTACTGCTAGCATGCAACATTTGCGAAGTAATTACCATAATTCACAAATACTTCTATAGCAGAAACTAAGAAATAAATCCATTATGCTAGTACCATTCTCAAGTGTAGATTGCAGCTTTGCTATACATTCATCAGGTAATTGGTAAGAATTTCTCGCATTTCATCCTTTATAAGTACTGAAAAGTCAATATTATTTAACCGTTGCACAAATGTTAATAAAAAGTCATAATCCAGAGACTTACCCTGGGTCAACAGAAAGAAGCCCAGAACCATCCAAAGTTATTTCCAATGTCCAGACCAGAGATCTGAAAGAGAGAATAACAAAGGGTTTGTGACAAACCTGACACAGAGTACTCTGAAAGGAGCAAAATCAATTGTGACATTTTTCATTTATTTGTAAATGCCTCTTTGGCAGCATGCTCACTCAAAACGACAGTTGACTCTTATAGAATAGGGGAGGTGACGGTAAAATAGAGGAATCCTGACAGTTGCTTTAATGAGATTCTGCATTAGACCCACTCTACCACTTTCCCTCAACAAGGAGTATGCCCTTCACTTTCAATCTCATACCCTCCAATTTGGAAAGCATTAACCCTATGAAAAACGCTACACAGCCTCCTCTAATCAGCATCACAGCTCTTCTTTCTACCTTCTTCACTATCTCACTGACATGTACGTATGGAGCTCGCTCACTATTTTAAATACGCATAAGCAGCATAGAGCAAATTGATTAAATACGATCAAGTTGAAGTTTAAAGTCTAGTCGCAGTGCGTGTGGCGAGGGGAGGACAGGGACTCTTGAAATAGGCCTTAGTTGATATTAGGAGAGAACCCACAGAGCATCCCTTCCAGCTCTAAGAATTATGCTACTGGACGGCCTCAATGCAGGGACCTCTGACGCCCACGCAAAAATAAATGGGGAAATTTGTAACACGACATGAAACTTGCCTTGCAAATATTGAGGGGATAATCATGTTGGGAACAGAAGCAGACAGGGAATTTTAAAAGCTGTAAGAACACACAGCATTATACCAATGTTTCACGGAGAGGCCACTGGTTTGAGGATCTAACGCTTGAGTGCGCTTAATCTGATATAACTCCAATCTGAGCTATTTCGTTCTCAAGCTTTCCAACAATAACACTTTTTTTGTTGTTCAAACTTGTTTCTTAGTACTACATCACACATCTTTCAATGGAAATAGATGACAGTACTGAATGGTAGCCTCAGGCTGCACTGAAATTAGTATCTTGTCCTCTGTTAACATCAGTAAAACACTTGTTATTACAACAGTAAGGTTTTTGTAAAAAAATAAATAAATAAGTAAATAGCAAAACCTCTCCTATTAGCATTGCTAAGAGGAGCTTGAATCCTAGATCTATTGCACGAGGCAAGCAAGTCTGAGTTGAAAAAACTAAAACATCCAGAATAATACTGCTCAGTCTGTGTTTCAGAAAACAATTCCCTATTACCTGTGTTAAATCTAGCTAACCAAATCCCGTTTGGGGAGCTTGCAAGGAATTCGTCATACTGCAATCTGCTATGCGATCTGTCTACATAAACTGTGAGTAAAGCTCTTTCGTGTCTTGAAAAAAAAAGGAGAGATGAGTCATATTCATGAGTTACAGAACAGCAACAAGCAGTTTGCTTGACAACCTTCACAGAACCGGTGCAGTAATCCACAGCTCAAGCAAGCTTCCATTTCCCATTTTATTTGCTTCCAAAAAGCCCACGACTTTTCTGCATATGACAGAACTTTCTAAAAGGAAACATTTTTGGCACCTTTGCTTTCAGGATGCAGACTAAAGGTGTAACTTTGAAGTCTTTTGCAAAATCCTTCCTGGTACACGTAAGGTCTTTTTTAAGAAGTCTATCGATTGACAGAAGCAAGGATTGTAATTCACTTTCAGTATTAGCTTATGTTTTTCTCTTACTGAATATTCAGTCTTCACTGAAACATTTCAAAATCAGCGTAACAAAGCCTAGCACAACATTAAATCACCTACTGAGCATATCAATCTGAGTGCACAAAAAAATAAAGTACACTTCAGAACAAATTCTCTGGCAGTTTCTTCTGATTGATTAGGAATTCTCCTAAGTTAAAAGACCCTTCATATTTCATTCTTAGATATACGCAGTTACTCCTAGCAACCTTTCACATTTGGATGGGAAGCAGAAAAGGCCAGATCCTAACCTCTGCTCCAGCACGGGAGCGACAGTGAAATATAATGAAGTCAACATGCATTTACTCTAGAAAGGAAAAAAAAATTACTATTTAGCTCCAAGGAAGGCTGCTTTATAATTCAGACAGGTGATCTGGAGGCACAGCAGAGCAATAATGACTAACATCACATACTAGAGGGAGTATAAATTTTAATGATACCACTCATAAACCCCACATTTTAAAGGTTACAAAACAGAAACAACCTTACAAAGAAAACACATAAATCATTCAAGGTGTCAGGTTCCTACTCCTTAGCTATTTTAAGAATTAACAGCCTGTCCATCACTAAATAAACTAGAATACGCAGCACTTATTTATGTAGGACTGAAGAGGAACGTAACATTGGAGTTCAGCAAGCATACACCACTATAGCCTCTCTTCTTAGCAACACAATATCCGTAATCGTTTATACCTTCACTGATTTATTCATTATTCAATAAAATTCATCAAAAACACTGGGCCAAATTCACTTACATCTCACAACAATACATAATTAGCACTAAATTGGCCAGGTAAGTTACATGAATGCACTTAACTACTTGCTCATGCGCATTTCATTGTATTCCCGTCAACATCTTTAATGGGGCGTTCACAAGTGATTTGTTCTACTGATGTATGTTCCAAGACGTTTAAATATCTGGAAACAACCAGATATTGGACAAAAGTCCATTAAAACACTGGAGTGCTCTCTGCATTTTGTTCTTGGCTTTTCCAACCTTAACTCCAACATTTCATTGCTTTGCATATAAAATTAAAGTTCACACAATAAACTGCTGTACCGTTATCAAGGAACTCAGGTAGGCTTCTGAACAAGCCACAACAGAAGAGCACTACACTCCTGATTACCTGCACCACAAATTGACCTGAGCTGCTATTAACACTGCTGGAAACGTTTCATTGTTATAGCTCATATCCATCTGTTACTAGAAACTGCTAAATCAAGCGTTAATTGTAGGTCCAAACAGAAATAAGTAACACCCTTGCAAACCAAAACCCCCTAGCGAACTATCCTACCGTCCCCCGACTCAACCATCATCCTATCTGTTCTTCATAAATTCACTGATCATTATTTATGCCTAAAACACCCTCCTTGTACTGTCAAGCACCAAATTTTACCATCGTCACGGCTCAGTCAAGTTTCATCTAATCTGTACTCCAAACAACCTCCCTGAAACAACAGGGCGGCTTTGGGGGTAAATTAGGAGATGAACAGATCTCTTTTGGTGCTGGAATGTGTAAACCTATCTTGTTTTCAAGATAGGAAAACAAGACAGGAGAGCATCCTCTGCACTTCCTCATGTGGCCCTCAATGAGGCTCCTGCTGTCCATGACTTTCACGGGAGAAATAGGGTCCAACATTGATTCAGCACTCCAGTTATACCAAAGACATCACACATCACTTTTGCCCGTGGTAACAGGGAAGAAGGACATTCTGAAAATTGAAACCTTTTCTTCATCTTGGCCTCCATACTGACAGACACCAGTATGGCAAAGCAACCTTCTGTCCTGCTCTCCATTCATACCACGAGGATAAACTAGAATCAGGGCCTTATATTCTCATTCTTATTACTTTAAGTGGTCTGCAATTGCAACTGTATTTAGTGTTGTCCCTATACATAAACTATCACCGGCTGCTGGTTAAAATGGTGACTTGGGGATAATAAGCCACTATTAATGTTGAACTTTGACAGATTTGTTACGCAAATCCACAAATCGCCTTTTGAGCTGAACTGGATTTTACAGAACTTGCGTGTAGTTTTGTTCAGTGGTCGTTTCTCTTATTCACTGAAACCAGCACCTCCATTTCGCTGCCCATCCTAAGATTCACAAGCCACATCACCAGTTACAGCAGCAGGATGCCAGCCACAGGTCCGCTGGTGGAAACACTCACTGGAAGAAGCTGGTTTTAGGGCACTCCAGAAGAGCTGCAAGTAATTTCCACCTCCACAAGTCAAACGTACCCCGGGCTCCCTTCTGGAAGCAGGGAGCTGAGGGTCAGGCTCACCACGAAAAGCTTTCACTGCATAAAGCTTTCTGCAGACTGGCTCAGAGATCAGGCCTTGAGTTTTTGGTTTTCAGAGTTAATCCAGCTTCAGTATTACTTTTCTTAATATCATTCTATGTTTGAGCTGTTTAATGAATAACTCAATATTGATTCATTTATTTTTTCATAAGTAGACAAACATTAAAAGACACTTGAACAAGGTCATCTTGCCTTGCTGCAAAGTCCAATAAGGCCTCACCCAAAACCCTTCAATGTCAAAAGGAGCATTTCTACCGGCTGGACTTTAATACTGAATGTAGATTTGGGATCTAGTCTCACCCCAAGTGCAGCAATCAACCACACAATTACACAGCTCTCTCTGGCAGTGCTCACTGCATTTACAACTCCAACCCTGCATTTGACATTCCTGCATCCAATTACCAGTTATCACAGGCAACCGATCTCTTAAAACTGTTCTGGTTAAAGAAAACTCAATATTTGGTTTACAATGGCAATAAACACCTAAATATTTTCAATAGGCTGTTTTCCTTATGCCATGACTTTAGTTCTGGAATCCTTTCCCATAACCCTAAAGGAATTTTATTTAAGTAAACTGCTAACACATATCACAGGATTATTTTTCCAATCTTTGTTTTCTTTAGGAAATTATTTAAGAAGAAAAACCTTGAACAGTGATCTCAGCATTCATACGGCAGTGAACTTCAGCTACAATAACTGCGTTGCTGTGAGCTATGACGACTTTCCCATGGGGGAGAAATGACCTGGTAATTCAAGAATGACAAAGTCAAAAGTAAGGTAAACTGGGGGAGGGAAAGGATTTCCCCCTAGGATGAGATAAATATAATTTCTCACGGCAGCATATATCTCTCTTAAGCCTCAGGTGGTTTTAAGTTAATGAGATTAGTTCCAGCAGGCAGTGAAATCCCAGGATATAGGATTTATATTTCAGCAGTTTTCACTTCATCCAGCGAGCACAGTGTAGTCAATCTTTGTGTCATTTTGTTATTGTCCTGGTTTGGGTCTCGTTCTCAGACTCGAGCCTGGCTAAAGCACCTCGTAACTTTGACCTGAAGGCTTAAGCAGCATGTAAAGAGTCTGTTTAAATGTTTAAAAGGGAGGAGAAAGGCAGCAGTCTTTTAATCTGTAGGAAAGGATTTTTATTTAACTTTTCAGATGTACTTTTATGCAATGGAATTTGATCTTGTACTTTCCTTTTTTTTTTTTTTTTAAACCAAGGCCACACACATTTTTACCCTGAACAAACAAAAAAAGCAGTATGCACTGTTGGAAGAAACACTGCTTTTTTAAAAAAAATTAGTCCCTAAAACAATGGACGTTAAGAGCTTAGGAAGACTGGCTAGTTCAGTATCTTCTACGTGCCAAATGACTGCCACCCAGCTTGGTAACAACCAAAATGAGCTCCTATCTAGCAACTACTCACTGGACATACCAACCAACCACGGACATACCAACGAGTTCTGTTCATACAACAAAACCTTCGCTCCTGTTGCCAGTTCCAGCTGTATCACAAGTTAAACTGGGGTAGCCTCATGCAGTGCTAGGACAGGGTGGCATTCTGTCTGCCTGACAACAAGGCACAGTGGAAGGATTCAGAAGCGTACAAAATAAAGTACCTGGAGCTGTCTGGAATATAAATCATTATATTCTGTTA
Source organism: Rissa tridactyla (assembly GCF_028500815.1). Taxonomy (NCBI): domain Eukaryota; kingdom Metazoa; phylum Chordata; class Aves; order Charadriiformes; family Laridae; genus Rissa; species Rissa tridactyla. The sequence continues at coordinate 4,355,615 of NC_071471.1, forward strand.
AGCAGAAGGCCTTTGGAAGATAACGTAACAGGGAAAAACTGACCTCAGATGATAACACTGATTTCCATGCACTAAGAATTCGTCCACACCCAGCCTGACTTTCACTTACAATCACTGCATATTAATAACTGCTAATTTAACAATTGTTTCACACTCCAGAAAGTATTTTTAGCTGCGAATTTAAGCAAAAAAAAAAAATTAAACCATTAACCTCAGTAACATCACCAGTGTAAAGAGAACACAGAAGAGGCTAGTGTTGAAAACATGCTTTCAGTAGCTCTTTCCCATTCACAAGGAGAATGACCACAGCCCTTTCCTCCTCTCCTGTGAAACAAAGTATGTAGACATCACACCAAGAAAATTCTCACAGTAGTCCAACACTTCTTTCCAAGACACTCTGATTAAACTACATATCCAGAAAGCACACAAAGAAGTTATTTTCATCAGGGTAATCTAACCTCAAAATATAGGACGCACTCTATTCAAAAGACTTTCTAGAATGCCCAAATCCATCCCAGGAAAAGCTGTGTTTATTCGAGTTTTAATTTACAAGCCTGACTTTAACCCAGGCAAATTACACCCACCCAGACATCACTGTTTTAACTTTTTTGTTTTGGGGCGGTCTTTTGTTTGGTTGGTTTTTGTTTTGGTTTTTTTTTTTTGTTTATTTGTTTTTAATTTATTTTCACTCATGAATCTGCCTCCTTGTTCTGTACCAGCCCACCACCCTGTTATCTTTTTGTTCATCCTCTACAGAGATGGCCTTCCTACTTCAGTTTTTGCCACTCCATTAACCAGGTGTCTTCAGTGACATATGAGAAGTTCACAAACATCTCTTTGTCAAAGGAAAGGGTGTGTTTTATCGTGGCAAAGCGCAACTGTTCCAAGTTTTGAGATCTGTTTCCTTTTTCTTTGGAAGTACTGAGCTAGAACCTCACCTATTACAAAAGTGTATAATTTAACTGAGGAGAGGCAACATCAGCAAATGAATCTGAGGACATAGAAGCCAACATCTCACTACAAATTAGTTTCTGGCACAATTCAAAACTTCATCACCATTGGATTCTGATATGGTGAATAAAAATCTAAGCATTCAGTATCCACCACTACTTGGACTGGCTCTAAGTTGGAAAAATGCAGCTGTATAGGGATGTAGTATCACAAGCAAGTGATATTAAAATGCATTCTCCTGTCAGGATAGCTAAATGTTTGCTTACCTGCGAAGTAAATAAACATTTGCTCTCAAGTTAAACCCAATGAGTATTTCCAGATGTGCACAGAGCAAAGCATGCCGTTTTCAATTAAATATAACATGCAAATATGATTCCCAACAATATGAAAATGAACTACCAGGGTAATTGTTCTGGAAGTACTGCAATTATAAGTGTCATCAGAATGCATTATGCTTTCTGTTACCAAAGAATATTTTGTAATGGGTCAGGGAACTCTTCACATACTTTAATAATCAACACAGGCTTCAGAACAGAAATCTATTTTAAATCTCTCCCATCATTTCACTATCAGCCTCTGAAAGTAACAGGCCTACCAGATAAAACTTAGAAAAGTATGATCACAGGGTCGGGTACCTTAAAACAATGTTTTCAAAAGAAAACAAAACAAGAAAAAAAAAACAAGGGTCTGCAAGTATTTATATTCATTTTAAGGCCAGAGGGGTCAATTAAATGAACAATTTTGATTTCTTGCATAGTTACAAGACAAGAACCCTCATACAGGAATACCTGCCACAAGAGAGGCTTTAAAATAAGCGTTGATTAATACATGTACAATGTTCTAGAAGACTTTTGTGGGAAAAAAGTACAGCTTTGTGATTCTGTTTTAAAGTATTAAATGTGTGTTCAGTGGCCTTAATCTACTCTGACTAGCTTTAAAAAAAAAAAGTCTAAATACTTGCTTTAACCTTACCTTTCTCCTGGTCAAGTCCACTTTTCCTACATGCAATTTCATTGCTAAATGAATCACTGCACAAAAGTTCCCTTAGAAAGCCTATTACCAGCATTTGGCTGAAGGCAGCGCAGAAGCATTAAGCTTCCTGAAAAGCGAAAAGGAGAGTCAACCTCTCTCTCTTCACAACAGCATGCAAAAATGGCCTCATTTGGAGAAGAGCCTGCTCCACCCTCTCTTAGTTTGGAAAGAATCACAATTTTATGACTGCAAGTCAGAAGATACGGATGCTCTCTCCTCTATCCACAGAGTACTATGCATCCACACAGCTGGCTGTACATAAGCAAGCACAAGAAAGTTGTGTCCTGTCATCCCATGGAGAGGATGCAGAACAAAGTGTCTAAACCAACACTGCTGCTGTAAACAGAAGAAAGGGACAACTAATCCAGTTCTGTTCTGGGAGGTACGAAGAAAAACTCATGCCTAGCTGTGTCCAGATATTTATCTTCTCTATGCTTTGTTTCTTCTTCTCAGCTGTACGTCTGTCTCTTAGTATCTGCAACATTAAAAGAAAACTACTACACTAGAAATCTGACTAAAGGTATGATTTACAGAAAAAGGGGAGGAATTTAATCTCCACTAAGACTCTTTTATACCGTCATAAAAATGGTGGGAAGAGAGTGTATATGAAAGCATGTATACTTAGAAATATTACACACAGATACACACTTTCCTGCATACACTGAAAGCAGTATAAGTGGGAAAAATATCATATTCCGTGATACTTCAGTGAAGACATTCCCCTTTGTACACAAACATCATCCAACAACTGCTGCTCTGGCTGGCTGGGACAGAGCACTGCCTGTCAGGGTCTGCATATCAGACATCACATAGCACTAGATAAGACCAAGTGATGCTAGAGAATGGCAATACTAAAGCTTCTTTGCTTTGCTTGCATTGCAAATATCCTAAAGCGAAACTACGTTGAGGAAAAAAAATAACAACCCGATAAAACATCAAGTTTGAAGTCTCACATTCCCTGAAATTTTTGCTCCTAGGTCCAGCTGCCTGGATATGTCAGGAAAGATTTGGGTTCCTTCTGCTGCAGGAATGCAGCAGATTAACCTAATGCATGAGATGGAACCTTGTTTGGGAGAGGACAGTGCTGCTGGCATCAGCCTGATGTGTATGAAAGAAGACAAGCTACAAATTTTAAGGAAGTGTGGAAACTTTAGGAGACAGATTTGCAATTAAAAACGAGAGAGATAACGAAACAGACAGGAGTTGTCAAAAGAATTTTCATTTTCCTTTACGTTTACTGAAATAAGTATTGATTGATACATTTACAGTTTCATTGCAGTAAGCATTAGATCAGGGCTACTGAACTAACTCAATATGATGCATTACATGGCAGCGAGAAAAATTAAACAGTTCAAGCTGCAATCTTGTCAGATCTCAGAAGCCAGACAGGACATGAGCGATCTGATAGGGGACTTCCACGCAAAGCTGGGAAATACTGCTGGGAATTCAGCTCACGTTCCCATTGAGCAAACACCCAGATGACTTGGTTCTAGAGGCTGAGCCTTCAACCCAGGCTCCTGACCACCGTGAGCATTAACGATCGCCAGTAACACCTTTGCAAGTTAATCCTCTCATTCTTGAAAAGCCCTCCAGCGACACTTTTGGCCATCTCAACACAGAATAGCCCTAGCTGACAAAGCTCACACATACAGGAATAAAAATGAATGCCTTTGGAGAGTCCTTGAATAGAGCTGCTCAAGTATTTTTATTATTTTAATGACAGAAGAGACCTACATGGTTAGAAAACAGGGCAGTTACAAATAGAGTACTCCATCAACCTTCCAGTAAGAAGTGCCCTTCGCTTTCCATGTTAGACAGAAGTGCTGCGCTCCTTTCTGCACAGCAACAACTCAGTGGTTGAAAAACAATTACCCACAGACAAGATTTCTGAACCACCAGACCACAAAATCTCCCTGGAACCACAGCGTGCACTCAGCATATCAGGTTGTTGCATAGCCTTCATTAAAGGGACCACAGAACCACACTGACACAACAGCATGGAGGGTTCTCCTTGCACAGCCCTTCCCAGCGCAGGAGTTTCCATAAACTAATGATACGTTCCATTTGTTGAAGAATGGTCTATTTTAAATAAGTGACAGCGTGCCAATGCTTTGCAAATGTAGCAAGGTTCACTCTGCAATGTTAAGATGATTGTGTAGACTGTGCTGGAGGAAATTAAGTGCTGCTACAGTCCACTAATGATTTTCACACCTTGGATTCCAGTAAAGCATGCTGGTTATTTCACAGGACTCCACATACAGCGTGTCTTGTGTATTAGCCTGCAATAGGTTCACATTCCTTAAGAAACCTCAAAAAGATGCAACATAGTCTCTTTTAACACTATTATGTAAAAATCATCACATGAACGTTAGGCAAGAGTCTGCTCCAGAAGAAACTCTGACAAGCTTTAGTTTCTCCTACTTTCAATCCCTTCATCAGCCTCACTCCACTGTGAGTTTTCACGTTACGCTGACTTTCTCACTGCCATAAAGGATAGCACAGACGTCCCACTTCACTACAATGGAAATAATTCCTGTGCCCAGTCTTAAGCAAATAAGCAGGGAACATGATTTACTTTTGATCTGAAGAGATTGACAACCTTGAGTTTTAAACTGTACCTGGCATTTCCCCGATCTTCACTTGCCATAAGAAAGGTAGAAAGTCCTCATCTGCAAATTACTAAAGATAATCAGCTGCAAGATATGACCTTGGATAAAGCAATGTTAAATTGGCCAGCAAATTTTTCTGAGGCATCACTGTTATTAACTTGCAATTTTATCATTTCAGTCTGCCACTGATGCTTGGCAGGTTATAATTTTTCATTTTCTCACTTGGCTGATGCTCACTCAAGTAGAGATTATGGAGATAGTGGTGGAGAATTTTTACAAAGAGATTTTTTCCCCTTTCACTCTATCATATCAGGATACAAATACTAATGGTCTTTATGAGATGGATTACCTTCTAGGTGTAACAGCATTACTGTTAAAAAAGATCCTTTCAGTAGTCCAATGGTAGGAATGGTTTTTGGTCTTATTTGGAACTCATGAGCTCTCCTGTGCGTTAATGGACAGCTGTACAACTCCTACCCATTTAGCGCATTCCCACTGGACATGATGTGGCCTAACTGTACTTCCATTTTACAGTTAATATGCAATAAAAGTTTTACAGTTTTAGTGAATTAGTCCTTTCGCGTCAAGTGACCACTCACAGAATGGCAGGGGTTGGAAGGGACTTTTGAAGATCACCTCATCGAGCCCCCCTGCCAGAGCAGGGTCACCCAGAGCAGGTGGCACAGGAACGTGTCCAGGTGGGTTTGGAACATCTCCAGAGACGGAGACTCCACCACCTCTCCGGGCAGCCTGTGCCAGGGCTCTGCCACCCTCAAAGTAAAGAAGTTCCTCCTCATGTTTAGGTGGAGCTTCCCATGCTTAAGTTTTTGCCCGTTACCCCTTGTCCTGTTGCCAGGCACCACCGAAAGAGCCTGGCCCCATTCTCCTGACACCAAACCTTGAAGTATTTATAAGCACTTATGAGATCCCCTCTCAGTTTTCTCTTCTCCAGGTTAAACAGACCCAGGACTCTCAGCCTCTCCTCATAAGAGAGGTGCTCCAGTCCCTTGACCATCTTCGTAGTCCTCTGCCAGACTCTTTCCAGTAGTTCCCTGCCTTTCTTGAACTGGGGGGCCCAGAACTGGACACAGTACTCCAGGTGCGGCCTCACCAGGGCAGAGTAAAGGGGGAGGGTGACCTCCCTCAACCTATTGGCCACAAGCTTTTTAATGTGCCCCAGGAGACCATTAGCCTTCTTGGCCACAAGGGCACACTGCTGTTGCTAGCTCATAGTCAACTTGTTGTCCACTCCTTCCTGGTTTTTTGGGTTGGTTTTTTTTTTTTTTTTTTTTTTTTTTTTTAAGCCATTGATCACTTTCTACAAACAGAGAGTATTCCCCACTTATGGCAAAGTAAGTTTGGCTCCATCATTCCTTTGTTGCTGATTTAACACAAAAAAGTCGTAATGAACAGCTCCTCCCAGTGATCCATTCTGGAACAACACTTCCTATTTCTTAAGTGTTTGAGGTTGAGGGTTTTTTGGTTTGGTTTTTTTTTTGTTTGTTTGTTTTTCCAAATATCTACTGCTCACAAGGAAAACAGACTACAAATATCTAACTGAACACAAACAGATCAAAAAATGTGATTTTCATTGAAGTTTTTCTGCCCCTGGTGATGAACCAAAGCATCCTTCTGACAGAAGATCTATTTTGTGACATTTATCTTTGACTAAAAATACCTGTCCCCCAAGCAACTCTGACACAGGAATTTTATGTGATATGCTGTGAATATTTGCAGAGGTTTCCTCATTATCAAAAAAGATTTTTCAATTACTGTTATTCTAGTTAGAGCTTATGCTAGAAGATCCATTGCGAGGGGAAGTCAAAGAACACATTAAAGCTGGGCACAGGAGAAGCGTAAGTCACAGTGGAATGCATTATCATCAATCAGGAACTACAGTTCACATGAAGCTGGAGACACTATGATGTTGTTACTACTAGATCAGCATTAAGTTACAGCCCAAAGGATATTAACACAGCCTGACAAAACATGTCATTGCCTCCATAATTATCCATTTTTAGCCTTCCTATTCAAACCATGAATATTCAGCACAAAGAAGCATAGGCTTGTTGCGATCATTGACCTGAGTGCACAAAGTAACAAGGTCATATTTATTTACATTGCCTTTGCTTTGTCGTTTTTAATTTTTATTATCCTAGGAACTGTCTTGCCACATATTTCATTTTTGAGACATTGATTGCCACTGAGAATAAGTTTCATCATTCATTCAATGAGATTATAGTTTTGGCTGCTAACTGGAGTGACATAATAAGGTTTCTAAAGTCATACGACTAAACAAAACTATAATTCTTAGATCTAATTCACTGCTTTTTACTGCAATTTCTGAAATTTCTTTAGAAAGACAGCCTAACATCACTCACTTGATAGACTGGAAAGTAAAAGCACAGGAAAAAAAATGGCCTTGGCAAAGGCCATAGAGGGGAACACTGGCTATATTTGAATATTGACCAAGTCTTCCAAATCCAATGTCATTCCCTCTTGTGCTTAGTTAGATATTCATATTATGAACATTTTCCTTGTGACCAGAGGCTATTTACAAAAGAGAAGGGGAAAAAAAAAAAAGGGGGGCTGAGACAATTTTCTTCAAGCCCGTGCCCACATTTCCAATAGCCACACACTGTAGAGAAGAACACGTTATGTCAGCTAAGGAGCTCCACAAAAGCCTATCCCCAGCTTCAACTGAGCTACTAGTTTTCCATTTCCTGGCTTACAACTCATGGAAAGCTGCTTTTAACGTGTCCTGGTCCCATTAACACATTCAGCAACACCAGAAAAATCAGCACACAGGGAACTCCACACCATTGCAGCCTCAGAGCATCAAACAGCCTCCCGAGTAGCTCCAGCAGGTAGTCAAGCTGTACAGCATCAATCCTGCTTTACTTTACACAGACGTAATGCTGGTTTGACCACAAAGAGTTTGCAGAATTCTATAACTTCTACTCCGATAAAGTATTAGCACTGCTCTTGGTATTTTAATTCTGACCCTAGTGAAATATTTTTTTCCATTAACTTGAAACTAGGTTGGAGAAACTATATTTCAGTAATACATAAATATATTATTATAAACTACTATATAAACAAGGGTTTGGGGGGTTGGGGTTTTACATTTTTTCATTCACCTCTCAGATTGGACTCATTCTATAAACTGACTAATTTACCTGTTAGTGGCCACTTGTTCCAGTCAAAGCATTATCATGTGACTTAAAGGGGACGTGGGGGGGGAAGAGAGAGAGAAAAACAAAGGAGGACACAACTAACCTGTATTAGTCAAGCCTGCATTAGTCAAAACAGCAGTACAAAACACTCAAAGTCTTTTCACACGTTTATTTCCACCAAATTAATTATCTTCAAACTGCCAAATCTGCAGCAGGTCTGAACTCAAGTCCACTGAGGTCTAACACCAGACATGTCTGGAGCAGAACAGGCATGAATTACAGATGTGTGCAGCTGCAGCTCCCTAGTGATCTCCGCTAAATAATGTCTCTGCTTGTTAAATGGGAACAAAATTTGATAGTAATACGAGTTGAATTTTAGAAAAAAACCTGTCTGAATCCTTAAAGGCCTCGTAAAGCTAATATACTCATGTATAGATCAGGAAAAAAATCAAACTGAAATAAACTATTCATGAATCTTTGTTACTTATAAAATTTTCACAAATTCTTACTAGGAATCCAATTCAGAAAGCTAGTCCTGAAGCTAAGAATGCAATAAAAATGCATTCCAACTTCATTTGCTAGGATGTTGGTTTGGTTTTTTTACTGAATCTCAGCCTTGCTTCACACTATGGCAATGCATTTCAACTATTCAGACTTTTCTGAGGTACTCAATATTCTAACGCAACTTTTTCAAGTCTGCTCTGTATTGTCATATTCTACTCCTGTAACAAGACAACAAAGACTCTGCTCTCTCCTCCCCACATCATCTTTTACTATTAATTTGGAAGATGCCTTTGATGTCTGCTGATGTAAGAAGGTGCAAGTTCTGTACTCTCACATTAGTATGGTACACTTGTACATCACATTCACTTCAAGAATCCAAGTATTTGCTCTCGGTGCAAGGGATACACCAACCTGTGTGAATATGGACTGCGTGGAAGGGACCCTGCACGTGTGAGAACCAGGTTTATTCACATCAGCAAGTCTTAAAGCATTCAGAGCGCTACATGGGCAACCCATATGTTGGTTTAGACACTTGTGAAACATTCATAGTCATCTGACTGTGCCAGTGACCACACATCTTTATTCATGAAAGAAGTAATTATCTTCTCACTAAGAAGTGAAGTCAGTGAGATTTCAGCAAATGTTCTTCATTAATTTGTTAATTTAGTTGAGGGAAGCATATAATCTCAAATATGAATGCTTTCCTGAGCATGAGCCCTGACTTAAGCACTGCGTGGTCAAGATGTAAATCCAGAGATCCAAGTTTCATTGCCCCCAAATCAGCTTGACTAAAGCAGTCACTACAAAAGCCCAACACCTCAGATACCAGATACCTCAGGCTCATTTTGGATTGGTACACAGTACAGGTAAAGTCTTCTAATTTGCTTAATACACCCACACATCCACTCCCTGGAAACTTGGGCTTAAAACGGTGTCAGAAGAAGCCTGAAGAGAAACACAGGTTAGCGGCTTGAGGGGAGGAATAAATCTTGTCCAGATTTCCACCTCTAAATAATGTAAAGACACTAGGCTGCTAATGAAAATCATTTAAAAGTTTACAAATTCAGGCAGGTACTTTAGTAGAAGGCGCTTTTTTAAAAAATATTTGCAGTATTAATCTATAATCCATTAAAGGAAGACCAATTTTTTTTTTTTTAAAAAACACAAACTTTCCAACAGTTTAACTTCATTCCATCCCATTGCAAAATTCTGCAAATTGTAGGGAGTGTGTATTTATTTTGTTCAAGTCTGACCTGCTGTTCAGTCCATGTGACACAGCCAAGGGAATACATAAAAAAAAACAAACCCAAGACACAAGTACTACAAAAATGCTATCAGCCTTCAAAAACGCATCGTGGAAAAGCTCCAGAAATCTCTCATCTTAACAGTATCTTGGGTAAACACCGAATCCCTCTTTACTTAGTATTGCTGCTCTTATTATTAAGCCCTGATAAACCAGACTCTTAGGACTGAGTCTGCAGAAAGTACTCCTGATGAAATTAATTTTCACTGGCACTCCCTTTTAATTTTTAACCTGCTGCAATAAGTAACAGACACAGTGCAGACCTCTGAAGACCCCGATTAGTATAGCACAATATCAAAAAACGTTCTGAAACAAAGAAATCACACACACTATTGCTTGTTACGGTACGGTCAGTGCCTGTAAGACTATCAGAAATGAAGTCTTAAGAAAAGCTCTGATTTTAAAAAGATTACCAGGAAAGACTGAGGTAATATTTACATTAGCTTCTGTAAATTGATGAACTTCTTGGTGCCTAAAGAATGTTCCTAGGTAGAGTTATTTAGCTAACCAAGACAAGAAGATCCCTCTGTCTAGATTCCCATCGGTGAATTACTCCAGTCTTATCTGTTTCCAGATTGCTGGCTTCCTTTTGTTTGTAAAATATCTGCCCAAATTTCTGCTCCAAGCAAATCAGGACAAGGGTCAGTCCTACATTTTAAGCCAGTTTGTGAGGTCCGTCATCTGCATAGTTTCAAAGACAACTCTGTTCTTTTTCACTTTTCTTCATAAACCCGTATAACTCGGTGTCAATCTGCACTTTAAGTAGAGGTACATTCACATAGCAGGTTGTAATACTTCACGTTGCACAAAGTAACTGAATAAAAGTTTCTAGATGGAATTCTTCCAAAGCAAGGGATAAACAATAAATGGATTAATATTCCCTAGAGAGCACCGCAATAATAATCTCTGAAGCTTTTCTACAGCTTTCAGTTAATTTATTCTGGAACCAATAGTGTAAATACAAGAGTTCTAACAGAATAAAAACCAAATTTCCACTAATGTGGTTTTAAGATCTAAGCATCTTGACAGCTTCCCTTTAAATCACATTTATTTCAATTCTGAAAAACTGAATTACTTTGATATGTCTTTTACACAGGCACTTTTATGCCTTCTCAGGACATCAGTGATTTTCAGACTTTTGAACTTGTACTAAAAATAATTATGCACTAAAGGTCAAGAAATTTCCCCCCCCTCTTTTTTTCCCCAGTAACACTCCTATCTTATCTTTCTAGGAAGTGTCATTAATTAACTCCTTTCAACTGAAAAAGAAAGAAGAAGAAGTGTCTCTGTTAAACGTAGGAAGAACTGGACTTCAAAACTGAATCACACACAGTATCTGCTAGAAAAAGGAATAAATTACTTAGGCTTTGCCACTTAGAGCACATTATACAACTAGAAAGGTGCTTTATTTTATAAAGGGGAAAAAACCCAAATAAGCCAAACAAAGAGCAGAAAGTAGTCCTTATACATCAGTATTATTCTTCAAAAATATACTTAGTCTTGAGAAAGATGGAAGAAGACTAAGTTTTCCAAATCTTTTGTTTATGCTTGAATGACATACCAAACAAAAACCAATTCTCCATTAAGAAGCAGCATCAAGAGCAAGTATTTTATTTACAATCATTCAACTATAATTTGATATCCACTAGCACTTTTTTCCCCTCCTTTCATGTATTGGAACACAAGTCTCTTACTGGAAGGAAGACTGGATAATAGCCCCCTTATACCACACCCCACCCTCACAGAGACAGTCAGTACATCTGCTCTCAGATACTAATACACAAAGACAACTCTATTGAACCCTGATCTATTAGCAACTAGACAACAAACATGTTTCAACCTTAACATTATACATACAGCGCCTAAGAGAAACACTAATACCTGTTTCAAAAGGGAGAGCATCTCAGGTTACTTGCATATAATTTGAAATAACAATTCAATATTTCTTCAAATTATACAGTCCCTATGAAATTAACAATTCTTTAATACATCTCAGATTTCCTCTTAGGACAGAGACTCAGAAAAATTCCTATAAATATTCTCTACAACCTTAATGGAATTATTTTCAAATTCAGAAGCCACAAGGCTATCTGATCAAGACTGCGCATACATAAATAAGTTCTTGTGTGCTAACATACTTGAGTATATAACCACTATGTATATGAAAACGTGTATCTCATTTTAGTTCCCTATACTCAACAGTACATTGATAATTTTTATGTGCAAGAACCATCTGTACCTTACTCAACAAAATAAAACAGCAGCATCTTCCTTTTTGCAAACAGAGTGGACCAACAAAAAAAATAACTTTACAAAAAAAGCCAAACAACAGAAAACTCCACACTTGTGCCACATGAGTATCCTATGTTTGAACACACCTCCCAGGAACATTTTTCCTTCCGGGAATTTCTCGCTCCTGAAGTGCTGGACTGTTGAACATTCAAGTTAATAAAAAAATTCACTTGAAATATATTCTATTTTTTCCCACAGAGCAGACCTTATTTGCTCTAGAAGACTGAAGTGTTCTTTGCAACTGGTTTAAAAACTGAAACCCATGTAAAATTCACATGCAAATTTAGTGAATTTAAACTTTCAAAGTTAATTATCTACTCAACTTCAAAATCTAGACTTAAGTGCTGCCATACAAAATACATGAAGTGTCTACACAGAATCATTTTTTGTTATGGTGGAGTATTAACAGTGCAGAAAAGCCATCTAGGCCACATGGGAAATTAGTATTTTTCCACACACACACTTATGAAAAACAGCTGTTAGAAAGCATGAAGAAAAAAAAAAAAACCACAACTTTTTTTGACCGAGGATGAAAGTGCCGACGCACATCTCAAAATATTCATTTTCAAAGCATTACAAGTAGGTGGATGAAGCAAGTGGAAAGTAGCCACAACCCAGTAATCAAGAAAAGCTCTGTATTAAAATTGCAAAGTCTGGTAATTGATCAGAACTAGAAATGCAATTTTTCCCCCCCCGGAAACACCGTGTTCTCCACAGCCTCTTTGCTCACTACATGTATTTTTTTACTATTCCCATGAAGACAAAAAATCAAACCATCTGGCTTGTGCCAGACACAGTTGCCCATGTCGTATCTGTTTTTCAAATAGCAGACACTCATCAGGCATCTAATACATCTGATTAGCTCGTAGGAAAACAAGAATTCAATCTGATTTAAAAATATCTTTGCATTTGTTCTCATTCCATCCCAGGAGAAAATTGGATACTTTTGCATGCTTGTCTGTGACTGGGAAGACTGAATAACCAGTAGTTCAGCATGTCGAACACATGCTCACTCACATGTCAGCTCCGGGCCCACACTTTGGCCTGAAAACAAGACCAGGCGTCTCCGAATATTTCAACACAGGCCTCTCTTGTGCAAGCACTTATATAAACAATATTGTATAGGCTTGATTCTCAACTGAGACAGTAAAAATATGCAGTAACACAGAACCTCACTATTAAAATAAAAATTCCAGAGGCACATTTTTGACACCACGTAACTATCTTGCCTTTATAATCTGAACTTTTTTTCTTCTGCCCTCCCCTCAATGCATGGTCTGAATGGCTGTTACAGTCCCATTTATAGAATGCAGACGAGTGCATCACACCTGTCTCATTTAATAATTAAGGGAAGCAGCAGCCTGATCTGTCAATTATTTTCTTCCACAGATATTCTCAGAGACCTTCTAAATGAGTAAATCCACTTATATTTTGTTAGGCTTCCTTAATTCAGCCTCAGACAGAGTCTACTATACTAGGCAGAGGCACATGTCACTTGCACATACAGGTGATCCCCAAGGTTCCAATTTCCTCCTTAGAAGTAGTTCCTTCATCCCGTAGATGCTCTGCAACAGTTCCCACAGCAGTAGCCAGTATCAAAAGGAAGATTATCAACAGGAGGATTATAAGATTCTGTGAGTCCCCCACCTAATCCTTTTTTTGTTGTAGATATAAGGTGTGTATCTAAGCAGTTCAATATTCTTTGCTACCCTTTAATTACACTTTCAAATATTCATGAAAGAAATAATTTCTGTGCCAGAGTTCATATGGATTTGTTCCTACTAAAATAGTTCTAAACCCAAGTTATCTGAAGCAAATCACCACAAGGAAAGTATGTCGTTAAACATGCCCAAATACCGTCATTAAAAAACACAACAAACAACTAAGCAAGGGAATAGTGAAAGACAATTAACTAATTTAGACAGCAATACAATGTAAAACCCTGCCCTTAGTCTCACCCAGATGATGTTTGTGATTCATGGATGTAAATCTTTTAGAACACATTTATTAAAAGGCATGTTTAATAATTTAATGTTTCAGTGCAGCCTGTAGTTCCACCTATGAATTCCGCTGAGACATTACAACCAAATTAGTTTGTTTTTGTCCCACAATTAGCATGACCACTGGATTTCAAATTTCACATTAAAAGACAAATCAGAAAATTAATCATCTGCCAACAACTCTTGCCTGCACACGGACACCAATCTCTGCTATACAAAGAATACAGTGAAATAAAGCTACAGAGGATCAAGGTAACTCCACGCCTTTACTGACTTTAAAACACACTGACTGACATCAAGTGTAATATAACCTGGTATGCTCCGGAACAGCTAGAAACGCTAATTTCACTTAGACAATCCGGAATAAAACAGTAGCTTCAAAGTGTAAAACTTACTTGAAGCCCCACATACAAACACCATCTGCTCTTTTGCAAAAGGTATAACATTTGAAATAACATTCTTTTCTCTTCCTCTTACTACATACCATCACGAAGAGAATAATTTTATTTATATACAGAGCATGCAAAATGAAGTTCCATAAAAACAGGAACATATGGCCAAATAATTCTGAATAGCACTTAGCATATTCATCCGTAAAATAAGAACTATAATGGGTAGATAAATACACCCAACTCTACTTGGAAATTGCCAGTATACACATGGCTTTCTGCAAATAATGTATTTTTAAGAATTTCTCACCCATCACTCCACACAGATACTTCTCGTTAGGGCTTTGCCAAAGTTAATCTTTTCAAAACACAAACTTGGCGTATACCACCCTGTATCACACACATTAACAATGGTCTTACGCCTAAGTCAGTGCATAAAAAAAAAAAAATTCCTCTCTTTCATAAAAGTTAAATTTTTATCGACATTACAAAGACAAAGCTTGAAACAAATTTAGGGAATCCCTAACATGAACCACAAATACAAAGTAGAAAAGGTAGAACCTGTGTGGAGCTACTTCGAACATTAAGTAAAATACCTAAATATAAACTTAAGACAAGAAATAGTAATTTCAAAAATAAAAACAGTCCTGAAGGAGAAAAGTACATACACACCCATGAATTACTTTGTAAGGAGACAAACAATGCATGGTCAGACATCTCTACCTTGCACAGGCACTCATGCAGGATTTCCTGCAATTATAACATTTGGAATCCCTTTTTTTTTTTTCCAACAGTACTTCATACATCCATCACCCACTGGTTTCTAAGCCACTAAATACTTTTCACTGCACAGTTTCTCACTAGTAAGTGGCTTAGAATTTCTTGACTGAGCCCTAAGAAAACCACTTTTGCACACATCTCCAACTCTCACATTGATCAAGACTTCCAACAAATACCTCGCCTTCTCTTCAGCATTTACCACGAAACTTTCTGGATACTTGCACATTATCACTTGAGACAAGAAGCACAATCCTCTTCAGACTCTTGAAAATCCTTCCAGCTGCAGACTTTTCCTCCTCTAATTTGCTGCAGTATTATAACCAGCTGGTGCTCATTGTATACATGAATCTGTTCACCAAACCAGCTGTAATCAATCCTCTGGTCATTGCTTCAGTATTTTCAGAGATTAAAGCAAAAAGACTGGTTTCACTGAGTGATCTGGGTTTGCTTGGGTCCTTTTCATTTATTTTGATGACCCTCTCATAATGTTGAAGGCTGACTCCTGGTATCTTCTACAAAAAGCTGAAGAGTTCATACAAAACAGTTGCATCTTATCTGACTGGCACTTCAGCTTGATTTCTGCTCTTCCCGTCAAACTTAAGTGTGAAGAGGTTTTACTATTCTGATTTACAGTTCTCTTATTTCTCTTTATGCTGCCTACAGTTCCACTAAGCCCAAGACCTGAAAGCATCGCCTGCTAAAGGCATGTAAAACCGAGCACACCGAAAAACTCAGAACATTCCTGCTGGCTCTTCACTGCAAGAGATAATACGTTATAACACAGATTTCCCTGAAATCTCTGCAGGATCTAAAAATCCCTCCTTGCAAACCCTCCAATAGTTCCCCCCCACACAGAGAAGGCTCTTCTGTTAACCAGCCTGTTGTACTCAGCGGTTTTCTAAAAGCAGCCCAGGTGCTCTCTTCTATAAGAGTTACTCAGTGACAGCAGGATTTTTTTATTATTAATTTCATCTTTCTTTCAGATTCTAGACTTCAACCATCTTTATTATTTCCACAGTACTTCCATGAAAACATGTAAGGAATCTTAGCAGCTGTCACATTAATCTAGTATTTACAGACAATGGCCAATCCCTGCTAACACAGAAATTGAGCGCAGTGACATCTTTCCATTGCTGAAGAATTTTGTTGCCAACATGATTTAGCAATCTTCAATCTTCAGTACAAAACTTCTAAAACACATTCACTGTTTCCAAGCACTTTAGGCACTTCAAAAGCCTTGAGTTATCTATCAGCTCCATTCCAATTTCAACAGTACCCTGGGTTAAAGAACCATGTTTTATTATTTTCTTTTTATGTTAATTCATGTATTTAGATACAGAAAGAATACTATGATCACATACTCTGACTTCTATAGAACATGGACATAGGCCCTCGAGGAACTTTTATTTAGGTACATTTTAAAGGAAAAATAATCACATTTAAATTAAAATTTTCCTTTGACGAATATCCTACCATAACCTGCAATAAATTACCCTCATTGCTGGAGATGCATTTATTATTTCTACTGCAAATCTGTCTGGGTCATATTTTAGCCAATGGATCTGGTTATACCATCATCTTCTGCTTCATCATAGAATTTCTGTTCACAATGTATACACTTAAACATTGCAATCAAGTCCCTCCTTGCCTTTGTCTTTGATAATATTTAAGATATTGAGCTCTTGGAATTTTTCCCTCTGGAGCTATTTTCAACCCTTATTCATTCTTACAGTTCTTCCCTGAATTCTCTTTGACTTTAATATCATCCTTGAAGTACAAACACCTAAACTTGACAGAGTATTCTTGGAGTGATCTCACATACGTCAAAAACAAAGATGCCGTACATTTCCGCTCAGTCATGTATAGACTGGATCATATTAAACCTTCTCCCTAAGATCGCCCATAAATTAATCCATATTTACAGGGAAAATAGTTAACCGAGAAGCTAAAAACCAACAGTGACAAGAAAACAAAGGAACAGACCCAGCGATCCTACCAGTTCAACCTCCCAGATGACTCTTATATCTCTCCCTACACACATGTGCTTGGGTGGCATTTCCCGCTGATTTTCAAGCAGAAACTACAGAAGAACTGTATGATGGCTGAATCCTTTGGCTCTGTATAAAGGAGGAATGCAGCACTTACTAGTACAGAGAGTTACCAGCCTGAGTTAAAAGGCAAGGCTCACTGAGGTCAACAGCCAATGCCAGTAAAGTCAGGATATTGATCTTCAACACAAATAAAGGATCAGTAATGAACAATAGCACATTCTCACTTTTATTCTGCTCCTGTACGTATTCTGTGCTTCTCAGATATTCACACAGCACTGCAAGCACATTTGCACAAGAAACCAGAACAGTGTTTGTGAACCTTTATTTGATTACTTCTTGACTATGTTTTCAGATATTCGAATCTTAACATTTTTTTCCCCTGCTGGATTCCAGCTGATGAACAGGTGCCATGGCTAGCAGATGGCTCATAGAAAATAACTGCTCTTCTGCACTCATCCTGGGCTGTAAGAGCTGTACTCACCACATAGTTACTGTAGAACGAACAATGACCTTTCCTACTTCCCTGCACAATGATGTTAACCAAGCATACACAACTGACAGAGCCAGGAGATGCATATTTGAGGAGAAACAAAGTGCTTTAATGCACATGTTGCTAGGGCTCCAAGAATAGAGTGCATTGTTTTTACCTGATCATAACTCAGTCAGAACACTGAGTTACTTCTCAATGGAGGCAATTTCCACGTCAAATTTCAACTCTCAACCACTTCAACAATGCAGTTAAGGAACATGAAAATCTTAAAGAAAATTAGAGGGAACAAACAGGAGAGAGGAAAACATTTCTTCTCCTCACTTCACTTTACGATTTAAGTGCACAGGAGGAGTGGGGAGAATCAGGGTTTTTCCACTGCTAAACAGTATACTTATGTGTTTTGATGCAAGTTTTTCTGCTGACATGCTCTGGAAATCTAAAATTTCCAAATCTAAAACCAGTAATGACTTTAAAAATAAAAATCAAGATGACATGCAACCACAGAAATCAGGAAAAAAACAAGTGCTTACTTTACTGCTCTAGCAATCTTACCCATGCTTTTGGAGGAGAAATATAAACGGACAGAGGGAGAGGAGAAACATCCTGCTTAGAATATATCAACTCAAAGAAGTTTGGTTTGCAAACAAACGAACACATACGTAAGTTTCAGAAATTTATCACACAGAAAGTTCAAATAAAAATATCAACAAAGCAGTTTGCTGCAGAAACTGGTAGGCAACATAGCCGTCTCATGAACTAAGCTGTGGTGCGCATTCCATGGAAGTGCTAGTGCAAAATTTTATATTCATAAAAGTCCGTTTCCTCACACCAACACAAAACTGTTCTGCAGTGGCTGCTATTGGCAGGCCGTACACAGCCCCAGTGGTTGCTGGATTGACAACAACCTATAGGGAAGATATAAACACAGAGTTGGTCCCCTCTGTACATGGCCACCTAATAGAAGGTTCTGGCATATAGTATTAGAAAAAATATGACTGACGTTCCTGACAGCAGTTACCAATTTAGGCTGAGATGCGTCTGTCAAGGAATCAAACAAAAATCCTCACAAAAAGCAACTTCTTCCAACAGATCAAACACACAACAAAAGTCCAACCCCAGTGAAAAATAAAAATGGCACCACACTATCTCCACATGGCAGGAAAAAGAAACAACTTTGCCCCTCCAAAAAAACCAGACATTGAGTATCTGTCTTATATCTCACAGCTGAAGATCACGCCTATATTTCACAGCTGGATTAATAACAGCTATCTTCAGGAAAGTGTTGTGACCCTTGTTTTACAAATCGTCAACCCAAAGAGCATTCTGCACAGAGAGGGAACTTACAGGACCCCAAAACCCCGAAGTTTTGTCACTAATTCAGAGCCACCTATCAACGACTTCCTTACATTACATTGCATACTCCTAATAAATTCATTTATAACTACAGATATATATAGATAACTAGATAGACAGATAGATAATTATAGATATATTCTATAGAAGAAGAAGATACATCTATAGATATATTCTATAGAAGCATGTGCTTAAACGCTAAAGCAAAATGTCACGGGGGGGGGGGGAGGGAGAAAAAAAAAACCAAAAGGCACAACAGTCTAAGCACTGATTCCCTACTAAAGAAATACATTGTACTGCAGGAACGCTACCTTGGCCAACAAAAGTACATTTAGAGTAGGAGCTCCAGAACCAATGAAAAAGTCTGAGGATCTAGAAGGTGTCTATTTGACAGATTAACCATAATGAAAAGCTACAGCACACATTCCCTGGAGGGTTACGCGTGCATCACTAAGAACTACTCTTCTGAAATAAATCTGTTTATTAAGAGGGAGAAAAAGCACTTTAAAGGTCTATTTTTGACTAGTCTGTATTCATACCCCGAGGTTATTTAAGAAGGGGGGAAAAAAAAAAAAATAATAATGCAGGTATGTACCACCGTAAGTGAGAAGCTAAGATTTCAGCTATGAAGATTAACAGAGCAGGAAGTCATATGATTCAGCATGACTACTGGGAGCTGCTACCACAAAAAAATCTTCAGCTTGTGACACTCATGAACATCTTTTTATCGACTTACACAGTTCTCACATTTTTACCACTTAAATCCGTTTTTCTGCTTTAGATAACCTGGACCAAACTCTTCAAAGCAAACAAAATAGCCTCTCATTAGCACAAACAGAGGTACTCCCTCATTATCAGCAATTTAGCCCGTTAATATCATCTCACCTAACACCTTCAACAATGTAAAAGTATTCCATAATATTTTAAGGATGTGAAAAAAAAAAAATGTGGAGTTTAGATAGACACTTAAAACAAGAAAAACACAGCAAAACTTGGAGAAAAGCCATTTTCTGCAGATTTTTTTCTTTTTAAAGAAAACGTTTTGTGCATAGCTCTACCGCTTTTAATTTAAAAATTACAGCTGTAGAAAACTGCAAAAGGTCTGCTACAAGAGATCATTCTTTGGCTTGCTTCAGGTGATTAACTTTATGGGAGATTATCAAACCCTTAAAACACCTTTTAGGAACATGATCCCAGAGCAAAATTCAGAAGATACTTTTTAGTCTTCATTTTGTTGATACTGGAGATAAATGCTGGATTACAGATGCAGTGGGACTCATAAAATCTCTTTAGATTAAGATTCTAAAAATATATATAGCATTGCTTGATATACAGGACTCTGGCATCACTACAGTTTCAGTCATATAATGCTTTCCATATGCTAACCACTGAACAAATAAATTTGCCTGTAAATGCAAGAAATACGTACCAAGTAATAAATAAACCAACATGAAACGGGCTGTTCATATTAGGGTAAAATCTAAATTCTTTATTTCTTCCCTGAATATTCCTGTCCAGATGACTCAGCAACAACGCTGCAAATTTCAGCTGAAGTCAGCAAGATACCTCAGCACCATTTCCAAGTGTCAACTCCGTAGCCTTTACAGTTTTAATTACAATTTTGAGGCTATCTGAAGTTAAGGGAAACCTACCGTACAGAAACCTACTGAAGCCAAGGAGCTCCACACGGATGGAGAAACCAAGACCCCGTGGATCACGCAGCAGGACAGCAACGTTATCCTATACGGGAACCTGTGAAATTACTCAATGTGTGTTTCAGATAACCTGAATGTGCGCAAAATGAAGGAGGGGAGGGCACGCTTTCGTCCAGTTCATTGTCTTGACGGCTTGCAGAAAGTTTTCAAGGTGCCACACATCCCTACGCTTTCGGGTTTCTCTTTTTTAATATTTAAAAGTTTTAAGGACCTAACACATAATTGAGTTTCTAAACCTAGCCGAAACAAAGCTCGGGTCCATACTTCTCAAAACAGCTAAGCGAACGGAAAGTAAACAATAAAATATTCGGCGTAATTCAAGGCGGCACCTCAGGAGTAAGGACGGAGGAGGGCGGGAGCACGCAACTGACCATCTTTATGTCGGACACGCTCGCGGTGCACATTTACCTCTTATACCGCAAACCCACCTCCCACCCGGCCAGGAGAGACAAACCGCGCTGACTCAAAGCCGCCCCGCTCAATTTCCCCTCATTAGCACATCGCAATTAGCGCCGGCGCGTGGCGGGACGCGGCTCCCCGCTCCCCTCACGGCGCCCGGCAGCGGCACCCGCGGAGCCCCCAGACGGGCTCCCGGATACTTTTTTTTTTTTATTTACCGAGTTCAGAGTTACTTTTCTAAAAACACCCACCCAACTGTCTCGCTCTGACAAAGTTTTCCCTCCCTGCCTGCGGCGCTGGCGTGAGGGCGAGCCCCGGCTGACAGCCGGGTCTCCGCACACCGACGGACCCGCCTCTCCCGCCCGCTGGGTGAATGGGGGAGAAAGATGGCGGTACCGGGGGTCCGGCGCCTCCACAGCGGGTCCCGGCCGCCCCGGGGCCGCGCTGCCCGCCCGCCTCCTCCCCGCGCCGCCGTTACCTGCCCGCCCCGGGTGCCCCGGCGCCGTACGGCCGCCCCGCGCCCGCCGAGGGAGGTTTTCAGCAGCCGTAAAGCGGGGAGCGCGCTCTCCCCGAGCGGCGCGGCGCCGGCGGCCGAGCAGGGGCCACCCCGGCACGCGGCCGTCGGCCGGGGGCAGTCTGCGGGCGCGATGCCCTCCCTCGGCTCCATCATCGGAGCGACCGGGCTCCCCTCACCTCGGGGGGTCCCTACCTGCGCGGGGGGCTGCTCCCGCCGCCGGGCCTGCCCTGCCCGAGGCCCCCCATAATCCGCCCCCCAGTCAGCCGGGGACGGAGGTGAAGTGGTCCCCAGGCCCCGGGGAGAGAAAAACTGTGGAAAGCTTTTCACACCGTGTGACAACAGGTTCGCGCAGGTTACGGGTGAGGCCGTTGCCTGCATTCAAGCTGCAGGAGCTGAGAGGAGTTTCCCTCCCTCATGGACTAGATTCCTAAGGTCTGACAGACAGAGTGGTGTTCCAGCCTTGCTTCGAGCAGATAGAGATAGTTCAAGCCTTGTTTTAAGGCTTTTTTGGTGATAGTTCGGGATGCTCAGGGGTTTGCACATACACAAGCCGTGTGGTGACATACCCTGTACCCACAGACCCACTACCCAGGAGGGGATGAGAGTTGTCAAGCCCACCCAGAGCCAGCCAGGACATGCAGGTTTTCCCAGCACAGCTCTGCGGGAGCAAACATCTGAGCGCCATGGTCATCCCTCTGACAAATATCATCAGGATCGAACAACACAGGTGCACAGGTATCTCATAGGTGTCTGAAGTGCTATAGTTACATTGATTTCAACAAAGCCTCTTAGTGCCCATAGGTAAACTTTGATCTGGAATGCAGTCCCATTACAATACTGTCTCCTTATAAAAAGGAATTTCTTCAATACAGATTAATGACTTCGTTCTGCTTGGAAGCACCTTGCTGTCCATGCTGTCCTAAATCTACAGTTTGTCCTGTAATCCTGGGTGTTACCACACAAGCTACAGAGCTCAGCTGCCTTCAACAGAGGCAGGAGAAGTAACAGCCTGTTAAATTTCACTGTCTGAAGTCAGGGTTAGTATTGTTTACCCTAAGAGAATTAGCAATAGAAATGTTCATTTTAAAAAGGGGAAATGTGTCAAGAAGAATTTCCCAGAAGGACATTTATGACATATCCCTCCCCATGGGAGGGGAAGAAAAAAAAATGAAGAGAAAACAATTAAGATGTTTTCCCTACCTAATGATAAGAACTACTATTAAAAAAAAAAAAAGCATCTTAACCCAACAGCTACTGCAGAGAAGGCAGAAAACAAAGTCTTTCAAAAGTCTTCCATGCATATGGTACGCATACTAGCAAACAGCAGAGCAAATTTCAGGCATTTATAACAGAAGTAGCTTCTGCTAATAAAGTATTAATGGGAAAGTCTGGTTGGACTGCTATAGCTCTGAAAGCAATTTCAGAAAGCACAGAGCAATGCAATCACTGAAGAGCAGGTGAACTAATCTACAGTCCTCATTAATAAAGCAGTTTTTCCAACATTAAGCAGAAGCAAAACAACTGCAACTGGGGGCATACTGTTCTTGCCCAGTGGAACAGAAACCTATCTGGCATTTAGGTGTACGAATAAATTTACTCAAAGCATGATTCATCAGCTTTTATTCACAATTTTCTCTTATCCTGCAAGAACATGTTACAACTTTACTCCTTCCTACGTTTTCCTCTTTTCTAGACCACCTACTTGTTAGAGCCATGGCTATATACTGGGTTTGTTAGTCACACTGTAAGTACAGACTTGAGGTTTTTGTGCCACATAGCTTAAGCCAATAGCACCCATTCCATGGGAAAGGCTGAGATTGAAGTTCAAAACACATTTTCCACCACCAGAGTTCTGCATTTCCTTGCTTCAGCTGTGAACCGCTTTTAGACAGTTCAGAATATGGCAGAAGCGGCAGCTATTACCGCACCAGAGAAATCCTCTCCAACAGCAAATCAGTGCAGCAGCCATGACTCCTCATGCTTTCACAAAAGGGTCCAAATGTATTAGGTAGCCAGAAAGCTGACTGGAGTCTCATGCCTCTGCTGCATCTTCGTCAAATATTCCTGGACAGGCCTCTAAATTACTCCGAGCAATAGCAAAAAGACGCTCAAGTCTAGAATTTCATTACCCTTTTGCTAAAACCAGTTCAGCTTCGCTTCCCAACCCCCATCTTCCTCCTGCTGTTCTAATAGTTCTTCCCTTCCCCAAACATTTTTGCCAGGGATTGCCTGATTACAGGCAGCAGGAGAAGCAAACCTTGCTTTTCGTAGTACAGAGGTGTACTCAAAAGGAGAAGCTTGAGACAGCCGGCAAGGAAGTGTCTTCCCCCCCAATAGCGAATGAGGACCACGCACGCCATGAGTGAGTTTCAAAAGCAAGTTATGCCCCAGCATGCAGGAAAACCAAAACAGATTTACACTATTGAAGAAGAAAACTCCGAGCAATTACATTTTTGCAAAAACTTCATGTGACATCACTAGAAAAGAAGACGCAAGGTGTTCAAATATAAACTTAAGCCTTCCAAAAGCTTTTCTGAGAGAAAATAACGCATAAAAACAGCACATCCATTGAACACCTCAGTGCATGCATCTTGCCTTATCAAAATAATAATAAACAGATAATTTGGAAATGTTAACGGAAACACGGAAAAGTTGACTGTTAAGCTTAAAGAGACTTTACTGACATTAAGTCAGTCTTGAGATACTGTATAAGGCAGAAAGAAGAAGAATTCGTTTTACAAAAAAAAAAAAGGCTGGGTTGGAAGGAATCCATTTGATGTTTTTAACTACTGACTTTAAATTGTTGTTCACAAGAATAAGCTTGCTTTTCTTCAATAGGTTAAAACTAGGTTTGTTTCCTTTTTGTTTTTTTACCAGCCTGCTAAGTGACTGAGCTGTAGTCATTACGTGAAGCAAAAGTGCCATCTCGTGGCTCTGTTAGTACTTGCTGGTTAAGACACTGCCTTTTCGGGTCATGTTGGAGGTACCAATACAAAAATCTCATTTTTAAAAGAGTTCAGCCTACGACCAGTAAAAAAAAAAAAAAAAAATCCTACGTACAAGTTTATGGACTGACACTATGAAGGGTGATGTTCTCAAGCCCTTACTTGAGGACACAGATCATCGCATTTGGCAGGACTATTTATTCCACTGCAGGGGAAGGAGGGAATTCCAACTTTAAAATTGTCATTTTAAAGGTCTGAAAGGGACCTACAGTCCTGCCCCTTATCGTCCACTCCCACGGTATTTAATCAAGGTAGCTACTGAGACCAAGATGACTTGTAGGCATGCCTGGAATGTCAAGTCTTGCTTCCTTACATAGGCTAAAGACACCACACGTTTAAATAACAGAAACCCCACCTGGGGAAACAAGAAATTAAAAACTATTAAAAGCGTCTGCCAAATGTAGTTTGAAGGTCTGAAATTCCTTTTTATGGGCAGTCTCTGCTTTTTATTCTGAAGAATTAATTGGATATATGTATTTTACAGAACTAATCCATGATTCAGCAAGAAAATTAATGAAATGAACAGACAGTTGGAACTGCTGCCAAGAGTGGTCATTTCAGACCTAGCAACCTTGGAAAATGACCTTTTAAATAATGAATTTGGAAAAGTACACTACAAACCAACAAAAATGAGTGCTATCTACCTACAAAGTCTGCTAATAGAAATAGCTTCTAAAGAATGAAGACATTAAATGGATCATATAAACTTTGCTAGAGCTGCTCTTTATGTATCGAGCATCCTAAGCGTTGAACATACCTGCCTCAATGAACCCCCCAATATAACTCGGGTTTCCTCGGTATGTTTTCCTACCCACTCACTATCCAACGAAGTACCCCGGATCCTCTGAGGCCAGGAGAGGCGCAGAGCTGTGTAGCGTTATCAAAGTGCTAAGATTACAAAACGAGGCCTAGAAGGCTAGCACAGCTTCCCCAAGTACTTAGAAAAGGATAACTAAACAAGAGTAATGCAACATATTTAGAAAATTCTATTAATTATTCATCATCCCATAAGCAGTGAAATACCTCCTAAAAAAGGCATTTAAGCGCACATGCTTTACACAATTAGAATAACGTCTAATTCATGTTGAACTACTGTTTAAGTAGCGCACAGTGATGCAAAAGAAGTCGTGTGGTTCAGCAGTTAGCCTAGAGTTTCTTTTTATTCCTTGATCTATGCCTTACAAAGTACAGTAACTAGCAAAAGCAGACAATTCTGACTGTTATCCAAGCTTAAACCAGAGCAGGATTTTTCTCTAAAGGAGATGACTCCCGACTTAATAGAAGTACCACATTTTCTTTTAACTTTGAAATCTATCATATTGAAATGAAATGGAAGCCCACCATTTCTTATCAATGCGTCCCTGCAGTGGACTTTCTCAGCCTTTTCCCTCCTACTCTGGAAAGCCATATCCTAAGCTGCAAATCATAATTCCCCACAGTCTGCGCATAGTTTATTTGTAATATTCTTTTAAAGTGTCCAAAGCTTGTAGTTTTTATGGACCACAGGACCCACTCTAGAAGTTTCTGGCTTCTGATAGCTGGTCATGATAGACAGCAGTTACAAGTACAAGGAAATACCTCTAGCACTCAGCTTTTGCTAAATAAAAAGAAATTGTTTCCGAGTAAAAAAATTAATTGCAAATCAATAAGTGAAAACATAAATAGTCTCCTCCTCCTGCCCCCTGCCACTTCTAACTGTGTCCTCCTCCATTCTCCTTTCAGATTATAAGAACATGAAAGAGACAAAGATGGTTTACCGAATAATCACTCTCATGTCCACTCTGGACCCATACACTGTCTTTCAAAAAATTATTTCCTAATAAGCAACCTCCATAATGTTACTGTTAATCTAAAACGTGGCCATTTTAGAACTATTGAGAAACAGGGGAAGTACCATTGATTGCCTGAAAGTCCTTGAAGCTGTTGTGGACATTTTCATGCATTACCAGGAGCTAGTTGTTTTGCCGCTGACTCGATAAGATCAGGATTTGGAGTTCCTAACACGTAATTTTCATTTATGAAAACAGTTCAGGGTGTACATTTCAAGATGTTCATAGAACAACTCAATAAAGAGATGTAAATGAGTGAATATAATCAACATTTCTAATAAGCAGGTCTCCACAACACTCAAGGTTGTTTCACAAGAGAAACAGTTTCTGTGATAAAGCTTAGAACCACAGATTATGGAGAAGAAAACCCGCCTCCTAGTTTTTAATTATTTAAAGAATAATCACTTCAGTGGTGGGTTTTAGAAGGTGTTTGTGAATTGAAACAGAAAATGAGAGTGCAGAACCTGAGCCTTAATCTTCCAATTTAATTTCCTTTAATCTTGCTTATAGGATATAACCTCTTCTTTAACTATACAATTTTTCACCAGAGCCTGGCAGTTTCAGATCCTCTTATGCCTTTTTACCATGAGATACATCACGCACTGCTGTTTTCCAGGCAGACTTCCCTCCCCCAGCTCCAGCTTTCTCCACCTCATGTTCAACACAGAATTTGGCTTCTAATCTAGGATGGCTAACACAATAAAACTAGAACAGGAACAGAAGATAGAGCATTGCAAGTGGTCATTTGGCATCCTGCAGGGCTCACACTTACAGCAAATACTCAGAGCACAGGTAGGGTGGCAAACACAACATTAAGACTAAATAAAAAAAACAATTTGTATTCACCCCCATTGAGGTTTGAAGCTGGGATAGGTAATTTGTTCCAAATGGAGGAGGAGAACACTACAGACTTTTCTGGGTCTCGATCATTTAACTCATCATGGGGTTTCTTCACATTACCTGACCTCCAGTTGTTTTTGAACAAAAGAGGTAACTGCTGAAGGAGATTGTGGGGAGATGAAGAAGGATGCAACCCCTCATTACTTAATTGGTCGATCTCATCAGGAGCTGCATTATAGTCAGTGCTTAGCAAAGAAAAGATACTTAAACAGCAATTTTTAAACACACAGTAAGAGTTTTCATTCTTTATTAAATCAAAGCATTTTATTTAAAAGCAGCGGGCCTAACGAAGTAAGGGACAACCTAAGAAAACCTCAGTGGCTTACACACATTCCATTTGGTGTGATAGAAGACAAAGACCCACGTATCTTGCAACATATAATTTACTTCAGAGGACAGTAACTTACAGCCTATGATTTTAATGATTGTCCTACAACTGGTCATTTTGTGAAGTACCAAATAAAGTGCAGTTAAACTAAATATTATCCTCTTACCCTTCCAGAGAACAGTATTTCATTTAAGCTATTTGGATAGAGGTAGTTTTGAGGGTTACTGGTAGATTTGAAAGCTCGTTGGTAGTTATTTGAGCTCTAAGACTTCAGCCTTATTTAGCCTAGTTCACCATTTTTCAGACTTCTCAGAAACTTTAAAGTCTCATATATATTTTAAAAGCTTAGCTTAAAATAACTAAACCTGCTACAGGGCCCAGTTCTGATTTTGCATATACCAGTACTTTTGGATCAAGACAACAAACCTTTCCCAGAAAGAGGGAATCTTGTTCTTTCATCACTCAAAATAATTATATTGCCACCACTCATATTAGGGGAAAAAGATAGATGAGGGCCTTTACTAAAAGATGCTCTGATTTGCCCTTACAGAGTTAATTGGAGGACTGACATCTGAAAGAGCTCTCTGTCTCACAGGACCCATATTCTCTTTACTCGTACTGTACCAGCTCGAAAGACAGAAACATTTAACAGACTAGTCCCCAGACATGCATTGTTTTTACTAATATTTTCACACTGTGGTGTAGCAATCCTGCCCAAAACCTCACAGCAAGCAGCATCTTGAACATAAAATATATACTGTGCCAGCAGAGGAAATTGTCTGCTTTGCTCTTGCCTCCTAGACGTATCAGTGGATACCAGGAAACAATGTCAGATATGCTCATCAGTCACAAGTAATTACAGATCCCTATCATCATTGTTTTTCCACACAATCACCTTATCTCTGACAAGACACAAAAAAAAGCCTACATGTTGTGGGAAGGATTCATTCCACCAAGCTGACTGTCAGAAGAGTAAGAAAAATAATGAATAAGAGCGTTGTCCAAATGTTTTTACTGTTGCTAGTAAATAGGAAGAAATTTATTTTTTTTTTTTAAAAGCAAATGTAAGCCTAACTAGCTTCTAGAGACCTCTTTACACTTGCCTTTTTTTTTTTTTTTTTTTTTTTTTTTTTAAGGTTTTCAGGAAGGTATCCAACACTGCTTTCTTAATGTAGTTTGTGATTATTTTTCATACCTATTTAAATAATTAAAACCACATTCCAGTCAAAGCCCTAATGAGTGGAAGCTTTGCCCAGTGATCTGTCAGGAGAGTCACTAGAGCCTCTGCCCAGTGCAGTGCTTCCCTGTAGGGGAATCTAATTAAATGAACTATATGAATGAAGTGACCGTATGGAACACCAGTGGCGGAAGCAAAGTTATCACAAGAGATTCTAAGACAAGGAAAGAAAGTGCAAGTTATCAGAAGGTATCTGCTGAATATTCAGAATATTGGAACAGGAGCTGTGTTTAGAAGGGGAGGGTGTCAAGAGATAGTCTATACAAAGAAACACTAACACGTTATCATAATTCCGGGGCACTTCACAGAAACAAGTCACAGAAACAGAGGAATTTAATTTCTTTCTATTTAATACCAACTGCAATGGCCACATGCTGTTCTGTGTTTATATTTATTGTGTATTTTTGTTTTGTGCCACCAGAATATAAGCTCTTCCGGGCAGGGCCCGGCTGTCTGTTTGGCACAATCTCCCCTATTATACAATACTGGGTACAATTAAATAGGGGTTATACTCTCTATGCTAATCCTCTCCCTGAAGCAGGCTAATTAAATCAAAACTCGATAAAATGCTGTTACAGTTTTCAAATAAATCAACAGAATACAGGACATTTCAATTTTAACTCACCAGGCGACTGGTGTGGAAAAAATGAAATATCATTTAAAAGACATATAATTATAGCAAGACTGTACTCTAGGAGTAGTGTCAGAGTTGGACTCAGGCCCCTGTGTAGTTGTTGGGAAGCTGCAACTCAAGTCATTAGTTGCATCCTATTGAAGCAACAGAGCCTGTCAATACTGTGCTGAGCTCAGGCAGAGGAATACAGCTTACAGCTTGCGTTGCAAGTCCTTGGTATAGTTTGCTTTCACTATAAAGCCAGGTGAAGATAATGGAGCAACACCTATTTCCATTCCAGCACCTCACAGCTTTTACACATTCACAGAGAAGGGTTATCTGCAGCATGGCAAACCCATCACACCGCACTAGGATTGTTTCCTTGCACCTGCTCTGAGTTATTCCTGCAAGAGTTTGCACATTCCTTATTCTGTTGCTGTCAGGAGGCCTGTGCCTGCCATAATTCAGACTTAAGTGTCTAAAAAGCCTGAAGAGCACCTAAACATTGAAATAACTTTGCTGTTCCCATGGTATTTTCTGCCCCATCATATGCACTATACCCACAGCAGAGCAGGTTCTGTTCTACAGAAGTCCTCTATAGAAGAGCATTTATGAACCCTCCATTTAAATCGGTATCCGGTCTCGTGATTAAAGCAAACCTTCTGTTAACTTAAAAAAAAAAGATGAAACGCAGCATTTGAATGTATTTTATTTCGTTTGCATTAACATAAAAGCCTATGTAAGGTACGAGAATAGAAGCCAGCAATGAACTGCCCAACTGATTTCAAAGGTAGCTTTAGGTGGTTGGCATGGACTAGAGTATGTCTGCTAATACCCTGTTGCAATAGAACTTTACAGGAAAAATATTTACATGAGCTGGTACGAAATCCATGCAGTAAAGTTTGTTCTGTAATTTGGTAGTTTAATTCTTCATTGTTTTCCAGATGCACACCCAAGCAAACTATAATAGAGGAGTCAAATGGTACAATCAGTAGAAGATCACAAACTTAATAGGGGATCAGATTTTCATCAAAATCATATCTGCTTCTATCAGGGCTACCTATTTGTTGCATATTGCAAAAGTAAAGTCATGCCAATAAAATAACCCAATCCAGATTAAAGTGGATAAATTGGGGGGGTTGTTTGTCTGGGGCTTAGGTTTTCTTTAAAGCACAGCTTGTACCCGATTTACTTGTCCTAATGCAGGCCAGTGTAAAGAATATGTTATTAAACCTTTTAATTTCAAACACACTTCTGTGATTGCAATTTAAATGAAAACACATGACTCTGAATCCTACTTGATCTCTTTGCACTAGTTCTGGCAGTGCATGGGCTTTAATTCTAATCAGGATAAACAAATCCATAGCTGAGACTGGTAAAGAGAAATACATGCCAATTTTATAGGAAAATCTTATTTTTTTGTTAAACGCTGGGCAAAGAAAGTATTGAGCAGTAAGTGGTGACGCTGGCCTGAATAAAATGAGGAAAAAAAAAGCTGAAGTACAGGGAAGCAGATGGAATCTAGAAGAGACCATGTGAGAGGCAGCACTGCTTCAGTACCTCTTATCAGACGGCAGAATGGGTGGGTTTAGTATTTTCATTGATTCTCGTTTCAGTTGGTATTGTCTTGGGATATTACCAGTTTTACTCCCCGTGGCCAACGCTTTTAAGACTAAGGGTGATTAAATTAGCTTTTAAGCAAAACACAACGTGGAGACGGCTGAGGTAGGAACCCAAGTGGAATAAAAGACCTTTTCAAACTAACACAGGCCTGGAGATGCCATCGTATAATAAATAGCTTTTCACTGGTCTGGTTCACTTTCATACTGGGCACCAGTGCGTGGAGCAAGACAACAATTTGGCTCTAAATGGTCAGGTTTTTTTGAAGTGTGATGGTGTGGCTGGATACTCCCAAGGATAAAAATGCTGTCAAAGCAGCATACAATTTAAGGTTCATGAGTGAAAGGAAGTGGAGGGCTCATCAACAAGAATGTCACTTCTAAGAATAGAGACAGATAATTTAAAAAAAAAAAACAAAACAAACACCACCAAAAAACCACTGTTCATGACTCCAAGGGAAAAATTAGAGTCTCTTACAGAACTAGTAGGAGAAAGCAGCAAGGACAACAAATGTCAAGTTAAAGCAGATATATTTTCTGGTGGGTCATTTAAATTGTGCCTGAAGGATAATCCCAGCAAGATGGGTATTTCAACTTCGTTTAGCAGCATCCCTAGCTGGGATAAGGAGGTCTAATCACTTTATTAGAACAACAATGTCATTAGAGGAGAGTTTGGGAAGAGGAAGCTTTTTTTTTTTTAACTTTTAAGTTTTTATAAAGATTTAGCAGAATAACTTTAGCAACCAGCTTGAAGCTGTGGATGTTTAGGATTTTAGCAATTATTCTTTGTGGTATGCCAAAAGGCGGACTGTGCAAGAGACTAAGAATTGCACTGTTGCTGCCCATAAGAATACAAATGATAAAATACATCCTATATTTATATTTTTTTACCTCTTATGTTTTAAGAATGGCAGAGTACAGCACATTTTCTTTTGCTCTTAGAGTGTTTTAGAGCAATACACTCTTTACCTCCAGACATCTTCATTCCTTTTCAAATAGTACCTAGAATTCAGATGACATGATAAGATTCGTGCAGTCTGACCTTCCTTGCCTTTCACACAGGGCTCCTGCGACTCTGTAACCAGCAAAGTTTGAGACGTGGATAACAGTCTTCATTGCGGCTTAGTTGCTTGTAGGGATGTCCTCTAACAGAGCATTAGTGCCAAGTGTTGCAAACAGATAGTTATACTAATTAACTCAAATTGAGTTTTTATACTGTCCTTTAGCCTCTTCCCCCATCTAACCACCTACATCTGTGACAGAACACGCAATGTCACTGGCTTCCTCTGTACTGCTACATTTTCTTTTTTTTTTTTCTTTCCCTACAGTGTGGGGAAAAACTACTGATAAAGAAGTGCAGCACTATTCTTGAACAGCACACAGCTAACTCAATACTCTCTCTCTAATTAAAAGCTACTGAGTAATCAGAACACCCTTGAACCTGGAATTGGAATGTCAAAAATCTGTATTTTAATCTGCAAGCTACACGCTAACTTTCATAGCAAAGGGTCCATAATATCGTCTC
This sequence comes from Rissa tridactyla, assembly GCF_028500815.1. Lineage (NCBI taxonomy): Eukaryota > Metazoa > Chordata > Aves > Charadriiformes > Laridae > Rissa > Rissa tridactyla. The sequence goes on from NC_071471.1 coordinate 4,388,232, forward strand.
CAAGTCCATGGTAAGCAGAGATGGCCAGAGCTCCACCCAGCTAGAGGAGCAATGTTCTTAGAATATAAACCTTAAAGCAAGAAGCACATAACATTTATAAACTGCATAAAGATAACAGAGGGGTTTCTGGTCCTTGCCTGTTACTGGACAGTCTCATACAACCTGGTTTTTGTTTTTCCTTGCCCCCCCCCCTTTTTTTTTTTGTTTGGCAAAATCAGAACTGCATTTAAGAATATCGTCAGAAAAATAAGTTTTCCATAGCATGCAGAGAACAGAATTCAGCACCAAAGAGTGAGATATTTGACATGCACAGTGCCCGGTTTTTAGCTACTGGTGTAATACTCTTTAGCAGCCTGGAGTATGACTCTTAAGATGAGGATGGCATGTGGCCAAAGCCAGTCTACGGACTGCCTGCCTGCTCAAAAGGGGATATTCTGGGCTGAAAGCATCATCACTGTTCGCAGTGGCCTGTCACTTAAAAACAGGCTCACATCAGCAGACCACGACTGGAAGCTAGTAGCTGCTCCTTTGGGTCTCCCTCCTCTTTTTCTTCATAGACTAAAGAGAGCAGAGTCCTTGTACAAACATTTTCATTTTGAAACGCTTCCTACTCTAAAGTCAACTCCAGCATCCAAATGAATCACTGCAACATGAATTAACCTGTTAAGATATTACTTTTGCCAAGTATCACCACCCGGATATTTAAATCCGCAAAGTCTGTGCTACCGGGGCAAGCGCAACACCCACATTTCTAGAAGTGGGAAATCACCCACTCCTTGGATGTATCTGCATCTGCACTTATTGGTGCAGACAAGGTGCAAATTACACCAAGATGCCAATCAAGCTAAATCAACATCAATGAGCCTGTTCATCTGGTCTCACTGTAACTAGCTATGCTGAGACTGACCACTTACAAGCTCTTAAGTGCATTGTATTAGCAGTGATATACACTCACGTCTGTAAAGGAAAGAAAGAAGTCTTTGTAGCCCGTTAATTTTGCTTCCTCATGCTTCTCTACCTGAAGCTGAAGGGTAGTCAAGAGGCAAACAGGCACAGCAAGCTGACTGTTTGTAACTGTTTTATCACTGCAGAATAACACAATGCCTGTATGTGCGGAAGGAGAAACAGTTCAAGCCACAAGCAACTGCCCTTTTTCCATTAACACTCTCCCTTATGTTTACACTCACCTTGCACACTTTGAATTCCCCCTCCAAACCCCATCGCTCACTGCTGATACCAGGCGCCGTGCCTCTACAGCAGCTGTGATGTGCATTACAGAATAGGTGGTTTATTGTCCCTAATCCTAACCTTTATTGTCAAGAAGGTACCTGACTTACCTTTCAAGAGTCTAATGAGAACAGGATTTTGGAAATTCTCTCAAGTGCAGTTTATGTGAGCTGATATTTTAGGAGCCAGGCATTCACTATGTTGCACTGTACTTACTATAGATCTAATGTTAAGACATCATCTTCACTGGAAAGTCAGGAGGAAAAAAAAAAATCCCCCAGGCTTCTGAGCTATGATTTGCTTGCCTGCTACTATACCCACATACATCAAAAGGAAGGTTATACAGGTGCACCAGATTTTGGAAAAAAAAAAATAGTATTAGATTATGATCCAGAACTGCTGTCTGCCCTAGTTGGTCAGAGCTTTATCCAATCAGGTTGTGAAAAATCTCCACAGATGGAGACTACACAAGCTCTCTGGCCAAAATCTGCTCAACTAGCCTCATGATGAGAAAGTCTTTCCTTAAATCCAATGTAAACCTTTTAATTCCAGCTTGCATCCATTGCCTCTCAGCTTCCTGCCATGCCCTGCTGTGAAGAGCCTGGCTCTGCCTTCTCAGTAACCTTCTCAAAAGCAGTGGAAGGCTGCCGTCACATCCCCCATAGTGCCAGATGTGCCACAGTTTCCCTGTACTCAGTCACTGCAGCATAACGTAGGAACTATGGTTTAGTTTATGTGATGCAGCTCTATACATCCAAATTATGATTTCCAAGAGAAACTGCAGCATTTTTATCTAGAAACCAAAGAGCTCACATTTTTGCCAGTAGCAAAATGAGCTGGGGAAAAAAAAAAAAAAAAAATCAGGTTCAAAAAAACCCAACCCTACTTGCCAAAATGTATATGTGTATATATATATATATTTTTTTTTTTTTTTTAAAAGAAAGCAAAAAAGCCAACCAGCAATGCAATGCTGGAACTAGAACACCCACCTCCTGTTTATCCCCATATCTCAACCATAAGACTGCTCTATAAGAACAGCCACATTCACAAATAGAACAGTAAATCCCCAGCAGCATTTATCCAAATACAGAAAAAGCATATTCCATACCAAAGTTTAGCAACAAAACCAGAGAAGGTCTGATTTAGTAAATCCACTTTGCCTTTCTTGTTATTTAGCAAACACCTTCTACTAAAACCCTACAGTTTGTTGACAGCAATCCGAAATGTGTTAAAGTAGGATACACATACAGAATGTCTTATTTACCAAAGCAGAATTATTTTTGGAAGAGCTGAATGTAGAACAAGCTACATCTTGCACTGATTTACAGCTGAGCATCCTGTTTACATGCTGATGTCCGTGTTTACTTTTTTTGGTTACAGGAAGCAATGCCGAAAGACTTGAAGTAATTTTGCCTCACGCTGCCTATCAAGTTATTCCACTTCCATAGGAAACAATGGCTTGGGGTCAAGTTAACTCATGCAGAGAAATGCCAGAAAGCAGAGTTGTTGCACTGCTCTAAGACAATGCTGTTTTAACAGCTTTGCTACAAGGATTTTCTTTGCCAGGCTTCTTTGCTCAATCTGTCTCTCTGAAATATGTACAACATCCTTCTGGCTCTTTCGCTCAGAATATCATTCAAATTATTTTTCCTTCTATCTAAACCTTATTCTTCACCCCCCTCCTCTTTTACAGGGCAAAGTGCTAACATTTTCACAAGATTTGCCCTCTATCTTCAAGCCACAGTCTTAACTCATCAGTCTCAACCAGGGAACTGTACAAAACAATAGCTCCTACATTATATTCTTGCATGATTTTTGTTTGTTTTTTGTTTTTTTTTTTTTTTTTTTTTTTTTTTTAATTTATCTCTTCAAACATAGAATGACTGGCCTTATAGAGGGTTAAGAGGAGGAAGCCAGGACAGTTTTCCATATGAATCTCTGTACAAGTGCCAGCTGGATTTTGCAGCCCGGTGCTCAGCAAAGCACAGTGGAACAAGAAAGCTGTTAGTATTCTTAGAGTGCTCTGAAGAGGAACGGGAAAAGGCAAGAAAATAATCTTACTCTGTACCAGAAAGAAGTGCTGGAAAGTCAAAGAGGAGAATTCAAGCTCCATCCTCCCCACAGCACACAATCAACATCACTCACAGTCACTCTCATGCATCACCGTGACACTAAAGGTAATAAGCTGTACATGAAAGAAGGGAAATACTGAAGAGGTGTTGTTGCAGCACATCCCCCTTTCTTCTAGCTCTCCATACCCTCCAAAACTGCACATTGCTTCCAGGATACTGAAAATCCTGCTTGCTCTGCCCGAAGGGGACCCACCATGCACCCATTCCTGCCTCTTGGCATATATTTATTAATGGCTTATAGCGATACACTCATTCAAATAACTAGAGCTGACTTAGTCTCTTAATTTTTAGTTTAATGGCTGATTCACCCTACCTTCAAATGACTGCTAAGGAGCACAAGGCAATCCTAGCCACAGACAGAGCCCCAAAGCACAGGCGACGCTGGGGTGATACGGAAGTGTCGATGGCTCCCTAATACTTTTAAGAGTTCGTGCACAACGCTTAGGGCCTCTGGGCTGGTCCTGTGCACACAGACTCCAACACCACTGATTTTTATTAATTTTTTTATCAAGAGCGATAATAATTGAAAGAGGTCCAGAACAAAACCAAGCAATAAAAATCCCCTTTCTCCCATTGTGAATAGTAGCTACGTGGGGAAAGCAGGACTGGATATCTGTCCTGTTCCTACTACCCTCACCTGCCTGGCTCTGCAAACAGACACACATTTTTCCCCGACATTCTTAGCGTATCCCAAATCATCACATGTGTCAGAGGCACTGCCAAGTGGTACAGTAATGCATACAAGGAAAGGCCTCCAAATTCCAAGGTTATATAGAAAGGGAAAAAAAAAAAAATACCAGCTTCTTCACCTCAGGGGCAAAATGGGACTTCACATGTGTGATGGACTGAGTAACGCTTCATCACAAGAGCCAATTTTCTTTCAACTCCCCTGCAGCTCTTAAAACATAGATCTTAGTTTTGTACCTGATTTGCTAAATGGCTTTCCTCTCTATCGTGCCTTTAAAAAATAAAAAAGAATGATAAATACATAATTTCATGATTTACTGCGCTCAATGGAAGCTAGGTATTTTAGGAAGGAGTACTGGTCTCACTTAAGAAATATATATGTATATAAAAAGAATAATTAATAAAATCCCTGTGTCACTGCCCCCCTTCCACAAAGGGAGAAGGAATACAGTTTCCTCAGGGAAAACAAAAGCCAGAAGAAAAACTAAGTAGTTATTAATATGGATATCATCTAAAAAAGCCACCTATGACATATAACAAGCATAAAGCCCTAAGACAGCTCCATTTCACATAGCTTGAATTTTAGTGCTAACTGTAGCAAAAAAACCAAGGGATTAAAAAAGAAAAGAGTTAGAACAAAATACATATATAGCACAAGCCTTGAATCAATAAAGTAATTAAGATCATAAGTATCCTAAGAAAGGCAACACTTAAATATTTTCCTGCTGTGTAGGACTTTGTTAGAAAGATATATGACTTTTTTTTTTTTAAAAAAGGACCCTTCTCCCCATTCCTTTTCCAGACTTATTATATTGCTTTGCTGCATGAAAAGCAAGGTGAGCAAACAGGGCTTCCTAGACGCACTCCTGTTAACTCCCCTGGTTCACCCCCACTTCAAGACACGTCCATTCAGAAGTATCTGTAAAATAGCCGTATAAACGCTTCCTACCTTCCCCTTCAGATGGCCATAAACCCACATCCGCTCTAGGGAGGGATCTTCTTCCCTGGCTAAAGATATTCTGCGTGTCTCGTTCTTTTAAGCCTTTCCTCCAAAAGTGCTTTGCAGCTGTAGGAGATCAGGGCCCCAGAGCTGCAGCCACTCCACCACGTTTCGCACCCCACATTTCTGGTTTTGCCCTCTCTCTGGAAGTTTCTTTCCGGCAGAGTCTACTGGGGGGGGGGGGGGGGAGGGGGAGAGGAAGGGGCTGGCATGTCCCAGCTGCCAGGCTGCAACCAGTGATGTTCATGGGACACATAGTTCATGAGCCCCTAGCTGAGCTCCCAAATGTACAACACCTGGCTGTGATTACCTGATGCAGAAGTCTTCATCACCTGATCATGATTAGGTGATGTGGAAACCTGCATCACCTGTGCTCAGCCTGGTTTTGGGCTCCCAAATGCAAAACACTTGGCCATGAGGGCAGGAGAGGAACCCTGTTGCCGGGATGGACGTTGGGCTTGAGCACACGAGGGTTGAGTGAAGCATCAGCTGGGTGCCGTACTTGTAGCATCCTGCTGGGCCATGATGCCTCACAGCCTTGAGGCTGAAGAAATAACCCAAGGAACCATTTGCAGAAATTCCAGCACTGCAGAAACCCCAGTAGTGCTGGGGTTTAGGCAGTTGGTTTATTAATTCTTGTTGCCACTGATACACACCGCTCACCTTCACCAAACATGTGGGGTGGCCTCTTTTGCGGAAAAGGGCTCTGTGTTTGATGGTACAACAGCAACTGTGCAATTACCCCCGGTACCATCCAGTCCTCTCTGAAGCCACATCCAAAGCTCCTGATGCCACTTTGTCTATAAAAGGCAGGTTAGAGTTTCTGCTAGGAAATCTGGGAAGCTGAGGTGCATCTGGACAAGGCTGCGGTGAAAAGAAATAGCCTAGAGTTAAGCTTGTGTATGTGGAAACTAGAAACCAACCAAGAGGTTTTAATTTCTTAGCCATAAATACCATCTCAGAAATTTTATTCATGGAATTCAGTGCCGTGGGATAAAAGTTCGTTTTAAAAATGCTTGAGAGCTAATGCAAAACTGCCCACTCGCAGGGGAGATTATGAACTAATTTGAAGAAAGGCACTTGATTTATTTGCCTTTGCTCTGTTTTTGTTTAATATTGTGGGAACCTAAAAGTATCTGATTAGAAAAATAAAGTTGAGGCAAAGATCTAAGATGGGCCAAGCAAAGGTCTCCCAGTGCTTTCAGCATGTTACGAAATATACGATACCTTGTATAATAATGCGGCAAGAATAAATCAGCCTTTCATGATCGAGAGGAGACAGTATTACTCGTTCTGGTGCTTTCTGCCTTTCAGAGGCGAGTGTGCTCCAAAATATTGTCACTTTTGTTGCTTCCAATATGTCAGTGTGGAAAGGAGACCACAGAAGTGAGATCAGGCCAAGACAAAAATTTTACTGCCCTTTTTTCCCCCTTATTACACTTGCTTTCAGGTAGCTATCAGTGTAAATTTTAGTACCTCATACCAGCCAGGCGAAGTTTTTTACTGGGCTCAGTGTCCTTACAAGGTTCAGACTTTGACAACACCACATTTCATTTTTAGCTATTGCCCAACTGCAGTGCCTTTTAATTGAAAAATAGTCATCATTTAGATAAATCTTTTGACATGCTCAGTGGTTCACACTCTGGAAGAAGTCTTCAGGAAGTCATCGCATCCCAAACCACCTTCATAGACCCAAATCATAAGGTTTTTTTCAGTCATATGCTCAGTGTGATGGGAAGAAAGACCTAAACCAGGTGTGGGTGGGCAGCCCCGCACGGGGACCAGCCCTGTGTTCCTGCCACCAAGCCCCAGGCAGGCAGGCAGCCCTGGGTGTACCTGGCGTTCTTGCCTTCTCTAGCTTCTTTTTAAGTGAATCTCACCCATAGAGAAATAGTGATTTTCTTTTTCTGTAATGCTGCCTACAAAGAGCTTCTCAATTTTTAGTCCATTAACAAATCTTTCCTGGGATCTATTAACATGTCACTATGGAATGCTTTTTCTTCAAAGTTTAATACGGCTTAACACTCTCTTAATCATATTGCTCTACTACACTTTATAGCCTGCGGCTTCAGGGAACCTTTGCCTTTTATTAGTACCCATATACAATCATGATGTCATTCCAAAAATCCAGTGCTGCTTTGGGTTCCATAAATTCTTATACCTTTGATTTACTTGGTGTATCTGCAGCTCTCTGAGAAGGAAGATGTGCAGGCAGGGCAAGGAATGAAATGTTACAGTCCCGCGTTGTGCCAGCGCATTGCTGTGCAAGGAGGAGCTGTACCTAACAGGAGATACGGTCCCTTCTTCCCTGCGATGATGCTCGACAGCATTAACGGTAATACTGGCTTGGTCAAATTTTTGGTACAATCGAGGTGAGTCCTGTTACGGCAGTCAATGGGAGCTGACAGACTTTCATGCTTGCAACTTTGCTGTGGGTGACTGTTTCTGTCATAGGACAAGATGAAATGGCCTCAAGTTACAGCAGGGGAGGTTCAGGATGGATATTAGGAAAAATTTCTTCACTGAAAGGGTTATCAAGCATTGGAACAGGCTGCCCAGGGAAGTGGTTGAATGACCATCCCTGGAGGCATTTAAAAGCCGGGCAGACGTGGTGCTGAGGGACATGGTTTAGTGGTGGTTTTTGTCAGTGTTAGGTTTGTGGTTGGACTCGATGATCTGAAAGGCCCCTTCCAACCCAGGCGATTCCATGATTCTACATAACGGCCCATAAGGAGGAGCTGTTGGGCCACACTCTTGGCAGAGTCACGGCGTTTCTGGTTTGGCCCATCTGGAAGCTCTGCTGACTGCCTCCTGAGGGAAGGACAGGAGTACCTGGCTGCCACCCATTTTTGGGTCATTTGCACCTCCAGGTGAGGAAAAAGAAGTCAGGGACTGAAAATCCTTCTTATTTGGATACGTGTTTCGTCTGTTGTTTGGGGGGATACTTTGCGCTTTATAATGACATTTGTGAAGGACATAAGAAAGTTTCAGTGTGCTAAATCTATGGTCTCCATCTGATAAATCTCTTATTTATATCCCTGACTACATTACTGGGAGGACAAAACTAAGATTATGCAATTGTATAAAAGTAGCTGCTGACACTTCTGTTGTCTTTTCCAATTCCGTTTCTACTGAGAAGCATATCTTAATGCAATTTGAGGTGCTATAGCCCTAGAAGCATGAACAAGATGGATTCACTAATTAAATGGAAACAAGGTCCAGCCTTCTCTCTCCGAAATACACCAGATTCCCGTCATAGCCACATGCTTGCCTCCCTGCTGTTGAAGAGATTTGTCATTTGCAGGTGCTTGGGTTCCATCTTAGCATCATATAAAAGAACCTGAAAAATATCTCAGCTGTCTTCTAATAAGAGCAGCATCAAGTAGGCATTGTCTGGGCCTGCTTAGACATTTGTTGCCTTTTCCCCGTTTCTTTACAAGAGTTTTTTTGATTATTTTTTGCCCGAGTTGCTGCAATGCGCTCTGTGTGGTGGAAGTGTTCAAAGGCTGTGGGAACGTGCAGCTTGTACGGCATGCAGCTGCCTGCCTGTGAAATGGTATTAGACACAGAGAATACAGTATATCGATTCTTTGGCATCTATATCAGCTTCCTGTTTGTTTCTGAGTATAATTTAAGTCCTAGTTTTTTACCTGGTTGGATCCTGAAAGGTTACTGCTTTTGTCTATATGAATTGCCATGGCAACTGTGGTGCTGGAGCAAACAGTCATGAGCTTTAACAGCCTGGGGGTCAGCAGCAGAACACTCTTCATTTAGAGACCTTCATCTCTAAAATCTGGGTTGTTTTACCAGCTTGATTGGACTATATTTTCTGTGCTTCAGCATGACTCACTTTGTGATCTGTGGGCTACAGAAGCCTGATTACCATGTGGCAGGGAGGGAAGAGATGTGAGTTCATGTTTGTTTATTTAGGAAGGATTATATTATTTTTCCTTTGAATAAAGGCCATATATAAAAAGTCTGGAATGAAACCCAAAGTATATATTGGCTTGCAGACGTATCTTGATGTAAAGGTTATGTTCTTAACACCTGATTGCAAGACTATGGCTCAAGTCTGAGGCCGAGATGAGATATTGAGCACTACGACGTCGCATTTGCTTATGCTAAAACTGAATTTGGCCTCTTGCACTGTGCCTTAGGTGCCTTAGTGCCTCAGCTGTAGCAGTGCTGGGTGTTTGCAGCTCTGTGAGCGTTTTCCTGTTGTTGTTCTCACGTCATTGTTTATTGTTCCCATGGTCTTGCACCTGCAAACCCCAATAATGTTATACAGCAGGTTCTCGTGGGAAGCCATTACCACTGGTGTGAAAATCAGCCCTTTCCCCCAACCTTTTCATACCTTATTTTATTGATGTTAGTTTATATTAGAGACAACTAAAATATAGTCCCCATCAAAGCAGTATTTGTATACTAAACACTATTAGTATTTTAAATACTAAAATATTATCTGATAATACAAGTGCACAGAGGATTTACTTTGAGGGTGGCAGAGCCCTGGCACAGGCTGCCCAGAGAGGTGGTGGAGTCTCCGTCTCTGGAGACATTCCAAACCCCTCCTGGACACGTTCCTGTGCCACCTGCTCTGGGTGACCCTGCTCTGGCAGGGGGTTGGACGGGATGATCTCCAGAGGTCCCTTCCGACCCCGACCATTCTGTGATTCTGTGAAAAGCACACCAAAAAACATCATCATCTTCTTTTTCATCCTCACCATTGCTGCACTGGAGAGAGCCCCCAGAGGACACTTATCTGGGGACCCCACCACTGCTCTTCCCAGAGGAGTTTTCCCTTTTTCTTCTGCATGTTCTCAGCTGCGGACCCGGCTAATAATACGCTGCACATGAGAGCCTGCCTCGACATCCTCGACATACAATAGCCCCAGCAGTGTGAATCTATGAATTCTGTGCTTGAAACCGTGAAGGCAGGGAAAGCCACGAATGGTAGCACGGCAGATAAACCACATAACATTTTGCTGTTTGTCAGCGGGTCTGCCTCACCCTTCAGCTGGTAGAGCAGAAAGCAGTGGCTACTCATATTTTATGCCACAAATATGTTGCCTTAAGTAACACACAATTGAAATATAGATGCAACAGATTCACAGTTGGTCATTTGACCAGTGGTCAAGCATATCTACGAGCCATAACAGTTTTACCTGCCTGCCATACTGCACATATTTTTATGAAAATTGGTGCAGCTGGGGAACCTTCTCAATGGGAAGAGCTGAGTATTAAAGTCCTTGTTGTCCATAGAAACAAAGGTATCCACGGCTGATGCCTTCAAATGGTATAAGATGTTTTGGGTCATATTTTTTTGTTGTTCTGTAATGCTCTAACATGTTTGGTTAGTGATAACGCTGACCTAGCTGATGAAGTAATGGAAATCGTCAGAGTGTATTCTGCAGTTTGTAGAGGGCTTGCATTTTTGTCTTCTGCGTAAATCTTTTCCAATACAATTGCTCTATGACCGCATTTCATGTGTTTTTCAGGACTTTGGGATTTAACCAAGACTGACTACACAGCTGACAAAGAGCTGCATCCATCCCCAGAAGTCTGAAGCCGAGCTTCCCAAGCAGTCTGTGTGAGTACCAGAAGCAGACATCTGCCCACCCGCCTTTTGACAGGTATGGCTTTAGGTGACGCTTTGGGTGACAGTTTCTGTGAAATGAAATATTACTGGAAAGACTGCTTTACCCTTCACCTGCTTCATATTTGCGACTGAGACAGTTTTTAACAGGGGAGGACATTCCCACGTTTTCAGATGAGTGATGGCTACCTACCTTCTTCCTAGGACAGAAAACATCAAACAGTTGGCAAAGGGAGCTGAAATGACCCTAAAAAAGCAACTTTATGCGAATCCGGAATATCCAGAGATGCATTGAGCTCTCCCCTCGTGGTACATTTCCTTGACTACCATTGCTTGCTTATAGAGGGATGAGTTAAGCCCCAGAGAAGTCACTCAGCTTTAGCCTTTTGGGCAATCCCCCCCTGCACTTCTTACTTAGAGAGCTTCAAAAGCAGCTATTTTCACACCACCAAGTGTTAAAAGAGTAGGACGCTGTGATACAGCGAGCGGGGCTATGGCTCTCTGGCCAGGTGCCTCTGTCAGAAACAGATCTTGGTCTCCTGTGTGAGAAGCATGGAACGGGGGAGGAAAAAGGAGAGAAAGTCTCAGACAATTGTAGTTTTACAGTCTCCTTTTTCTGCTTGCAAGCTGGAGATAAGAGCAGACAAGCTTTATGACGGTATGGAGAAATCAATACAATTTTATTGATTCTTGTAGCTGCAGAACTCTCACCCAGCACAAGTACAGGGGTCAGAGTATGAGTACATGACTGTCCTGCTACACTACGAGTGTGCTCCTCAGAAATTGTGCTATTTGATTCACCAAGGATGAAGTCTGCTCCATTACATGACTGCAGCGACAGCAGCTGACCCAGGATCCCCTCTCAGCGGGGGAGGTTCGGTGCTGCAAATTATCCACTGCACAGGCCAGAAACTACAACAGAGCTAGTGGCAGCTGCAGCTGAAGGCACAGCTTCACATAAGGAAAAGGCTCGCTTTACAAAAGGCTATTTTCAAACAGTAACACAGAGCCTATTGAAACAATACATGTTAGTCCAAAAGAAAGAGGTCCACAAAGTTGCATGTGAAGAATGACATGGAAGTAGAAACATCAAAACAAAGCAACTTGGAAAACTAGCTAAGAAGTGGCATAGTCAAAACAGAATGAAATTAAGAACTTGGAACAAGTATCTAGTTTTGAAACAAAAGGAATTGGAAACAAAAAACCAGCCAAAATAAAATTAAAATGAAATTAATGAAAACTTGCGTACAAAAAACAATGGAAGCAGATTTGTAAGGTTTACATTTAGTTTACATTTTTGTAAATCCTCCAAAAACATCAGTGACAGTCTTTCAAAGTTGTTTTGATTTTGCAGAAACATTAGTTTCCTTAATTAGCATTTTCAACGTCTGTTGGAAAATTTCTGACCTGCTTCAACCCTACTGAGAAGCTGTTCATTAGCAAAGTGGGAGGTTCTGTTGCCGTTTTCAGTTGCTGTGAAGCTGTCAAAATGGTGTAAAACTTGCTGGAAGGTCCTCTTACTATTATGGTCCACCTTTGCAGGTGACATTTTATAGTTGATTCGCTGGTGCAGCAATGGACCTGACCTTGGTGTCGTGTCTTTCAATCCCCATTTCTTCAGCAGAGTCCATTATCACTTGTTCCAAATTCCTTCAACTCTTCTCTTTGACTTTGTGTTACTTTCCACTTCATTCCCAGACCGCACTGCCTAACACTCTACACCTGCTTTTGATGTCACCAAACAGGGACAATGACTATAAAGTTATTTCCCTTTACAAGTCAAACCTGGAAGGTCTCTCTGTTGTTGTTCATTCTATTTCCATTGCCGGTGTAAGTGTCCTTGTTGTTTTTCCCACTAGTGAAGAAAGGGCAAATGTCATATTCACTGAAGCAAAGACTTTGCTTTGAAGCGGTATTGATTTTTCCTTTTCCCTTCTGAAGCTTTGCCAGGCTCCATAAAAGCATGTCTCTTGTTCAGAAACTCTTTGGACTGAGAGACAACAGGGGCAGCAGAACCAGCGGGGCACAGTGGGAAGTGAGGGCATCTGGTGGGGAATGACAATTGTGACAGCAGCTAGAAAAAGAAAGAGGTCATTTTATTTTTAACTGTACTGTGAGAACAATTGTGGATCAGAACAAAGGCAAATGGGAAATGCAGCTTTAATTCCAACTTATGATTCTTCCTTGTCTAAACCCGAGTATGAACATTTTACTGGGGTTCAGCTGTTGGCAGCAAGACACTGAGACCACCAGAAGTGACAGCTTGGCTGGAGGCTTAACCACAAAGGTGACAACAGCACGACTTTCTGGCACGATGCTACAAAGAAACGAGCCCTACACTGCACGATATCGGAGCAGCAGCATCATATGGACCTGCCGAGAACTTATGCTGAATGAAGGTCCTGTGCTGCGACAGGATTCCTGTTTAAGAGATCTGAATCACTTTGTTTAGCACTAGCTTACGCAATGCAGAAGTTGATAGCATTTATTAAGTTCACACATATTGCAAAGAACCAAAATGTGTCTCTCTTTCCCCAAGATGTCTCTGTCTTTCATAGATTCCTTGAAGTCTATGACCAAATACATATTTATCATCTGTGCACTGGAGAGTCCCTCAATCGTAATGAGAATCGGGTGCTGGCTTTAAGCCTTATTTAAAGGTGGTGCCTCCCAGCACCTCCAACACTCTTCCATGGCATTTTGTTCATGCTAACTCAGAGGAAGGAATGTCACATTGAAACATCAATGCCACTTTTTGCCACGCTGCTTTGTTTCTTGGAGCTGTCAGGCTGGGAGAGCTGGTCTTCCAAAGCTCATTAGATAAACAGCTGCTGCTGGAACTGCATGTGAAATTACAGCAGCTGCCTTTTGCTGAGTAGGTCAAGTAATAATTATAGTACATTTTCCTACAGTTCTTGTTTTTTGTAAAATTAGTACCTACTACCAGGAATTAAATAACAACAGTAAGAATTATTCCTAATGCTAGACTGAGGTCTCACGCTCACAAGAAGTAACTCAACCTAATGCTCCCCTCTTATTACCTTTTCCTATTCATTCCCATCTCCCAGTCGGAAAGTTCTTTTAAAGCTAAAAATCCCTAAAATGGCTTCCAAATTCTCTCCTGTTTTGAAAACTGTGCATATGCGACAGCTGGAAACGAGACTTTTTTATTTAAACACCTGTGGAAAAAAAAAATGTTATCAACAGCAATGAGAGGGTTCTGTTGATTAGAGGATGTTTGCTACTCATTTGTAAGGGAAGTGATTCATTAAGTGCTGTCTGAAAACCATCTTCATACAGAATAAAAGGAAAACGTTTTCTGGTCGGTCGTGCTTACAGGAAGAGCTTGAACACCCACCACCACCTCTGGTTGCGACCTGCCCTCTGCACATCAGCGCTGCTCCAGCAGGCGATGGCACTTGTCAATGCACTTCGGCCTCCCCCAGCACGGCCACCACTGGCTGCTGCTTTTCCTGCCCCCTGCAACCAGCTGTACCTGTCAGTGCAATTTTACAGTCTCTTTCTCCAAGGATAGGAAGTTATCTTAAAACTGTGACACCCTGCATAGGGGAAGAAAAGCATTACTGATACTGTTTGCCCCATCAGGACCCAAGCACAGCAAGTAATAAATACACAGAAGCTATTTCGGTGTCCTGGGTCAGCTTTGACTTTACACAGTTTCCTGCAATACATTTCAGGGCACATCACGCTGTTGACTTCTGCACCGGTGTTACCCATCCAGCTCTCCGTGTACATTTGTTTTCATTATTCGTGCCCCCTCCTGCTGTTTTTTCTGACAAGCTTGGGATCTGAAAGCTCCTTTCCCAGACCTTTAAGTAACAGCCCATCACCAGCTGTACTGTGTATGGAAGGCTGCAGCTTGAATTTGTTTTCACAAAAGGCACATCACCAGACCTGCCTAATCAGCAGTTACCTAGTTTGCTCACACCAGACAGAGTCAATTTACAGACCATGCCTGCTGTTGACCCTGCTGTCTGCTCTGGATTATTTCAGTCTGCCTCCACTTTCTAAAATTAAATGTTAGTATTTTTAATTGCTGTTTTTAACTCTTGCCTGATTGGACACAAGCTCGCGCTGTTATGGATCTCTCCAAGGCAGGAAAGAGGGACGGCGTGTAAAGGAGCTACAGTGGGGCTGCTGGTAGTAACAAAATGGGTTTGTGCCGTTCCGGTCCCATCCATCTTCCATAGAACGTTGAATGGCGATGAAAAAGGTCAGGTACCGCTGTCCCCTCGCTACCCCTGCCCAGTTCACATGCACCATCATAGAATATTAGAATCATAGAATTGTCTGGGTTGGAAGGGACCTTTCAGATCATCGAGTCCAACCATCCACTTAACACTGCCAAAACCCCCACTACCCCATGTCCCTCAGCACCACGTCTACGCATCTTCTAAATACCTCCAGGGATAACAACTCCACCACTTCCCTGGGCAGCCCGTTCCAATGCTTGATAACCCTTTTGGTGAAGAAATTTTTCCTAATATCTAATCTAAACCTCCCCTGGTGCAACTTGAGGCTGTTTCCTCTTGTCCCATCGCCTGTTCCTTGGGAGAAGAGACCAACTCATGTTGCAGGAACTCCAGCTCTTGGAACATGATGCCTCATAGGACTACCAGTCTAATGCAAAGCAACTCTGAGGTTGCTACTCGTTCATGTTGCAGCTGAATGAGCTTGTAGATGTTGGAGGATGTATCTTGTGGGTCGGCATCTCAGGCTTGCATATGCTAAATGGTGAGATTACAGATCATGATATTTTATTGCTATTCTTTCTTTTTGTTTTTGAAGACATATGAAATAAAACTTGTACATTCAGAATAATAACTGCAATATAATTTTGCAATAATTGTGAAAAATATAGCCTATATTTCTGTCTATTACTTAAAGATATTACTGAATTTGACCAATGAAAGTATGAAAATCGATTTTTTTTTTTTAAACCAAGAAAACAAATGGCTGGTGAAATTTGTTATAGCATTTCTTTCTCTGAGTTTTAATGAGACTTTTCTTTTTTCTATGCAACTATCTCCAGTTGATGCCATTTTAAGAATAATTTCACAGTCTGAGAGAAATGCAGGCTATCCTACACAGTTTGCTATATAAGATGCCAAAGATTTCCAGTCTGAAAATTCCAAGTTCAGCTCCTTATAGTACGATCAGTTTTCTCTACCCATGACCAGGCTCTGACCATAGCAACACAGACCCGGAATGATCATTCAGGAAACAAAC
The DNA here is from genome assembly GCF_028500815.1 of Rissa tridactyla. NCBI lineage: Eukaryota > Metazoa > Chordata > Aves > Charadriiformes > Laridae > Rissa > Rissa tridactyla. The sequence goes on from NC_071471.1 coordinate 4,404,124, forward strand.
TCAGCACCTACCTCAGGGATTATGGATGACCATGGAAATGATGAGGCTGAAGAAGAACCTACAGATGCGTCTAGTTTGGAAACAAGTACCTGAATACTCCAGCCGCTGTCACCTAGTGTGCAGCAAAAACACAGCAGGTCTGCTGTAACGTTTGTGAGTTAAGGTCATCAGCACTTCAGATAGATTAAAATTTTAGCCTCAGAAAGCATTTACTTGATTTTTCATAAGATTTTACCAAGATTTAATTTGCTGTTTCTATTTTCTTAGCGCACGAGGCCATGGACCTAGGTCCATTACCATCAGGACAGTGATAAAAACTTGAAATAAGCTCTTTGATTGCTTCCTACTGCTGCATTTCAGTCTGGCGGCTGCAAATGCCGTGTGGAAGGGTCCCAATGGACTCCACTGGTCCACGACCACTTATCCTTACCGGCCTGCAGAAAGAGGTGCTTTCCAGTGCCAGTGCTGCCTTTTGACAACCTTTCTTGATTTTTCCAGTGAGACTTCCACGCTGCCAGGACAGCCAGTGGAGCTATGAAGGCTGCAGTGTTTGTGGTCTAAGGATGAACGATTGTTTTACATAATGCTTGTACAGTACTGTTGTATTCCAGTGTGCCATGCAATGACCAACCTAATGTGCATATGTGTAACAGCTTCATAACACCCTAGTGTGTCACTAAATCAACAAGGCAAAGACATTTTTAAACCCAAAAGCTAATCAAGAACATTCAAGATTTCTTGTTTCTTTGGCATATACCTATAAGAATAATGAGTGAAAGTAGAGTAGATGTTAATGCGCAAATCTAACTGCAGAAACTACCTGTCTGAACACCAGCATGAAAACTCCTGTTGTCAAGGATGAAAGACAAGATGTCTCCCATTTCCTAGAAGTGCTCTTCATTTACCTTGTGAAAGCCAAACAAAGCTAATATGCAGGTAAGGATGCTGCACGAGCTCCTTACCTCTCCTGCTCAGAAAATGCCACGTATAGTCCAAGACTGAAGCTAGGGACTCATAGGTAGCAGTCACAGTATCAAAAAAGCTTCTTTTTGGCTGAACAGATGTGAACCAAATGTAATGATGCCAACCCTTAATCTAAACATTTCTACTGTAAAGCAAATTCTGGTACGTCTGGTATCTAGGTTAACTAGATGACAACTTCTTGGCAAATTCTTCAAGTAAATGAGAGTTCCTAGACGATTATTAGAGTCAATGAGTTTCATGAAGGCTCACAGCTGTTCTCTGAAATTCAGAACTTTCTAGCTTTGACTTCTGATCTGAGAAACCAGTTTTACGGAAGCCTTATAGATCAACAGGGTGGACATGCACTTGATGGTGATTGCACCACAGGTGGTCCCCATTAGCTGATGCTTTTCATATTGATCTCTCCTCTAAATGGATAATGTTTAGTAGTTTCATAGGCAATGAAGCCATCAATATCTGTCAGTTGTTACACCTCTTTGACCTCAGTATGTGGCAAACATTGCTATAAGTTTTTTCTGTTTTGTTTGTTTTTAGTTTTTCAGTTAATCTGACTGCAACATAGAGCATGAGGTTCAGAGGGTTGAACAAACACAGACAAGGCATTTGTGTAACTCCTCTCCAAGACATAAGTATCACATTTTGCATCGTTCTCTTAATAATACTAATGATTTATGGGACAACAATCAGTTCTCTCGCCAGTAAAGTAAGTTTACAGTGATTTTAAATGAAGCATCACTCTAAAACATGTTTTCATAAATCTTGTGGTTTTATCTGATTGTCAAATCAATGTCAGAGACCACACAGAATCTAAAAATACTCATGTAAACCCTTCTTCAAGTGCTTGACATCGATCCATCTATTGTACATCTTCATGCTCAACACAGGTTAAAATAGTGCAGCTCACAGTGACATTGTAACTCGAGGCTGCTAAGCTGACAGAAATAATTTGTTATGCTGCTTACAACTAACAAAACCCCTTTTGCTTTTGGGCAGTTTTTGAAAATACTACTCTCAACCTTTTCACATGTGAACTCTCGCTGTTCCTACCATCTCTTACAGTCCTTACACAAAGGTTTGAAGCCTACAAACACACTCAAAACTAGAAGGAGAAAGAGGAATGTCTGACTACATAAAGAAAGGACCCCACTGCACCAGAACAGGCAGCTAGTCCTTTTTGTTAAGTTAAATGCATCTAAACCCATACTAACTTCTGAGAAGAACCAGCCTACTTGATCAGAGAAGCTCAAACTGGCAAAACACAGCAGTCTCACCAAGTGCTACAAGAAGCTTCCGTTTCTGCTGGTGTGCCAGACTGCTCGGTAGTGGTTTGATCCCTGAAATTCACTCCTCTGGACCGATCGTTTCCCTCCAGCTCTTCTTCCCTGCCCTCTCTCCCCTACAGCATTTCTCTGTTCTGCACTTCCACTTTGCCAACTCACTCCTAACAAAGCTTACCCTTCACAAAGTAATATCACATGGAATAAAATAAAGTTGTGGAGCTAGCAATTCACGTAAACCACATAACTGTGCCTTATCTATTAAAAATCTTGGAGCTGTTTAGAGAGTTGAAAGAAATAAGAAGATCTCCAGCCCATCTAGCCATCCCAAGGTAGAATCCGTTCTGAAACGCGTTCTGTGCTATACAAGCCATATGCAACCTACTCCAATCTTAGCTATGTTTACCACTGGAAATTTTCTATAACTCGTTATGAAGTGAGGACTGTTCATTACTTCGTGCTGCCTCAGAGTCTTTCCTATTCAATTCTTACCTTTTAGCCTTATTCCCTTAGCCATAGGGACTATGGTAATAAAATAAACAATGGATGTGAAAAGGAAGCATTCTGATCTATGCAACTAAAAAAAATAATTATCACTAGCATACATATATAAAAATAAATGCTTTATCTCATCAAAAGGTTTCAGGCTTTCATAGTTAGTTAAGTATATCTGAAGGACAAAGGACAGCAATTTTTTTTCACCTACTTTTGGTTGCCTCTTAGTTAACGGGAAAAACCAGATACCAGTAGACTATGATTTATCCAGTACTAAAATTCCCCCTCTTACTAACTTCAGTTAAGGTCTGCTCAGCTTCCTTATGCTAGGCACCTAATATTGGTAGTTAAATTTAGCGAGGAAGAACTTCATCCTGACGACCTTCAACATCCAGCCATAAATCTACAGCAAAACCACCTCCCACAGTCATATCCAAACTCTCACACCCTCCTTCTGCTCTTCAGGAAGGGAGGCAAAGGGTGGTTTCAAGTTATAAAACAGGAGAAGACTGGGTGTGAAGCTTCACAACTGTAATTCATTCCCTTCTGCTATGGAAGGCGCTCATTTTCTCAGGTGCAGTCAATAGAAATGTAGCTGTTTACTGCAGTGGGGTCAGCAGGAGCTCAGCTCCCTGGAACAGCTGTAGTGTAGATACGGGCTCCGCAACAAAGCTCAATTCAGAACAAAGGTCTTAGTGTCTGCGAGGCCAGGAAAAATACATCAACACTTGTCTGAAGTGTGGCCTTGAGCTAGAAACTATTCATAGCTTCTTTAAGCTTTTTAATCTAGCAAGCAGCAGAGTTTACTGCTGCTTATTTCTGGAGGCACGCATTTGCCTTAGCTCGAGGTTGGCTTTTGTCTGTGAAATTGCACCTCCAGCATCTTTCAAAGGGAAAAATTACCATCTGGCATGTGTGTGAGGACAAGCCAGTGATGGCTGTGAACTTCCTGGTACGCGCCTGTCATTATTGACTGAAGGGATTCCTGTACCTACCCACGAGCAACTGGTCTTGGCCAGGCAATACTCTAGAGATCCTACAGTAGATGGATTTCCATTCCCATCCCAAATAGCAATTCCTCTGAGGCTGGGAGTTCGTAAGTTAATGGAGGAGTTTAGTCTCCAGAGCTGTTTTGTACCCAAACGCTACTTTCATAGAAGAAGAGGTCATCTGTGAATAGCCCTGGATATGCAACTTCAAGAAAATTAAGATAAAGCAAATTTCCAATGAGAAAGAACAAGAAGACTGATAAAAATAAGTGAAGAAAACAGAGACTGAAATTATTTCAGATATTTGCATTTGTGTGAGACAGTAGTAAGAATGCAGGAGGACATGAAGAAGAATAAAATTGCACCTATCACAGAAACAGTTTAAAAAAAACCCCTCAAAACTTAAAGGAAGAATAAAATAAGAAAATAAATCATAACTGAAAGGATTGGGATAATACGCTTTTTGAGTAAATGATAAATGAATTAGAGAGAACAAACTGCACCAGCAGTAGTCCTTACTGAAGCAACTCAATAAAAACAGAGAGTTTCTAGTTTTGAAATAAAATCCCCAAACTGAATTGTAGAATGGAACCAGGAGAAGCATGGGACAAAGGGGAATTCACATGCAGTATCACAACACAGCCCGAATTCTAGTAACCAAGTAGCCCTTTTAGATTTAAGAGAAAGTGTATTGTTGAAAAAGGATTACTTGTTTTTTAAAACAAAGTTAGCAGAAACTCGAATATACAAACATTAGCAATATTTTATTAAATTTGACAATAAATGCTCCTTTCTGTCAAACATAGCAGAATTTGCAAGTGTTTTCACACTTCCCTGGTGTGCCTCAGAGCTGCAGTTGGGAGTGTTTTACTGGAAAAGTCTCCTTTCGTGAACTTAACCCTGCCCTTTCCTCCTGGACGAGGAAAGAGGAAAAATCCCAACAAAGCTCCTGGCTGCAGCAATTAAGGTTGTATCCTCTCCTGGGTGCTGGTGAGCCTTCGGAGAATCAAGATACCCAAATGTACCTCTAGGAAAAAAAAAAAAAGTAAAAAAAACCCCAGCTAGCCCCAAAACCTGGCTTGCTATTTTTCTTTTTTGATTACATTTTCTGATCTTGCACACCGAAGTCAAGATTCATGAGAAGAAACCGATTGTTGCTATTATCTTCTATGAAGAGCGTGGTACGCTTACTCCCGTTACTGACTTGGCAGAGAAAAATATATTTATGGCAAATTGATGAATGTTATAGAAAAATCATCACATGGTTTAACATGGGAATCTCTACCAGCTGTCCAAGAGCGATTGGTTTTGGGTGTTACATTTTTTAGTGAAGGTCCATGTTTCCACTTTGATGAAATTACTCTAGACTTACCCGTATGCAAATGAGGGCAAAATTTATTCATCTGCTTAGCCAAATTTCACCACTACATAGGAGTGACCTTGTGAAAAGCAGAAAACCAATGCTGTACAACCATATCTTTATCATCAATCAGTAAAATATTGCGTGACTTCTTCTGAAAATGTATTTGGTGACAAACGAACCATATATTATTTTTAGAACCTTTCATATAGTCTTAATTGCTTTAAATTAGCGCCAGAGTTGTTTCTACAAATTAATGGATGAAATAGGTACACTGTACATCTCACTCTCCCAAACTGCCTCCTGCCTGAAGGTTCTGCCCCACTCCTCATTTTATTCCAGGGAAGATTTATGTCAAGTCCATTGCGCTGGGTCTGGCCCACGGCTGCTTTGCAGTCACAAGTTTTCTCTTTCTGTCCTTCACACCCATGAGATACAATCACGCGCCAGCCCAGAGCCATGTGGCCACAGTGACCCAGCGCTCACAAGACCTGCTGAAAAATAAGGTATATTAGCTGATTTTGCAGTATCACGGTAACGCGTCCTTTTGGGAAGAGCCTGTCTGACTTTAGCCACTGAGCGTGAATACCTGAACATACCCGCTCCTCTTTGCAGAAATACGAACGGATAAATATCTCAGGGAGGTCTGGAAACATCCAAAGGCTCTTAGAAGCCACGGTCGTAGCTGTGTAACTTCTATACGGACCTCAAAGGAGTTCATACAGATTTCTGAACTGAGCCCTCCTGCAGTAAAGTCAACAGCGGAATTCTCACTAACTGCCACAGCAACTGAACAAAATCATTACCTGCAAAATTTGTCTTTTTCGTTTTTTTTTTTTAATAATGCAGTTAAAGTGTTATCAGCTCAGACAGTCTTTCATGAATCTCTTTTTAATTGAGCTCTAGTATTATCACCTCTGCTTGCCAGTATTATCAACTTCTGTTTGAAAAAAAGTTACCGGCTCTTAACAGCTGTAAAGCAGAAAACCTGAATACCAACTGCCCAGCCCTACAGACTTAAGAGCTCCACGTGTATTATATTTTTTAGATGGCATCATTCTAAAGCTAAGCTCATAAGCACTGGGTGCCTGGCATTGCTGAGAGGGGAAAATTCAGATGACAGAGAAAATCCAGCTCTTTCTACCCTGAATTTACAGCGAACGGTTTTATGTCTCCTCCCGTCCCGAACGGAGTAGAACAAGCTAAAAACTGCTGCAAAGCGTCATTGTGTCTTTGACATATAGCTCAACATCTAGATTTGAGGATCAGACAGAACTGAACGTTCCATTTTAAAAAGATTTTAACAAAAAACTCACTACAGCATGTTAAGTCTGCAAACTGTGGTGCAGCCCTTTTCTTTGCATCAGTGCAATTTCCAGGGATTTTTTTTTATGTAGAAAGCTCTTTTCTTCTAAATTTTGGACTTACATACGAATAACTATAAGCATATTTTATAGCACTTTTTAGTGCCCAATAGTGCTCATAAATCAGGTAGTTATACTTGTAATAATTTCTGTGAGTGGGTGTTCGTGTGCGTGAGAAGATATGCAAAATTGGAGGGTGAGATGAGCCATGATGAACATTAAAGGGCCGGAAGCAGATCGATAGCTGGTGTAAATTGTCAGGGCTTCATTGATTTCGATGGTCCTACGATAAATACTAATTCAGCTGGTGCTAAAAAAAATGCCATCAGCTGAGCATCTGGTCAATAGCAGCAGAGAATGCAGAATGAGGTATCGGTGTTACCTCCACACTGAGCACTTGCGTTTACCTTTGAGTTGACTCTACATGGGGCAAAAAGGTAAAAAGCCCTGTCTATTCATGCTTTTTGAAATCTCCTCTATTGGCTGGAGTAGTGCCTGTGGGTACGCACGTGGAGAGAACGATGCACATACATACAAGAAGTCATTTTCTCTGCAAAACAAATACATGGGTTTTAACGCTGTGACGGTACTTTTATCTTCAAATGAAAAAAAAACCAAAACATTTCAAGATACTGTATGAAAATCACTTGTACAAATTTGTTGCACTTCTATGAGGATTTTCATTCATCCCCAAACTAAATTCAGAATAGGCTTTAATCCACAATTTACATACAATACTCAAATTCCTTTTAGAAACTAAACCTTATTACAGAAATTATCTTTTCCCCTGTGTATGAATTTCTGAGAATTATAATATCAACCAAAAGGAATGAAGCCAGGTTGCACATAAAAACCTACACTCCCTAGGTGATTCGCAACATTTTTTTGTAAACAATTTTCACCAGATAAAGTTCATTACCTTGTTCTAACCGTTTCCCATTTCACAAAGTTAAGTTTCTACTGAATCTGTAAATAAGGAATCAATTATACAATGGCATTAACAGAACCTAAGAGAAAAGGACTTTGGGCACGGCTGGTGGTTAACTCGGCTTCTGCTGCGTAGTTCTATCAAACCCTTTATCAAGTGACGCTCATTCCTAGTCTGCATACAAATGTATTGATGTGCCAGAATTAAATCAAATTAAAATGTTTAGAATAAAAGCCTGTTCGCCATGTTTCGAATTGTTCATATGTATTTGGAGGCCTCAGAAGGACATCCTAATCTTAAAGTGTTATTATTCCGAACAGAAAAAGAGATCTTTAATGTTATTTGGAGAAAGTCCCTTAGCTTCCAGACCGGAAAAAAAGCAGAACTGCTGCAACAGGTATTTTGACAAGAGCTTTGAATGAAAAATAACAGAACCTCTGCAGGGAATTTCCCATTAATCTAATTTATTTGGGAGCACATTTTCACAATAATAATTAAATTATCTAATGTTCGCTTACATTAAAAAGCGATCATCTGTAACAGTTCATTACTAGAAAAAAGGGAGGAAAAAAGGCCAATATTTTAAACCAACAGCACAAGAAAAAACCAACAACGTACAAACATCAAAGGAATGCCATGATGTTCGACAGCTTCCTATAAACTCAGCTGTTTCATCTCTTAGTGAAGTTGGCAACAGAAATTCCAGCATTTTCTGTGCAGTGGTGCCTTTAAAGCTGTAACGTATTTCTTTGTTAGACCTCTAGTCATCCGGTTTTCAGGCTGTTTCAATAACCAAAATATCCCATAATTAAAGTCTTGTGACACAGGAACCCGTGTTTAGCACAGAGAATGAAAACAACAACCACGTTTCCCTATGGACCGTTACGTTCCGGTAGTTCATCCGTGCCTTGCAAGTCTTCGGTGGGTGGAGAATGCCATGTGTAACCAACTGAGATACCATTGAGCAAAATGCGTTTTTATCTGCTTTATTTCTCCTAGAAATGTCAGCACAGCACATTATATTGCCTGTAATTTTAATAGATAAACGAGACAATGATTCCATTGTTATTCTTTTCTCAAAATGGTAGAATACATTTTCTTAAAAAGGTCTGCAAACATATTTACAAAAGTGTGAAAGCAATAAATGCAGGCTTTTTTATATTTTTACTGAACTTCCAAAGACTGACTGATAATCCTAATTTTATTGGAAATCTGGTCCAAGGATGATACAAGAAATTAAATATCACACTCATTTTTTCTTTCTTGTAGGCTACCGTGGAAAACAAATCAAACAGATAAATATTTTAAAAAGAACAAACTTATATTCCATGAAGCATAATGAAGATAATCCAAAACCATTTCCTAGATTTTTATTTTGTTTCAGCTTTCAAACATCTCTTGGTCTTTCTCAATGTTGTGTTAGAACGTGGGACACCATCTTACTTTTGGAAAGCCAGCTGCTGTAACGGAATTATAAAGTAGCCACTAAAATATCGTTCACAGTATCTGCATCACAGGAGTGGGCCTTTTTTTTCAGACAGGAGTGATAAAATTTGTGTTGTTGCCTTCATCTTTCACATTTTAAATACTGTTGGCTGACAGAAAGAAAGTGTAGTGTCATGCTTGGTTTACCTAAATCATTTATTTTGTAACTAATAAAAGTAAACAATTACCAGATACTGTATATATAGAGATATATAGATATATGGCCACAAATAAACTATAGTAGAAAGTTATTTTGGTTTTGATAAAGTTAAGAAAAGCACATAAAATCATATTTCATGAATATCTCGTTTTATGGCCATCAATATTTTTGTATTTTTTTGTTTTGTTTCATCAACATAGCAAAATACAATCTTCCTATTAAACAATAATTATCAGATGGCAGACAATTCTTTTTATTGGTTTACATTGGCAGGTCACAGTCTAAAAGCACAACCACATCAGGCAGAAATTGCACACAGACCGCCCTGGATTTTGAAGACTATTTTTTATGCTTCTACCACAAGAGCTTAATTTAAAACCGGGGACTGTAACGCGCACTAATTAAATACATGGATTTCTCTTTTTCTTTTTTTTTTTAAATAGCTAAATAAAACGTCTGAAATGGCAGGACTTTATTTTGCTTTCAGCTCCAGTTTTACCGTTTGCGCTTGATGTTAGCAAACACGCTTTGAACTTCCCAGTGATCGTTACGAAAGTTCAATCACCCACATAAAATGCAGGTGAATTTTTTTCCCATCACAGAATACTGCGGATTTATTTCAATTAGGCCTGTTCCTTGGCTTTTTTTTTTTTTTTGCTGTTGATATTTGCATTTTTAACGTATTCCTGAAAACTAGGGGAGATTTGCATCTAATGCCGTGACAGCATACAGGGACAATGTCAGCAGTTGTGTAAGAAACGGCTGTAGGTGGGACTGGCCCACAGATTGGCGGTCGTGTTAGTCGTAGGAGGCATGTTCACGTCTTCAAAAACCAGACTGGTCATAAGATATTACTCTTTATTTGAGACAGTTACCATTACTTCATTAAAAAATGACAAAACAGCAATAAACATTTTAGCTCTTTAATGAGCAAAGATCAGGTCTCTTAGCATTGGAATAATATTCGTTATCCAGATTATCTTTATTTCACTCAGTGACCAGTAACATGGCCAAGAAGTACAAAGTAATTTTCCATCAAGTAGTATACAATTTTTGTGTGTAATAAGCTTTCATTCTTGAAAAAGAGTAACTGAAAAGAAATGTTTCTGTTACTGCAGTTAGTTTGTCAGAGAAAGTTCTTCGCATTATCTTACAAACTATCAAAATTGCTAGTAATTTGAAAAAATGTAAAAAAAAATCACATAACTTTAGTCTAATAGAAATATAGTACAGGTAAGAGAGAAAGTATTTATCAGGGATGTGCTCTTAAGTCCATCTCAATTATTTCTTTTATATAAATGTACATCTGATTACATATAAAAACATTTGGAAAGGACCATGGTATATAATTGCTGGAAAGCAACAGGGGAATGAAAAATTGCTTGTGATTTTAGAACATTCATTTCAAATCACACAAACGAATGTAGTATTGAGATTTTAAAATTCTCAGTCGTTGGCTCTCTCCCCATTCTTACACACCCTCTTTTCCTACACTGTTGCCATCTGGTCTAGAGAATTCATTTGAATGGCAAAGCTAATGTATAGCAAAAAAAGGGAATTAACTTTATATTAAAGTATTATAAGTAAACTTTGTAACATGCAACATGAGTTTAAACAATAAACTGAAAGTGTAATCAGAGCGGTAGTATTGGGGCGTTTTTATATTGCAAAATATCATTGCAATTAAATTTCTGGACACACTTTACCTCACCAATTTGAACCAAATAGATTGTAACTAAATCACAGCAAATTATAAGCCCTTCATTAAAGGAGATTCCATTAAAGTTATAGTTATATTAAAGTCAGAAATTATTCAGAGGGAAAAGAAAAAGAACATCGATAATACAGATTTTTTGTCTGGGATTCCTATCAGCGAGGGTTCACCACTGAATACCTAGAATGCCATAAATACCTTCAAGAACTGTTGCAACTCCTTCTATTTCTGAAGCTACCGTGAAATATTTTACTGTAATTACTTTTGCCCCTTTTAAAAACTTCTTTAGGTTGTGCCAATTGATGGAGAAAGCTTCTATTAAAAACTCCAATGGGATGAGAAGAATTTTAATTACGGCTTAATCAGCAGCACAGCCACCAAGCATATAAATGATCATGCACATCGTGCTAAAAATATCCAGTTTCCTTTATTCCCACAACTTTTATACTGACAGCACTTATGTGATAATGTTGTACCTGCCAGGCTGTAAAACTTCTTGGACCGGCAGATTTCAGCATGAGCCCCTTTCTAAGGCCTTAACAGCATTGGTGCTTTGTGTACTTATTCAAATATGTAAATATGGTCTACACAAGAAAACAGGTCCAAATAAAAATTGGTGAAAATTATCTGACATTCCATTAGTGTGTCCCTTGTGCATATTTATAGGTTTTTAAAATTTTCAGTCATAGTTCTTTCCTGTTTGTGTTGCACATGCCTAATTCCATTATGTAACTTAAATCTTCAAAAAATTAATACTTGAATGTGAATGAAAAAGTATCATTCAGGACAACTGCTTCAAGCAATTGCAAACAGTTGGAATTTTTTTGTTTTTTCTTTTGTTTGTTTTGTTTGTTTGTTTCTTAAGTTCATTTGATATATGTACAATTCATTTTTTTTCAAAACCCCAAAAGTTCTTGATATGTATATTCACATAATATTCCTCCATATTTAAATAGTAAGAGTCTTGTAGGTTGAAAGCCAAGTAATCTTCAGTAATATCACCTACTGTAATCCATCAAAAAATAAAGTTTGTTTCGTCTTGTCTGGCTATACCCTGGTTGTTGAGTGTGAATGGGGGTGGGGATGAGGATGGGGCAGAGTATTGTTCTGTCCTCCGGTAAATGTATTGAATGTGTGTAGGGGCTGAATCCCTGGTATAGTGTTGGGGATCATTGTGATGGTGTTGGGTGTCATTAAGGGAATATCATCAGGAGACCTTCTCATAGCTAGCGTGTAGTCTGGGGGACAGGCGGTCCTAAGAACCACCTCATGTGGATGGATGGACTCACATTCATGATCCAAGTCAGTGTGCTTCATTTGGAGGGACATTATCTCCTCTTCTTGTGCATGGGTAAGATCATTGGTAGTAGTACGTTGTGGGCTACATCTCCTATGAACATCATGTCTCCGCTTGTCTTTTTTGTAGTACAATGCTGCAAAGGCCAAAATGTTCAGGAACAGCAAAGATGCACCGACTGCAATAGTAACACTCAATTCTGTTGAATAGTCTCTTTGATCCACTGAAAATGGGCTTGGCTGTTGTTTGGGATCATCTTGTTTGGCTGTAGGAAAGGCTGAAGTAACAGAAACAGAATTTTTCCTTGTTGGTCTGAAAGTATTATCAGTTGATGGCACTTTAGTTGTGGTAGAGGTATACTGTGAAATGTCGTTAAGATTGTGCAGATGAGGTACCAGTTCCAACCAAAGGTTCACTTTATTGGCCCTATAATGTTCTTTAACTCGTGGTTTTAATCCAATGTGAAGATACAATTGGTCTTTCTGAGAATATCTCGTCCATGCTACTTCTTCGAAACGATTTGGTTTTGTATGGATGAATTTTGTATCTTGCGGCACTGGTTGATTTGGGTCACTAAAAAAAAAAGTAGATCTCCAATGTTACAGAGTATTTCAAAAGGAATTATAAAATTAACATAATTAACATTTTATACTTAATGTTTAAGCCTGCCTTTGGATGGAGCAGAATGCTATTTCCTAAAATTAGAGGCCTTAATAATCTCGATTAGAAACAGCATTGCGCAAACGAACCCTTCTTTTACATAGACTTCAGCGACTTCCCTAGTTCCCCCAAATGCCAGTATCTCTCACGCTGGAATCTTTTGCTGCTGAGGTCAGATTGCCAGCAATGTGGTAACGGGGACAAATGTCTACAAGAGACCAGGGTGAGAGGACATTAAGCTTTGCTTTTCTTTTTTGATGACATATAGCTCATAAAGCTCAGCGTTTCAGTTCATCTGCAGTATCTGTGGCCTTCCAGAGGTGAAAGACCACAGCGTAACTCAGTATAACACATAGAGACTTAAGAGTCCGATGGCCAAAGGTAGAAAGGCGTTTTGAACTACCAGTGAAAGCAGAATTCATGAAAATGACAAAATTTTTCAAGTTTGAAGTTACTTATTTATGGTCACAAGTGTCAATTTAAAACAAAATACATAATTAAAATAAGCTGTATTATATTTGATGCAATATTTATGTCATTTCCTGTCTCATGGGGTGAAAATATCATCAGTGCTGGGGTAAAGTCAATTACTAATATTGCCATTTTTAGCTATACACATATGTTAAATGTTTGGTTTTGCACTTTTCTAGGGATCCCTTAATTATTTTTGTGTACAAAGTATTTTTTTAAATTTCTTCACTCAGAATTTTCACAAAGATGTTTTATCCCTCTTTTTACTAGAATGCGTAAGTGAGCTGAGGGACATTACAATGAACATAAGTATCCAACCCAATTCTTAATCTCTTATCCATCCTACAAGTACAGAGGCATTCCCAAGGGAGATAAGCAAGGCAAAACACTACTATTCATTATCTCGTACTCACCCAGTTTTTGCAAAGTTTGTCCAGTACGTCATCACCACCGCGCTTAGCATGACATCATTTTTGGAGAAATTACAAGGAAATAATTCAGTAGGACCAATCATGGGGATTCCTAGTACGTAAGGAACCTCATCTCCATGGGCTGCATCTGCCCATGCAGGTACCTGATCTGTCTGGCAATGATGGTAGAAGGCATAGAAATACGTCGGCGATCCAAAATTGGAGTGAAGATCTGCCGTAGCCACCGCTGGTGCAACCCACTGGTGATCAGTAAACAAAGCCAGCAGTGTTTTCCTTCTGGTCTCAGGATTGTGTCGATCTGCCCAGTCCGTGTACATAAATTTAATAGTTTCCCTCAATATATCTTTGCCTTCAGGGTATCCGTATAAGTTATCGACAAAATTAGAAACTGCAAAGTCAAAATCACTAGCTGATATACCATCTTCGCTATCCACAATATTTTCAACAAATTTTAACCCTTCCCCTTGGTTAACTCCCAACATGATGTCGTAATTGAGGAATTCTCCTTGTTCCATCAATATCTGAGGATCGTCTGGTATCACATCGCCATCAATTACTGGTCCAAAGGCTATATGGTATCTTGCTGGTTGAATGTCCTGGTCGACAAGTTCTCTATAAGGCTTCTTCTGTAGACATTCTACCAATTCTACAGTGTCTGACATGTTGCAACCGACTTTTGTAGCCAACATCCTGGCGTATTTTGCAGGCTGAAAACTAACTGCCCAGCTGGAGAGAGCTGTTCCGCTTTGAGCTATTGCTCTTTGAAAAAGTCCTGTGGGGAGAAATATTTAAAAACTACTGAAGTGACCTTGAAACAGCTACATACTTGAAAGATTCAAAGGAGTTCTTTGAAACAATAGAAAACTTTAACAGAAGAGATATTTGAATCTTAATAGTACTTAAATACGCAAGATGGTGAGATCTGTCTGTCATTATACCTACAGGTAATGTACACAAAATAAATGCAATATGCGCAGAAATCGAAGCAAATGGTTCTACCTCGATGTAGTCCAGCTGAGGAACAGAGTTTTAAAAAAAAACTCAGGAAGAGAAAGAAGTGGCATTACCTTATTATGTAGGATAACACTATTAGCTTGAAAGAAATTCCTGAAGTTAAAGCAATTTATAATTTGGAGGAAAAGCCAACGAGTCTCTGAAATGGATTGAATTTCTGGATATTGCTCGAGCCATCCGCAGCATGCGTACACACCACGATGTGTTAAATAAACCTAATATACCGCTTTTCTGTGTTTTGTTTGGGATTAAACTTGGTTCGAGAGGTGCAGTGCTTTCGAATTGTGTATCATAGCAAAAGTTTATGTTCTGGAGTAACAGATGAGTAGGTACTAGGCAGCTACTAAATTTTTAAGTGTCTAAGAGTCAAGATCTCTCCTTGTAAGGAGTATTTTTAATGAAGGTTTATAGTGATTACAGCTATAGAAAAAGGGAAATTATATCTTTTACACTATTTATCTTTGTAATTCAGAGATTTAAACATATGTTCAGGTATTCATTTAGGGAGGCGAGAGAGAGAGTATGATCTGGCTCTGCATATAAACTTGTAGCAAATCCCAAAGACTTCCATGCAATTAATTTGAATTTATGCTGATTTAACTAGCACTCGGGACCAGAAATTCTACTCATAGAAATAACAAAACATGTTTAAATTGATGTTTGCTTCTCCCTTCTGCAAGCATTTCTGAGCATATAGTGGATGAAAGCCTTACCCCCTCGAGTCAGTGAATCAATCAAATTTTTTTGCTATTGACTTTAATGCAATTAAAACTCCGCCCTTGTTCCCAAACTTCTTGTGCTCCCTTTATGTTGTGGCTTTGCCTTTTCCCACTCCCTTTGGGAGGGGCGTTCTGGCTCTGAAAGAGATAATGAGTCTGAACCTTCGGTAAAAAAAATGGAGAAAAATCACCCTCTTATAATGCTCATGTCTAATATCAGAAACTTAGATCATATTTAGGTAACTGTGGCCTTTCTATTTGTTTTTGCATTTTCATGGAAGTACGTCCAGGTCGTTTCAGTAGCACATCTTTTGCACTAATTACTGGAACATACTTTATACTGGGCCCTACCTCCTATACCTCACTGTAGGTAATACCAAAAGGTCTATAGCATGCCTAAGTCATACTGATTGAAGATATATGGGTCAAAATTTGGTTTTACTTATGCTGATAGGCACCTGGAGTAATTCCACTGACTTCGGTAGAGTTGCTTAGGGACTGGAAGTGACATCTGGCCCCACTGAATTTTGCTAAGAATGTATCTTTGGTCCAATGCTCGATGAATAGCTGGATACACCCTCTAAAGGAACTGGAGTGAAGGTGCTCAGCTTACCTCAGAATTTTATTCTAATGATTGAAAAGATGGCTTTTACTTTGATAAGTAACATATTCCTATTGATGAAAAGCTTCCATAGGCTCTAACTCAAGGCAGAGACATGCCCTTACAGCCTCTGTTGCAGTACCAGACTCTACGCTCAGAAGTTACTTGGAATCAGTTGCTGGCAGAAAACGTTTTACAAGCTTCTTCGGAATTTTAAAATCATTCTCAACTGTATTAGGTCCAAATCCAAAACTCTTAAAATCAGATAGGTGTAGGGACTAAAGTATGTAAACTGAAGCCTCTCCTTAAATTTATGAGAAGTCATATCCAAGATATTATTTCCTTGCAAGATATGAGTAAAAAATGAGACAGAACTTGAGCTATAAAGCAGGTAAAAATATATTTGCATGTTTACAAGGTCAGATATTGAGCTAGTATAAATCAGCTCAAAGTCAGTGGAATTACCGCAGAGGATCCAGGCATTGTAATAAATGTAACAAAATGACAAAACTGAATTTTCACAAAGATGTATTTCATGATACTTCATAATGTTTCTTTTTTGCATAACGTGTAAATCTATTTTTATTGCTTTATTAAATATCTCTGAACAAGGACAGAAAGTCTAAGCTACGTATTAAGAAAATGCTGATATAAACACTATGGCTTGCTAAGTGCTACATAAACATTAAATGTTGGATTAAGTAAAAGTGGTCAAGTCCTCTGGCCATAAAGTTATCTTAGCAAATGGAACTAAACATCTCTCCTTCTGCCGAAGAATCCTTAAGGAAATATTATTCCTCTCAAACCATTTGGTGAAAAAATGAACAACAGTATGAAAAATTATTTTCATTCTGTCATATAATTCCTGGCAGAAATTGGTACCACACAGGATGGGGAACTACATTTTTATCTGATAATGCATATGATTATTATAGCTTATGGGCTTCAGGCTGATGGAAAGAAGATTTACATGTTCAATGGACCATATCGCTTTGTGACTCCTATTCAAAGTCTCACCACAGTAAATAATAATAATTCGCATATGTTCATCTACATTTTCAGAGCACCTTCTAAAGATGGGTGCTGTTCTGCCCACTTGCAGATGGGCAGCTATGAACAGCACCATCTTGAAAGAGGCTGAATGGTTCCTCTCAGCTACCAAGGGATCCTTTCAAAGGGAAATGAAGGAAGCAAAGAGAGCATCCGAATGTATGAAACAAAAGGTTTTTTTGAAAATCTTAAGAGATGTGCAAATGTTTGAAAACTCGAAATAACTCTTCTTATTTGAAGCTGACCAATTTTTATTTTAATATGTTTTTTAATGGCAGGTCTAACCATACCCAAGCGAAACATAACATACGTGGGGGTGTGGCACATTGTTCTGTTTAATCAAAATTTCAATAGAGCACGTTTTTGCTTTCTTATAAAAGAAATCCTCAAAAATTTACTTTTACAATTAGATTTTAAGTATAGATTGGTAAGCCCTCTCCAGTCCCCTTTGATCTGCTACATTGGCAAATTAGTGCATCAGTTTCCCCAGACAAATTCTGCTCCTGGCAGACTTCTGGATGTGTGTTAGAATATGACGGGGTAAAATTTGCTGGTGAGAGGCAACACGTGACTGTGCAGATATTGTAAATGTGGCATTTTGCATTAATGTCATGTTGCATCAAGAAGATCAAGATTAAGATCAAGTAAGAGTTAGGGGAGGATAAATCAGGTCTCTTCATTCAACCTTAAGCTAAATCCTGTACGACAGAAGTTATCTTGGTGAGTTCTGATGAAAAAAGGTGGTGCAGCATGACCCTCAGTTCACAGTGGGGTGAGGTAATGCTTACATATTGTTCCTATAGGCCAGTCTATAAATAAGTCCGATTTAACTGCAGGTACTTATGGAAAAAAAAAAAAAAAAAGATTACATTAAAAACCAAATTGAGGAAATAGACTAAAACTTAAACCACAGTCTGTTTTCCACTAGACTTTTCTTGTAAAAGTTATGTTATTCTCTCATTTAAAATAGTGTAAAGGCCTTATTCTAAAGAATCTGTCACTTCTATTGACCTCAGTGGGCTCTGCATCATGACTTTGGGTAAATGCAGCTCTTTAATGTCAGTGGAATTATTTTTTTATGACTGGCCAATTAGTCCCCCATAGAGATACAGCAATATAAATTAGTGGAGGATCGTATGCACAGGGCACAGTGCGACGTCCCTGGTAAAACTAGACAATACAGATAAAAATGTGTGAAAACAGTGAGACAAGAGTAATGTGATCAATAAGCAATAGCCATGCAAATGAGAGAAACTGTGTGGAACTGTGGTGCAAAAAATCATAGGAAAAAAACCTGGGTGCCTCAAACAGCCTGTTTTTAATTTCCTGCTGTCTGCCTCAACTAGAGAGAAAAGGTGTTAGTTATGGAATAGGAAAAAACATATAGAAGAAAATCCATTTGCAACTTGGATGCTTTGACAATTTTGGATCATGCATGCAAAACATTCAACCATTCTTTTATTAGATGACAGCAAGTGAAGTTCATGCAGTTTCAGACAAAAGATTTCTGAACTAGGTATTTGTTTCCTTCACACAAAACAATAGTTTTAAGCATTTCATCTATTAGCCTGAAAAGAGAAACTGTGTCATTTTAGTTTTCTTTAAATTATACTCCTCACGAGAAACTCAACGTGCCTTTCATGACTGTCTGAATATAGACAACCTCATCTACTGTGAGCATGACTGGCTGGTTTTCCAAAAAGGACACCCTTAGGTAAGAATGAAAAGAGACAAAAATGATGCACCAAGAAAATGCTGTTCAGAAGTCTGCTATAAAGTGTTCCTACAAAGCTCCATAGGAAAAAGAAGAAGTGACCCAAAATTTAAACATGCACAGAAGACCTGAGGGAGAAGGTGGCTTGTACAGCCTTTAAAAAGTTTGCTTAATGTCGACCTGAACTCAACAGTTCATAGGAACAAAGAGAATATACAGAGCATCACATAGTACTAATGGCGGTGGCATGCAGACACCAAAATTGTCAAAATTTGCAACCTGCATAATACCTTTGGTTGAATTGCTCCAACGGTTACCTTCAGAATAATGGGATAAAGTCAACAGATTGACGCATGAACCGCCTGCACCAGATCCAAAAACAGTTATTCTTAATGGGTCACCACCAAAGAACCCAATATTTTCACTAGTCCATCGCAAAGCTTGAATTAGATCAAGGAGGCCATAGTTCCCTTTTGCTGCTTGGTCCCCAGTGCTCAAAAACCCTGTGAATGAAAACGAAAAAAGAAAGGGTTAGCAACCACTCTTCTCAGCAATCCTGTTGCAATCTTCTAAGTAAGATTTCAAAAGTATATGCCATTAAATATCATGCAACTACGTATTTTTCCATATTCCCTGGACAACAGTTTGCAATTTTGTGCTCTTCCTGAAACAAATTATTTGGTATTCACTCTTTTGGCCCGGATAAATTAATGTAGGGAAGATGAAGATACATCCCAGGCAAAATGCTCACCTAAGTCTTAACAGGTCACAATGTTTTACTCCCGAAGACTTTGTGTTGATTGCACTAAGAGGAAAGGTTTAGCAAACAGATCTGCTGCGGTCATTTTGTAAGTGATTTGGTCAACTGTGTATTGCACTTCTGTACTTAGATGCAGCCATGGGCTTTGCACGTGGCTGAGAGGCCACAGTTCTGCTTCTCTGTAGACTGTGGTTACGTCCCAGCAACATGCTCTCTTTTCCTTTTTTTCTCACCCCAAAAATGCAGCTTATGTCACAGGACAAGCCGGGTTGAACAATGTGAGCATCCCTCACCTCCCTGAGCTCCGGCCCATAGTCATTACCCTGAGTTAATTGAATCTACATTAAATGGATAAAGACAATGTAAGCTGTTTCCATGACCCCTTAACATCAAAAAGATAAGAGCTCAGGGGTAATCCGGAGAGCACAAGGATTGCTCCCTTTCATTCATCCTGGAAGAAAACCAGCAGAATGTGTCAGGTGCAGGAACTCTGTTTTACTCCTTACTCCCAGCAGTACCCTCGTATTCAGATGGCTGTTACTCTCGTCCTTAGAGCCTGCTGACTCTAAAAGGTGGACAATAAAAACTTTGAAGAAAGTCTCTGTTGATAAAAGACACGGCCTTGCTTTTGGATCCCTTCTGTTGACATTTCTGATTTTCTCAGCTTAATAAACAAATGTTTAAATAATACTAGCATTATGAAGTAGCCCAGCACCGCCATTTGCATATCAAACTGATTTAATGCTCACTAAATCGACAGCGTAACTGTTTTTCAGTACATGCTTTGTAGAGAAATGCAACCATTACAACAATTATTTCCACATTAATTAGATATTAGTGGGTCTTCTAGTCTTGTCAAAGTTCTACTGATTTAACTCTCTTGAGTGCAGCCAGCCTACTCAAAAGAAGTTTACAGTAGTTTTTCAGACAAATGGCTCTCAAAGGAGTCCTACTGTTTCATTATGACAATAAAGGCAGCTTTTGAGACATTTCTAAGAAGAAAGACACGAGTGTGTATACACATATAAAGTAAGGATTTTACAAGAATACAGATAGGCGCACACGTGTACCTATATTTGTGTATATAACGAACATGTCATTTGTTACTTTATTATTATCCTGATTTGAATTCAAATGGCAGGTGTGCACTGGGTATTCTGTCGTATGTGTAAAAATTGGTAATAACAGACCTTCTCCGCTGTAAACTGCGCTGGAAGCTAATTGGCCTGGCTGCCTCCGTAGCTGAGCTATGCTCCGTTTGGGGCGAGCGGCTTTGTTTGTGTAGGTCAATCCTGATTTTTGTTACCATGGAGAGGGAACAGGAAAGTGGCATGAGGTGCCAGGCCAGCAATTCTCCCACTTCCAGAGCTAATGTACCAAGTCTAATGGGCACACTTCATTCACTACAGCCGTAGTAAACTGTTACTCTGATACCAGACTTTAAAATAGCCACTATTCTACAACTAAAACCTGCCACGTTTACTACTTAACTGCTTAAAAAGGCAAAGGATAGAAGAAAATACCACCTTCATATTCAGGGAAAGCCCAGAAAGGAAGTCATAAATAGAATTAATTCATTCTCATCTTACTATTACAGCTCAGCGCTGAGTTGAAGTGAATGTGATGTTATTTTACTCTGCTTCGCTCTCTTTCCTTTTCTTCTGGGTAGCCAGAGGGGCTGGTGCATGCCCGTGTGACAGGATGGCCCCAGCAGAGTCCTTCCTGCACAGAAGCATTCACTCCTCTCCCTCATGCTCCAGGAAAACGTTGTCCCCCATAAAGAGTTTTTAAGGACACAGAGAGATGATATCTTTGAATCTACGATAGCAAATCTAACGAAAGCTTCCTAACCAGTCTCACTGCCTTCATCAGCCTGCTCGGAGCTGAGGGATGGTACGAGTGACTGTAACAAAATCAAAATGTAGGAATTTATGGGAACGACAGGTTCCTGTGGCTGCACATGCTGGGAAAGTCTCCCCCCTGCTTTGCATAAGTATACGGGTGTGGAAAATCAGTGACAAATCAGTTCATCGTGTGAAGCACATAAGTGACTGCACTGATTTAAGGGATTAGAAGAACAATTGACACTGGCGGTCCTCGAAAGACAGGCAGCAATGAGATGACAGCAGTTAGAGCTTTTACCAAAATTGTGCCCTAAACAAGTTCCTCTTTGCTTTTTTCCCTTTCCCTGGCTTGCAGATTCCCTGGGCCTGGGCAGGATCTGCTCTCAGCAGGGCTGCAGCGTCGGTTCAAAAGGATCCTGTAGATTTCTCAAAGTGATTCCAAGTCATTTATTAGGGAAATAGACAGTAGGACTGTAGCTGAGTTACAGCGATTGCCCTGAAGGAAAACAAATGCTAACACGTGGACTTCCTGAAAAAGTTGTTTTCCATACTCTGTATAATATGCAGCAAAGTGGGAAGCAAGTTAAGTCTTTGCCTGGAAAACAAGAGATTAAAATTATAGGAAAAGCCTTAGGGCAATCTCCTACCGTTAAATGAGCTCGCATCAAGCTCCGAAGCTTGATGGGGAAATGGGAAATCCTTGGGAAACTATAAATATACTACTTTTAAAGAATCTTTGCAAAAAGGATCTTAAAAAGAGACCAAAAGAGGAAATGTCTCCTGTTGCGAACAGCAGACATCAGGAACGTTGTATTCAGTTCAGGAAATGTGCCAGAAGGGGGAGCTTTCAGTTTATTTAAAAAAAAAAAAAAAGGAAAAGAAAAGAGAAAAAAAAAGGAAGTATTAATAATATTCTCCTCATTCATCTATATTAGACAAATTATGACTTGTGTCCAGAGCAACAGCTCCGATGCAAAAGAAATATCTCACGCCTCCTCAGCAAGAACCACGTTGGCTGACTTCCATATCTGCACAAGATGGATGATTATTGATGTTGACTTTCATGACATGAAACATTTCTATCTCATTTCTCAGAACCATAAGAAGCCTGTTAATATCTCGCCACCTGTTCATGCCTTTTTTCTTGCATGCGGTAGTATCCGCCTGGCTTAGAAGCATTCAGAATGTCATGAAATCAGAGACAGGACTCATAAAACAGATGAGGTTTTCTTTCCAGTTCGTGTTTGGGGTTTTTTCTAAGCAAGGAGTGCCTCGATACAGATAAACTCATCTAACTAAACACCCGGGGAGAAATGCTTTAACACGCAGCATCATACCCGCTCTGTAGGTCTGTGGGTGCAAGTACTTATTCCTATTTAGCACTTCGATAAAATAGAGATTGCAACAATCTGTGTTGTCTTTATCCCACGCGGAGCTTTCAGTATGTAATTAATGTAGACACCATACATTTCTATGCATTTCTATGACATGATCATTACACTATTTAGATATTAAGCTAGCAATTTTGAGTCACAGAGAGGAACCTGCTCTTGCTGAAAAGGGCTTGTGCGTCTGAAAGCTTGTCTGGTTTTAAACTGTATCAGCTAGTCTATTAAAATATATTATCCCTTTCCGCACACGCTGTCTTATTATCCTTGGATTGTCATCTCGCCAAGAATGCTGCTATCAGATGCTACCACCTTTTGCTCTTGTAAAAAAAGTGAAGTAAATTATTCCTTATTTTAGTTATTCCAGGAAGACATTTGCAAAAAAACGTTATTTTTGCATTATTCTCTAAAAAGGTCAGATTGAGCTAATTTTGTTCCATAATTAAGTCCTTCTACTGGAAATATTCCAATCATCAGCTGAACAATTGCTATTTTATATTCTGAATGGCGAGGTTATCTCCTCTTTTATCTCCTCCAAAGGAGCGGGCTCTAATAGAATTATGGAAGTGAGGATGTGGGCTTTTGTGAGTTTAAGAAAGAGATTTATTAAGCTCATTTGGACCATTTCTCTGTTACATGTCCATTAGACAGAGGCGGAGTATGCCACAACCAGGCCCTGTATTTTGTCTTAAGATAAATTTTAATGCTTTATAAGCTTATCTGCCTGGGTAACAATTTCTGCTTGCCATTCAGATAAATCTTTTTCTAATATAATTCCAGCATTTTTGAGGAGTAAATAAAATAATAGAGTTGGGAAATAATCCGTTGTTGAAAACCTTAGTAGATTGAATCATTTTAAGCTCTCGTCTAATTTGAACATTCAAATTAATGCAGAGGGGAAGGCAAAACCAGAATTTTTCCTAATCTAAGGGACTGCTACAACCCGATGATGCAGTAAAAGACGAGGCGCAGGCTGGTGGGTACGTAAGAGAGAACCAAACCTTCCCTCTGATGAATTCTGGCCATACAAGTGTTTCATAAGCCAGCAACCTTCGTGACTGGATCAGAGTAAGGGGAAGGATGTCTTGCCGGACAAAAGAAATATCTGCCTGCAAGAAAATACACAGCAACAAATGCTACTCTAAAAATAAAACAAGAGCTTAGAAAAACTGGTCTGACACGCTTAAAGGGTTTTTTCAAAGAACTCTGTTACTGGAAGCAGAAACGCGTAAGACTTTACCTTTACCCACCTGTTTAGGCACATGCTATAATAATTTAGCTACGGTTCCAGTTACAATTCCCTAGGCAGTCAAATGTCATCTTTTATTTTGTTAAAAGCAAGTGTTAAATTGTACAGGTATAAATGCATCAATGCATAGTGGAAGAATACAGGACATATTTTGAGGGAAGTATTTAGACTCCCTCTGGATTGCAAGTTCCTTGGTTAGGACTTTAGTTTGACACCCTCTGTTAACATTGAACAGCAATTGCCATCCACAGAAAATTTCAGTTGCCCTTTAAACTATACCTACTCAGTTAGAAATGTGAGCAAGATAAGCAAATATTAAGCATTGTGGTTAAACTTAAAGAGCGCATTTGTTTTCATCTTCGACATCTCTCTCGAGTTGGCATCAGCTAACTAATCTGAACGAATTACATGGGCAGCAGCGCTGTGAACATTAGTGTATACGCGATAGTCAGGAAGCAGAGGATACTGCTCCTCGCTTTGCTGACCAGCACATCCTAATATTAACAGCATATTTTAGTAACGGATAAGGGGTAAGGTGACTAAAAGGACTAGGAACTCCCCTAAGGAAGATGTAGGAGAGTATAAACTATTCACTGCAAGAAAAATGTTCCTTTGTAGGCATCTGCAATGTACTTCTGCTCAAGAATCAAGTTTTCGGAAAATGCTGCTCAATCGGGAGTTTTGTAGCAAATTCATTTAATATACAAACAAGTAATTGCAACATTAGCAAAGTACTCGTCTGTTTCTGTAGCTTTCTGCCACACCTGTATTAGTAAGAAGATTAATGATTTCAGAAGTGCAAGATTTTAGCCTACCTCCATGAGATGTGCAGAGGATCACCCTACCTCGTTATGCAGTCTTTCCTGGCTGGTTAAGATAGGTGAGACACTGCGTTTACACCCAGATTTTATTTTAATTTTACATATAGAAGACAAATTAATATGTTAGAATCTTTGCAGGTGGACACACTGTACTTTTAAACAATAAAAAATGTTCTGTTGCAAAGTATTGGTTAACAGCTGTACACTGTCAGGTTGGACGGGGCTCTGAGCAACCCGATCTAGTTGGAGATGTCCCTGCTCACGGCAGGGGGGTTGGACCAGATGGCCTTGAGAGGTCCCTTCCAACCCAAACTGCTCTATGATCCTATACATTATATACATATATTTGCAAACTATTAAGTTTTCACGTAGTAAGGTTACGTAAGTGGTCACATACATTGTTTGAAAACTTAATATTTTCTGATGTCATAAATCATAACATAAGTTAAGGACAAGTATCTTCCATACAAATAGCCTGCACTCATTTTTTCAGGCCACAACTCTGTTTTGGGATGTGTTAAGCTTGCATTTCTGCAGTGATCCAAGTTGTGGCTACCAAAAGACCTGAATGTGCCATATGGCGCTGATCAAAGTGAGGGGGGGGACTGGGAAGAGTTCTGATATGAGGCCAGTTTAATTACAAATGGTTTTGATCTGTGGAATTTTAAGATTTTTTTTAAAAAAAACTAATTTTTTTTTTAAACATTTTATAGAATGAAAATTCATCCATTCAATATGGCTGAACTACATGGCTGACTTAAAAAGAACAGCTCAGAAACTGAAAAGTTTTTTGTGAGTAGTTGTTCCCACTATTCACATAACCTCAGTCGCTTGGTAAGAAACTGGGAAACAGCTCAACTATTTTAACTGTCTTAATTAAGCTGTGTTACTGTAAGAACAGTACCTCAAGGTTAAGTGTAGGAACAATAAACTGTACCGCGAGCAACGCAAAACTGCTGCAGTGATTCATTAACTTACCAAAGTGCTGCATCCGTGAGGCAGAATTGTGTAAAAATACCAAGAGCACCAACTTCCCTGGCCAGTGCTATTGCCCCAGGAATTAGCCCTCGGAAATTCCCATTCATTTCACCAAAGTAAACAATTTACAGAATCGATTCAGTAAATGTAAGGACTTGTAACTATGTCCTTTGGCATTTTGAAAGTATATATGGAGAAAAGCGTGTGATGATGTATAAACTCGGATGTGCTTTTTCAGCAGTGCTGTTTTACTGCTGGAATTTTTAACGCTCCTCCCAGAGTACCAAATCCTTTGAATCGATATGAGTGAAGTGGGCAGAGCCTACTAAAAGGCTGGGCTTTCCTTGTGACTGTGAGAAACAACGGGAAGTTTTCACTTCCTTGCATTTTACTTAATTTCTTTTCCCGTGAGAGGCTAAACGAACTGAACGCTGCGAGTTACAGAAGTCCCTTACAGCTGTTTCAGTCTGGCGTCTGTCACTCGCCGGCGCCGATCCGTTACAGCAAACCCCTGGTACAGAGGCAGACTGCGACAGAGCGAAGTGTCTCCCACCACAGCGCTTCGCTCCGTTGTCAAAGAGGTATTGGCGTGACTTCACCGGGGACGATGCAGCCCAAAGCTGGCCAACCCTCGCTCTTTTTCCAGAACACAGGTTCTCTTTCACAGGCTATTATCAAGGCCCTTTAAATGTCGAAAAAAGTCTGGATGAAGCCAGTTTTTTTCCTGTCCCAGGAAGTTATCCTCAACCATTACAGAGGGAAAGAAGATGCTTAGATTTACTGTGATATTCTTGGCAAGTATGCCGTAGGTGTTGGAGCAGTCTGAGATTATAATTTCTAGCATTCTCGGAAGGCTGCGCGGAGAAGGTGACTCTCTCTGCCTTTAAAGTCTCAGTGAAGAGACGACAGAAGTCTGAGTGCTTTCAAAAGCTTTATCTGCCTTATTTCTTCATGTGGTCAACAGTTATTTTCCATTCTGCCTTCACTGTCATGTTGGGACTGTTGTGGGCAGTTTCTCAAATTCTGGGTATTTTCTGTGTGTGAGACATTTGTGTATAGGTCCCTGCGATAAACCCGTGCTTGTGCATAGGGTCGTGGTGTGGGGACAGACCCACACAGCGATTGGATATTGGGAAAAATTTCTTCACTGAAAGGGTTCTCAAACATTGGAACAGGCTTCCCAGGGAAGTGGTGGAATCGCCATCCCTGGAGGTGTTTAAAAGATGGGTAGACGTGGTGCTGAGGGACACGGTTTAGTGGTGTTTTTTGTCGGCGTTAGGTTGACGGTTGGACTTGATCATCTTAAAGGTCCCTTCCAAACTAGACAATTCAATGGTTCTAGGATTCTGTGAAGGACATTTGTAAAGCCCCGAGCTGGCTGGTTTCCCTGCCTCCAGCACAGCACGATGGGGTGCTGTTTCTCTCCAGCTCTCCCAGCCCACACGTCAAGCACGACGGGGCAGCGGGTCGCAGCTCCCGCGGCGTGTGGCAGGTTTGTCAGACACGGGGCAATGGTGAGAATACAGAAAGTCAGATGTTTGTTACAGCACTGTCAGTTGCGGAGACGAGTTTCACAGAAGCAGTTCTCCAAGCCCGTGCGGTAGCGTGGGTACCGGGGCGGGAAGGGTAAACTGCTCCTGTGCTCTGCAGGCGGTTCTTGCAGCCAGCGCTTTGGCTTCAGCGCAGGGAGGATGGATAAAAGGGGCTTCAGCTGCCCTCCGCTTGTCAGACCTCTACTCTAAGTACAACATAGCCGGTCCCGAATGATCACCCCAGAGATCAGCTCTGTAGGAGCTTATTACAGATGAACTTTACCGAAGAGTCAAATGAAAGTCTGATAACAATCTCAGAGATACTTTGGAAGAGTTGTACAAGCAATTGGGCTAGTCCACTAAAAGTGATCTTTAATACCGATTTCTGGATACGCTGTAAAAGGAAAAAAGAAAAGGAGGAGGCAAGGAGTTTCAGAAATAACAGCTGGAGAAACTAATTTCACAGGATTTTAAGTGATACGTGCTGACACATATCAGAAAGTAGGAGTAAACCTTAAGAACTGACGAATGACATTTGGCACAGGTGGACGCAAAAGGCAGCCAGAGTATGTTTGATTTGATTGTCTCCTCTTCTCTAAAAATACAGAAAAAAAGATGGGGTTTGCTACAGAAAAGAGCAGATATTGATGAATAATTTCATCTTTGAAAAAATAAGCAATTCTGCTGCCAGCAGAGAACATCTGCTTAAATGCCTTCCACAAGGTAAAAATCATAGTTGTTAGTACACGGCTGAGTCATGCTCTAGGGCAACGCAACTTTTCGCTTAAACTATTTTTAAGTTGCATACAAACTTTTCACAGGAAATGACCAACGCTGTAATACAATAGCAATGCTCTTATGAACCACTGTCTTTGAGAACTTTAACAAAAATATAAATAAAATCAATAGTCTCTAAAAGACAGCATGGGCAAACCCAAATCCTATTATAGGATGAAGTGTGGAATAATAAAAATCAAACACATACTGATCCTCTCAAATATACTCAGCCAAAGCCCAAATGATAAGGAAAGACTACATGAGAGAACAGAAAAGGCCGCGTAGCCAAAGCCATCACTTGACTTTCCTACTTGGCAGAAGAAAGCGATGCCCCGAGGGAGAGATTCTTGTCTTCGCCAGGATTGAGAGCACAGCTGTTCCAGTCCTACTTACTTCAAGTAGCGCAATATGCAAAATTAAGTAGCCCACAGCACATTGCATCAAATCTCTGTCCTTTACTATGTTTTTTTTTTTTATGGCCCCATTTTCAGCAGCAAGATCAGAAACAAGGCATTAAGATACGCTCATCTTTCACGCAATAACTTTTAACTTCAGATGATACAATTAAAGGCAGCAGCTACAAACCTGGAAAACGTGTTAGAGTGGCGAGTTAACAAATAACCAATGTTCTTAGCGTGTAAGGCTTTAAAAATCAAAACTGACCCCATAAAAAAGTCTGCTTTCCATTTTCCTTCAAGATTTGGGCAAAACGAGTTCATTATCTCAAGATAGCCCGATGGTACTAGAAGATCTTTCTACCCAATATATTTGAGATATTTTTGCTATATAATGAGCTGTGTAATATGTGCAGCTACCTAGAACTACACGTAGTTCAGATTCAGCTTTCAAAAGCATCTTTTAGGTAGTACATTTTATTGATTGTTACACGCCAGAGAACACTTTTTTCTAACTTAGGCCTGGAAATCGTCTTTGCTTTATAATGGTCACTCTGGTTGTATGTTAGTATATCTTTTCAGTAATACCACGCAGTTTTTTTGAATTTTGAATATGTATGTATGATGAGAGCAAGGATGGGTTTAATTTCACTAGAAGGAAAAATTCATAGTTTAGAAATAAAAAAATCATAATTACGAGTTCCATTGAGAGGGACAGCACCATAATTTTTGATACTTCTTCGCAGTGTTGAGATTTGCAATGAGGGTCCAATCAATGCTAATATATATTCTATGAGCTGATGAAAGGGAAGTAAGAAATCTTCATGTAAAACTGTATATGCAAATCACTAGTTAGAAACCTAGCAGCTATTTGAAAGTGCAATCTTTCAATCAGAACACAAAAATTATGGGGCTAATTTACTGTGAACTCCAATCTCCTTATTTGAAAATAAATAGAAAAGATTAACCAGTGGACCAATTTACCAAGAACTGCATTCAGTATGTCATCACTTGCATTTTTAAATCAGAACTGGAGGCATTCTAAAAACATGTCACTATTCAGATAAGATTTAATTCAGGAAAGTTTTATGAACGGTATAATACAGGTAGGGGTCATACCAGATCATCCCAAAAATGTCTTCTCGCTTTTGAATGTGTGAGTTAAACAACATATGAGACTCAAATAATCAAGATCTGACTTCTGTAGCCTGATCAGCGCAGACAGGCCCTTTAAATGTACTGGGAATTTAAATAAGTTTTGAGAAAGGCTGAGAAATAAAGCTTTTCTATCTTCCTGCCTTCTCTCTTCCTCTCCCTTTCCTCTTCTCTTCCTTTCTCTTTCTACAAAGCTTAATCTTATTTAATCAGTATCAACATCATTCTTGGAGTTCCGTTATTCATGTGAATTTATCTATGTGTCCACTATGCTCTTTGAAATATGCTTGGGGGCACACCATCAATTTATCGCTTGAAAAGATCCTCGGAAATACCTGGCAATATTTTTACCCTGTGATAACCATCTGCCAGGCTCTCTACAGTTGCTGTGTGGTTGACCAACTCCTTGACCTACCTGTGGCATTGCGTCCACATCTGGTTCCTTGCTGCAGTCCAATACGCAGCGGCAGCACAGAGATCAGAAAGATGACGTTCTGCTCTGTCCCTTTAAACCCCTAGGGGCATATTTGTCTTACTGAAGACACTGTGTTTGTGACTATCGTAATCTGCATGTGAGAATAACTTCTGATAAGAAGAAGGAAGTAGAAAAAGCAGCAACTCAATTTCAGTTTGAACGGTAAAGTGGGGCACGTTGGAGCACACCGCAACACCACCAGAAATGTAGCACATCAGGTTACACATCACGGCTTCTTGTCACGGCTACCATTCGTATTTATGGTGGCAGAGACGCTGAGTCCATTCTTACCCAGCGGAAAGGACTTGGCCAGCAGTAAAAAAGCTAAGAAACGTAGCAGGTTTTTGACTCATACCTGTGGGCCTCTAAAAGTCTGTAGACTTCTTCTCAGGGGCCAAAGATCACTAAGAAAAGCAAACCAGTTAAGAGCAAAAACAAACGTACTTTATGACTGTCTGAGCCTCTAGGGAAAACTTTGAGAGGTCCGTAACAAAATTATGTTGCAAACAAATATCTTCATACACCGACTCGTGCTAGTGAGATCCTTATACTGTTTTCATCGCTATTAACTGAACACCAGAAACAGTTGTAAGAGCATATATGCCTAGACAGAGGCATCAAATCTAATTTTCTGGTAAATATCTATCAGTTCTGGTAAAATGTGAAGTAACTAAGAATTAACTGGATCGCCACGTGCCTGTTCCTTTCTTACACAGCATCCTGCCTCTCCTAGTATAATTTTTGCTTTCTGCTGTATCTGGATTTCCCATTCCATAGGGCAAGATGCTTTATCTCGCAGTGATTTTACTGCACTGCAAGACGCATTTTGTGTCTTAAAGGCAGGCAGCTGAAGAAAAGTCAAGAATGGGATGAGGGGAGCTGTTACAGAGACTGTTAATTGTCATTTACTAAAAAAAAAAAAAAAAAAATTAAAAAAATTGCTATTAAACTATTCCTCCACAGCAGAATCCTGAGGGATATGGCCACTGCTGACTGTACAGTTGTTACACAAAACAGTAGGACATAAAAGATATGTATTAATCTATAAATCACATACACACAACTCCTACGCATCTCTTCAGAGCAGTCTTACAAAACACCTGGTCATATGCATATCCCCTACCTTTTCTAGCAACAATTTAAATAAATACAAGATGTCAAAGAATCTTGAACAGTCCAAGGAAAAGGAAGAAAGAAAGAAAGCAAGCCTCAAATCCACCCAAAGTTAATTGAGGCTAGAATCACCGCAGCTCCATCCATTGCCATTTCACGTTGGTGCACTTCAATTAAGGCATAATAAGAGTGCAAAGCAATTTATACATATGGATTAGATGTCATCTGTGAAAAATCACCGATTAACTCAAAGGAGGGTTCTGGAGTACCAGAAGAACAAGTGTTGTAGTACTCCGAGTTTCGCTTTTCAGTTAGCACCTTGATACCACAAAAGCAAAGCTGAACTACCTTTATTTAAAGGTTTTAGTAAGAAACACTTTTGATGAGTGGGCACACGCAGACACGTGGTATCAGCATGTTGATCTTCAGGCTTCACTAAATAAAGTTTCATTCACCAATAAAGTACCAACACAAAAATGCCCGCACTGTTTCCAATAATGAACTCAAATGTTTATTCAGTTACTGAAAGGCAACTTTTTTTACTCTGTTTTTTTGGGTTGTTTTTTTTTTACCATTAGAAAGATTGCCTACTGCAGCCTCGATTAAACGCAGGGCTCCAGTTTTTCCCGAGATGTTGCATCCTTTCATTCCACCCCGCAATGGGTATCACACGCATTACCACTACATCATCTGAAGATACGCATATGCACATCTACAGATAGACGAGGCTCATAGCTATTCTAAATCTAACTAATTCTAGTGAAGTCAAGAAAATTGGCCAGTTGAAACCAAGCAAGGGTGTGATTCCAGGCCCTTAATCTTTTGAGAAGTGTGAAAGCATGACTTATAGTAAGTGCATTCATAGATACTGCATCAAATACACAGCATCAACAAAGTGGCTAAACTAAGTTATATTTAATAGGTAGCAGAAAATAATTGATGTTTCAGATAATTAAGTATGTTAGATGACTGGAAGCTGAAGTAAGATTCTGGAAATCTTTGGAATGAAAAATGTGCGTACGTATGCCACGCAGCTCCCAATAACTGAGATTGCTCTACATTTAAAGATTTCTGCAACAAATACAGTGAAAGAAAACCAGTGTCCAGCTGAGGTAAATATACTGTGAAAGATGCTAACGTTGCATTTTCTGCCCCTATATTCGGTCCACAGTAGGAATCCAGCCATTCAATATTGCCTAATTGGAGAGTATCACGTAACAGCCTCGTCTAGCACGGCTAGTTTCACCTTTTTGCCATAAGAATACCGAAACCCGGTAAGTAGCAACGTGAAGAAAATAAAGACAACAAAACTGAAATTATTTTATGTTTCTAGCACATATTTTAAAATCTAACACCTTTTTGAAAGCTACTCTGCAATTATAAAGTAATACTTTGCTACAATACAATTACACGGTCTTTGAGTAGGAGGATGCTTTTATGAGGAGGGTAATATTCTTCAGTTACTCACATTTGGATGAAATTAGGCGTCTTGAAGCTTACAACACCCACTTGCAGCCAAACTGAGAGAAGGAACATGAGTCAGAGGTCACGGGGAACAAATTCTCAGCCCTGAGCAAGAACTGAATTTATACAAAATAGTCACGTCCAACAAACAAGTGCTCAGAAGACGTCAAGCACGTCTATAAGGCAGCTAAGAAACATTACGGCAAGGGGTGGCTTCCTCAGAGCCATCAGTTTGCTATTTTGCCATTACAATTCTTATAACTTACTATAAAGTGAACTAACATGCACAGTATTCACACAGTTAAGTAAAATGGCGCTAATTTGTTTTTAATGCTTAACCAAATACTACAGGTTCTAAAGGCACTTTCTTAGCCTCAGATGAGTTGGAAAATCTAATCTGTGCTAATTTTCCCAAAAACAGATGGTGCATGAATTAAACTGTGTAGACCCTTTTAAGCTTCCATTCTCGCTAAGTCCCTTTTGGGATAACTAATGTTCATTTCTTAGGTCTCTATTCTCCTGCGCTTATTTCTCTTAAATAACTGAAAACAGCCTCCTTAATTGTATAGGAAGATACACTCAATGGGAGACAAGTCACAGAATTTGGGCCTTCAAGGGATTATGTTATGTACGCAAAGCTCGTCGCTAAAGCCAGTATTTTTTTGCACGGACAGTACAATGGTATCTGTGTTATTTACAATAGGAAAACATTTCATTCCAGTCCAACAAATATCATTACCTATGCAAAGTAAAGCCAGGACTATGCCAGTAAACCTCAGTCATGTACCCGCTTGAAGGCAGGAGATATGAACCCACAGGACCAAAGACCACCTCATCTGAAAATGAAGATCGCTGACAGTAGGTATTAACAGGTGATTTTAGCTGTTGTTTATTATTGTAGATGGCCTAAAACCTCCCCACAGACCCAGGCCTAACTGTGTTAGAGAGGTAATAAAGGATGTTCTTAGGCTTCCTGTGAGGGGAAGGAATCAACGTGTGAAAAAGAAAAGTTGGGAAGGTGAAGTAACGTTAAAAGACAGTTTATTAAACCAACACGACTCACAGTTTCTCAGTAGCCTAAGAGGAGCAGATTTCTGCCCATGCTTCTGCCATGCCCATCATAATTTAAAAAAAAAAACAAACCAAAAAAGTTTTAGAAAACCTTCAGTAGCCAGTTAGAGAATACCCTGTTCTTCCGGAGCTGCTGCACCTCCTTGCAGAACATCTCCCATCTCTCCCTACTCTACGTCAGACATTTCCATATGGCACCTACGCAAGCCCAAGTCCCAAGGTCTTCTCTGCTTTCAGTCATAAGTCCTTAAAGGAGCAGGTTGACGGAACAACATATAAATGGTCTATTACCGTTCTTCCTTTCTATGACATTTATGTGTTGTGCTGAATTTCTCTGGGATCAGAATGGTTTACACTATGTCGTGTTTTTGTCCTCACCCCGAATGACAATGTAGTAGTAACACTCAGGTCATAGGAACAAGGGGACAGAGCACAAAGAGGGGAGCGACACACCCAAGAGAATGGAGGAAAGCTGGGGTGGAAGACATCATTGAACCCGCCTCTGAATTATGAGGCCAGAGATAGGATCTAGTAGAATTAAGTGGTGAAATAGCTAGAGAAATATTGTGCCATTACATTTTGAAGATTTCTCGCAACCACATGCTCACCTGTAAAATTCCAGTGTGAATGTTCTTTTAACATACTGCATAATGTGAGCTGGGTGCTAACTGATGAAATAAATTGAGTTTTAATAGACTTTGCTCAACAACACACCCCAAATGACACATCAGTAATTACCATCAGATCTCAAGCAACATCCTGACAAAGTTACTGAATGTAAAGCGCATCTGCTAGATTGCAAGGGATTGCATTCTCGGTATGCTCGAGATTTGTCAGAAAATGTATTTATACTCAACATTAATTCTGCTGACTCTGAGGATTGTTTCAGTTAACAAAGGCATCTCTGACACTGCAGTATAGAATCATGTCCCATTTCTGGCAATGTACTGCTAGCAAAATACCAGCTGTTTTCAGCGGAGGATCAGTGTGATACAATGGGTTGATGTGCTGGCTTGATTAATCTTTATATGATTTCTCAGTTTCTAACGTAACATGTGCATAACTTTATATTTGTTGTCAATGGTGTAGAACATCATCACTTGACGGTTAAAGTACTTGTGTTCTTGTTCTTTACTCATGAGACTGTTACTGAAGAAAGAAAGTTCATCTCTCTTAATTTGTTAACTTCTGAAAACAGCAGTGATGGGTTGACCGCACGGGCTATAGAAAGGAAGAGAGTGTTTCAGTGACTAACAGTTTCATTTAGTGCCATTCTGTATATCATTGCCGTTTTCCTCCATTAGAACAGAAGGTACCACATGGCTTTTGCTCTTCGATCATCCATAAGTCAAATTCAAAGATGATGATGAATCGTGATTTTAAAATATCTATTTTGACTTTTTTTTTTTGCTAATTCTCATGGAAAAAAACATGTATGATTTAAGAAATAAGTAAAATATATCCCTAAATGTTTGGAACTAGTGTCAGTAATTCTAAGACGGTGTATTTCTTTCCAGGGTAGAAATTAGAACTTCTGCTGTGTCCCTCTTTCTTCTCAGAATTAGAATTCATTGCTGTAAGCTTGGAAGACTAGTTAACAGCAGTATGGAAGACTAGTTAAGAGCATTACAGTGGCTGGAATACTGTGCCTCCCTCCGCTGTCAATAAGTCAATCTCCAGCTATCAGTCTATAAAGGGCTCGATCTGATCCAACCTTGAATTGATTAATTTTTTTCCAATATTCTAATACTGGGGAAAAAAATTCTTTAAATATATAGTTTATACTAAGGTTCCCTGTGTCACTAGTTATACGTGTTAAAAACTGAAACACATATATTGGTGTCTGCTTCATTCCAAACCATTTTTAAGTACTGTTGTGCACCGCGCCAGCTATTGTTTCACAACGCACACACACACATCATAGTCAACAACGTGTTACATCCCACACTAAAAGTACCCGAACACAAATAATGCGGTGCAAGGTATGAAAAATATTTACTTTCATGCGTAAATCACTTCCTGATAGCTGTTGGGCCACGTAGGAGAGTTTATGCTTCCTTCTAGCTTTGTCCTTCTTCCCAGAACTATGTCAAAACAGATAGAGAGCATGGAGAAAAGGTGCTACATACTAAAAAAATGTCCAGTAAAAGAATGCTATAGCTGGACAGTCAAAAACTTAGACATAAGAAAAGTACGCTTGTTTGGACCCCTGTGTAGTACAACACATCGTTATTTGTAACTAGGTGGCCACCATTTTCATTGGTACTCTGGCATTCGCAGTGCTCTAGGGGACTTAAAAGCTGTTTCTGATAAGCTCACGGGTATTGCGGGTTGTACCTCACTTCGTAGAGCAAAGGACAGTGTCCCCGTCTGGATCAGAGTACTTATTGCCTTCTTTGGCTTGCTATCGCCTGGGGGCTTCGGGCTCCTTACATTTGAGATATGTATAATTTTAATCCCTTATCTTGTTCCAAGCACAGGAGGAGTTGTGGAACTAGAAAGTTGTTCTCTGCTTTCAAAATGTAGTGGTGAGTTAAACATTTTTAAAAAATATATACAACCCGGGATCAATGAGTTTCATTGTTGACAAATAAAGTTTGGACAGCTTTCTGCACATCGCAGTATCCATACAGACACCTTTTCCCCGCAGAGACAGAGCAGGAATAGACCAGTGTATAAAAGAGAGTAAATAAGAAGGCACAGTTATTATCATATAAATGATAAAAGATCAGATAATAAAGTAACTAATTTGGGATGTAAGAATGAACATACCCGAGACCTGTACGGAAAAGCCATCCAAAATAGAAACCTT
Organism: Rissa tridactyla; assembly: GCF_028500815.1. Classification (NCBI taxonomy): domain Eukaryota; kingdom Metazoa; phylum Chordata; class Aves; order Charadriiformes; family Laridae; genus Rissa; species Rissa tridactyla. Next base: position 4,440,671 of record NC_071471.1, read on the forward strand.
TATCCATCACTTCCTATGGGTTTGCTCATGGGAATTTTGCAATACTTTCAGGAACAGATGATTGTTTTCCGAGGCAGTGAAGCCAGTGAACTTAATGAAGATATTTCCATTAATTTCATAGACTCTGCATTCCTCATTTAATACAGGGATTGAACACTGGTACATTTCCTGCTGTTTATTGCTGTTGCAGCAAAATCTTGCATATATGTTTTAAAATCACACCCCTGAAGCTATTTATTCCAAAGTGATTAATTGATTGGAGAAGATGCTTATTATAAAATAATGAAAGATTTGCTTCACAGCTCAGCTATTGCATCTATTTACTATTTCCAATAATACAAAGGGCAGAAATAGAAGTAGCAGTTATTTCATCACTAAATTGGTTTCTTTCATCTGTTTTCAAATTAGTAATCAGATTACCTTTTGCCTATACTCTCCCCACGGAGGGGTGAACAGAATGAACTTTTCACCCCTAGAATCTTTTATATTCAAAGCATTTCGTTTCCCACAAGGTAAAGAAAAAATAATTATACAATCTTTGTTCCCACTGCAGGTACCTAGCAGGTTTTAAATATAATAAATGCATTCTGGCAAAGTTAATGTACCATAAAATCAAGCAGACTGTATCACTCCTTGATACATATACCTGGTAAGCCATCACTGAAAATAACAGTAATTTATGCTAGCAGATTATTCATCCATAGCAAACCCACCCTCTCTGTCAGGAAAGGTATTTTAAAATAGAAAAACATAATCCCCTCTTCCTATATGTTTTCTCCGAGTATATTATTTACCCAGGATGCAGTGTCTGGTTTAAGTCCTGCTTTTAGTCAATTTTATAGCACGACTGAAACACTGGAAGTCAAGTGACTCAATGCAAGGTCACACAATGAATCTGTGCCTCCGTGCAAAGCCGAGCTCGGATGCAGCCAACACCTGCTCCTTTGCCCTACATCATCCTGCCTCCTCTTTTAAAAGCGTTAGCCTCAAAAAGGAGTTGGTCTTGCAAATTCCATTTACAGGCATTAAGGGCGAGCGAAGCGTCGTTCGGGAGGACCAGCTAGCTCTTGTGATTGGGATGCAGGGCAAACCGCGCTTGTAAAACCAACTTGAAGGGTTGCCGGCTTGCTCTGCATTGTCACAATCCTACTTATCTTTCATGCGACAAAACAGTGCAGATGCCAAGGTCATAAAAAGTATTATATGGTTCTGCCTACTGTCTCTTCAAGGTGGGTTGGCAAGGCGAAGGGCTACAGACAGAAAAATGGAGTCATAAACTTTAAGCAGTGGGCAATAATATCCATCTGCAGTGCTGCAATGCCGATTAAGAGATTGAAAAACTCCCTGTGGCTCTAATTGGATTTTCTTGTGTTGTGTACAACCCTTCAGGGCCCTACGCTGATAAAGGCTCCTTGTGCTGCCTGGTTATCCTACACGCGTTACTCCATATAATGGACTTATCCGTAAGACATACACATTCTTATGGTGCTGTGGAGCTGTTGCAATACCCTTCGGAGACCACTGTATACTACTTAGAAAACCACAATCTAATCAATTAGTATGACACAACACAACACTAATGGCCATCTAAAAATGGCTTATTTATACCATAGTAAGAACAACAAAAGAATCGGAATGCAGAAGTCTATGTGTGGTTACCTAATAACCTATATAAAATCCTCTTAGACCTTATATATTGCCAACCATAAATGTAAGGAAATTTGAGGAAAAAATACAAAATGCATGCTAAAAACTAAGTTTTGAAAAATAGTATTTGTCTGAGAAAACAAAAAGCTAGAGCATTTGAACAACACTGCCTTCTGCTGAACGGAATCTGTTTTAATTTACTAAGCCTTGTACTCTAAATAAAAATACAAAAGCAGAATGAAGACCATTCCTGAGTCAGCAGACAGCCTTCACAAGTGTTTCCTTTCCTTCTCACAGATTTCCTAAACTGCAGACCAAAGCAGTGGACTATTCCTGTTCACTGCTAATTTCCAACCCATTAAACAGGAAAGAAAGCTGAAACCGTTTCATTAAATGGAAAGAATGCCGCAACAGTTTACTGGGAAGAAAACTCCCAAACAAATGAAATATTAGAAGACTGGGAATGTGTTTATGCTTTTGTTAGAAACAGAAGGAAGTTGGAAGGATAAAGTAACAAACCTCTCACTCTCCCAGTAATTAGTGTCAAGAGTCAGGAAGGGGAAATCAAGAGGCTGGGAAGAGAGAGGTACGTCTGTGATTCATCAGCGTGGAGCTGCCGGTTGTATTTGTTTGAGATTATCGAATGCCGTTTGTCAAATGTTGTTCCTTGCTTATGGTCGTCTGCTGCTTTCATTCAGACGCGTGTGGCTTCTTCCTCCATGACCTGAAGATTTCATAAGTTCACATGGACTGAGCTCTTGACATCTAGTGTTTTTTGGGAACCATGTTGGTGGTACAGGGAGCATCACAAAAAATGGGGTTAGCACCTCATTTAAACCCCTGACAAATAATAGGGAAGAAGGAAGAAGACCAGTTAAATTAACCAATGGCACTAAAAAGGAAAGGGGCTTGTGAACACAGCGGTAATAAAATAGAGGCAGAGAGTATAAAAACACTGTGAAGACAAATTAGCTCTAGAAAAAATGCAGACTGCTAAACCTGGGGAGAAATGGGAGAAGATAGAATAATGATGTTAGAGATTTCTCCACTTCTACCCCAGTTAAGTCCATCACAGGTTTGCATTGCCATATAGCAGCCAAAAGCGATGCTTCCGCCAATGCAGCTCAGCACTTGTTTAGCAGCTGAAAGGCACTAAACAACCCGGGTGTCACAGTGTGTCTTTCTTATCTGGAATACAAAGGGAAAACAAATGGGAGTCATCTCACAAAAGAGAAACAAAAATGATAAGACGCTGAAGGGGGAAGCGTTTGGAAAAGATTAAAAAGTGTGTAAACAACACAAGGTAAAATGAATATAGTTTGGTCAAAAAACACCCTAGGGATGACAGGTACATTACGGTATGAATTATTCAGGTTGCCACATGAGGTTATCACTAGACACAATAGCACCAAAATAAGAACAGGAAACAAATATACGTCTCGGTTATGAGAACTGCTAAAAACGAGGGAAAGTTTCCTCAGAGAAATGATGGCATACCCCATTCGTCTGAACTTTTAAAACTGAGGGACAAAGCACCAAAAAGTTTTGCATTGGTGGAAACAGGGAGATGAAGATGAAAAATAGAGCTTTTCCCTGTCTAATTTCTCCTAGTTCTGCGTTTCTGCAAGTTTGCTGATGGCATGATTGATAAATGATCCTTACATTATGTTACCATCCCGGTGCTCCTGCTTTCCAGTAATGAGAAGACTTTCCTTAAAAGGGCAGCATATGGGAGGCTTTCTCTGCTTTATAAATTTTATCCTTGAAGCAGGCTAGCTGCCAATTATTGCAGAAGGTTAGAGAACCTGGAATGTGAGTGCACAATATGCTTCAGATCTTCTGTATAGCTCTCTAGAAAAAGGCACTTTTTTTTATGAAGGATGTTGGTGTGATTTCAGTGAGGCCTTAGAAGCAAGTGTCAGGCTTTTCTGAAGAATTTTGCATTTTCTGTCATGAACTGCCAGCTAGGAAACCTCCTTTTCATGCCTCCTTTTATTTCCAGAGACCACAAAATTAACTCAACCCATACCCAGTAACCCAACCAAGTCACCAGATTTTACTCCGATTAGTAAGTCTTGTCCATTCCTACTGACATTTATATATCTACTCTTCTTCATTCACTGAAAGTAAAATAACAGACATCTTGGGCTCTCCAGGGGTCACACAACCATTAGAGAAGGGCTCAGTCATGCGAGTTTTCCCAAACGAGGAGAGGGAACGCTTTCCGAAAAGGTTGGGAACCAAGCAAACATCCAAGCATGACAAGCAGCTTCAGGTTGAAACTGTATCTGAACTGATGGATTTTTCCTTTTTCCGTGCAAATTTTGATGCATTATGTACCTCAGCAGCATCTTTTGAAAGTGGCTACAGAAACATGTGTAGCATTTGTGCTGTTTACCAGTTAGAATTCGGCAAATAACTCCTCTTTGCAGGCATTTAGAATTAAAAATACATTATTAGAAAATGCCTATAATAAAAATTTTCTTTTTTGTTAGGCGGTGAGATCAAATCCATGACAGGTGAAAACTGCGCTCATGGTAGTTATCCTCGTAATGCTATGAAAACCAGCTGTATTTGTAATACAATCAAACAGTTCCGCAGTCAGTTAAAGAGCTCTAGAAAACGAAAAACCAAAAGAAAAAAGGGCAGTTTTTCAGCACCTGCTATTCAACCCCCAGTTGCCACGTTCATCAATCCTGTGCAGCCATGAATGCCTGCAAGCACACTTCAACACAACTGACACCTGCACACACACATCAGCAATGCTATTAGAGCCAGAAAAGAGCATTTATGAAAGCTCAAGGGGATAAACTCTAAAACCCGCCTGCACTTTACTATTGTGGTTGTTAACCTGCACGAGTGTAGCTGCAAAAACATCCGTTCGCACGAGTGGAGGAGCACATTTTAGGAGGAAACATGGTTGAAAATTTAGTTTCCAGCACACGGCGACTGAACACAAGACTGTGGAAGCAGGTGTGAGGGTCAGCACTAGTCAGAGGAACAAACTGGTGTCACTCTTTAATGCACTAAATTTTCCATCAGCGGAGACCAGGGTTCAATATTTGAAACCAGCTCGTAGACAACTTAGTCTACAGTCCAAAGGGCTGAACACTCCTCAGTGCTTGGCAGCTTTCTCTGGCAAGTCCTTGTCAACGAAATACGCTGCTTCGGCTTGGGAATAGTGTACTTTGAAACTGGCTCCAGTACTCACCGAAGTCAAAGTAAATTGGATCAGGATCCAATGAAGAGCGTTTGGACTGTATGCTTGACACTGTCAAAATACTCTTAAGTTTCCCATTTGCAAAAATGAATAAGACATTTAGAGATCTGAAGTGGAAAGCATTTTCAAACTTAGGAGGACTTCTATATTTAGCCTGTGTAAGTACAGCATAAAATCTGGAGGCAAGAGCGTGCTATTTAAGTGGCACACAGGCAGGGAGATAGCTGAGCTCAAGAAAAGACCCTGGCTTCTGCGGCTCAAACGGTGCTGCCAGCCCCGTCGAGGGCTCCGATTCATCGCATATCTGCTAAATAGCTTCAAGACGATGCCTGCCCACAGGGGCGTGCTTCCACTTTGTTTAAAAACCTGAGTCAACGGAGAATTCAGCATTTAGTCCTTAGTCCTGATTCAGCGAGCAGTTTGAGCGCCCAAGTACTTAGATTTAAGTGCTTTGCCCAATCAGGGGCTAAATGTTGAAAGTGATTAAAAACCCCTTGTAGTCTGAAGGAGAAGTCATTACAGCGCTCTTGCATAAATTTAGATTAAATACATCTCAAAAAAAAAACAACTTAGGAGCTTTGGAGACAATTTGTAAAAAACCAAGTGGCAGTACAATTAGTGAATCATGTAAATCTAAATATTGCTATTTTTGTTTTTGTAAGCATAATGAAATAAACCTTAGATCTAACCCCAGGCTAATTGTATTTTGAAACGGGTTAGATGGCAGAAGCAAAGCCAACTGCTACATGGGTATGTTTTGAAAGTCAAGGCTTTCCTCCGAGGAAAACAGAGAGCTGCTGCAGCTGAGAACTAAGAGGGGCGTGCATTGCGGCTACTGTTTTCTCTCTCCGCACTCTCAGCACAGGCTAATTTCTTTGCCACAAGTAACGCAAAGGTTATGAAACGCACTCTTAAACAAAGCCACGATGCATGAGGCATGCTTGCGTGTCTTGTTCGTTATTACGAATGAGAAAATTAAGAGTTCCGAAAAAGTAAGTCTGTACCACTAGATCAAGCGTAATAATATGAATAATTTTTAACATACTCTTCCCGCTGGCCTTTTCCCAGCTAACACGTTCAAATCTGTCCTTAATGAACCCCTACAGACTAGGAAATGATGTCCAGAGGCAGGTAATCCAAAAGGATTCTGCGGAGCCATCTGCAATAAATCTGTTTGAAGTTTAGTTAATCTGCATTTTAATAGTTCACCAGCCAGGAAATTCAAGATTTGGAAAGTTGGAGGTTGGTAATACACTAAGCTCTATCAGATGAAAGTCTATAAACATGAAAAACTCAGAACTCTTATTCACTATCAAGCTTTCTATGGACTTCAGCTGAGGAGGTGTTGCAGAACGTGCATAGCTGTGCACCCACAGGGCCTGATCAGGGCAACTGAATCATTCCCACGCTCGAGGTACAGTTCACCAGTTTGGGCCTTCTGCCTTCATCTGCATGACCAGCAGCTCTCATGTACTAGCCCTCTATATTAATCTATAGCAGCAATTAGTTGAACTTCGCTGGCTCTGTAAGAGAATCATTTGCCGTTCAAGGTGGGGAGGCGCTTTCTGTGTCTGCCTGGCAGCAAGCCATCTGTTTTTTGTTTTTTGGTTTTTTTTAAAGAAAAAGGCAAACTATTTCGTGGCTGAAGTAGGCTGGTATTTGATATTTTTCATATGTGAAACACTTGAAGAGCCCTGGTTTGACAAAGCCTGCCTTCGTAATGACACCGCATGTCTGTAAAGCGCCAAAGATGCACCGAGTACATCTTTGATAATCATATAGACAAGTAACGATGCCAAAATGTCAACAAACCAAGGTTTGGCATGGGGATACTTCTTTTTACCTCCTTATTTTCATGGCTTGATAAGCCTTCAGAGAAGGACTGTTAAAATCTCCGCTGAAGAATCCAGTGCGGACTTCAGTGTTTGGACCCAATTAGATGAAGGTCAAAAATGTTACCAGGGGTATTTCCAGACTGTGTCATAGTTCTGTTTTAATTAGTGATTTCTCCCCTGTGTCATAACCTGGTTGCTTCTCTTGGACTTCAGTCCTAGGTGAACATGGGCCTTGTTTTGCAATAGGCACAAAAACACGGACGATATTTTTGACCAGATCAAATTCAGTCTTTGGGTGATTAAGCAATAGTCCCTTGGGTTAAAGGCAGCTGTGGCTTTGATAGCAACTCTGAACCGGTCACATCACTTGACCACACAAGGAGCTTCAACAATACAATGCAAAAAAACAACAACAAAAAAATCTGGCATATGTACTAGCCCCCTTACTGCAATGCAAGAAAAATCACCCCAAAGAGGAGGCCAGTAAGTATTTCTGAGTTTGAAACTTGTTTTTATCAATAGAGAAACTAGGGCTGAATTCCTACCTAGCATAACAAATGCAAGCTGTCAGCCTGCCTACACATGGACTGGTTTTGGGTTTTCCTCTTGGATATTGTTTCAGCTAGTATATGGCTGAGAAATAAGTAGCTATTCAAGAGCGCTGCTTGAGTATGTTGGGATACAAAGCATCTCTGCGGCAGTAGGTGGCAAGCCTCTCTTGGCTTCTCAGCGGTACCCTTTCCTCTTAGCTTGAGACAGATCATAGCTCCAAGCCCCGTTTTTCCCACATAAGAGTTGAGGATTACAGTTCTCTCTTCTGAGGATTATTTTGATGTCTACTGGAATAAAATGATATACACATCATTTATTAGTAGTATGGGTTTGTAAAAATCTTTGAGATTGTTGTAAGACACTTAGATTGAGGTCCTTTGAAAGGAAAAAACAAACCTTAAAACCCCAGAGGTTCTAAAATGACAGCAAGGAGGGACAATACAGACAACTCAATCAGACATTGCCTTTAAGAGACATGTCAGGTTATAATAAATAAAAGCCTTGTTATTAATACGGCTATCCTAGGGCCTTCTGTACGTCCACACCTGAGAGCTGCGCAGTCAGTCATTAGCAGGCTGCCGATGAATGACTCATTACCTCTCAAACAGTTATTTATGAGCCCAGATTTTAATTTTTCCGTATTCTATTAACCCAAAGATAAATACTGCTTCAGCCTCATCGATGCACGATCTCTGTCTGCTCATCAGCTGCACTTGTAACATTTCTTGTTTGCTCACCAAAGCAGCACAGCGAGCGTGACAGCAGAGAGATGACATTTTGAAAAGAGTATCACCATAAAGCATCTGTTCTGAACTGGCTGGTTTTAAACTACCTTTGTAAATGGCAGGTTATTTTTCACGTATCAAATATTTTCATGTCACATTTCCACAATATCAGAAACCGCCTACTCTGTCAGTTACTGCATAATTACAGGGATGGACTAAATAAAATTAAAACTTTCCCTGGTTTTAGAGATTACTGGGCAGGTTCATCTATTTCATCACTAGAGAGCAGAGGTTGGAAAAACACAGACTTAAAGCCTGAGCTGTAGGATTTCCTTCTTGCACAGACAGATAATTTTCATTTCTTATGAAAAAGAATGACAGCTTCACTTAAATTTATTCCGTAGGTGTTCCACATACGTAAAGGAAGTTACTGTCACTGAAGGCAAAATCAAAGGGCCATGTTTTGGCTATCATCTACCAGCCAATGAAACACTGTTGAGTCAGATTGGGGCTCCACTTCCACAGTTGTGTAAAATTAAAAATAAAAAACAAACAAAACAAATAAGCGCACACACACACACCCCCCCCGATCCTGGCTTATTTTGCACTGTGAAAATACAATAAAGAGATCTGATGAGATCAGAAAATACAATAAAGAGATCAATAAAGCTACCTGATGCCCTCCTCTTGGCAACTTGAGATGCGCGAGCGGCAGAGCCGGCGTCGCTCCATGGCTCCTGCCATCCCAGTGGTGATGGTCCATGGGGCTGGTTTGCACCACAGCTTCCTTATGGGAACGCGTGTCGGATATTGGATCCCAGGCACACATGTATTTGTTACTTTTTAAAACAAGCCTGGTGTTGACAAATCACAGCTGCAGTTGAATTGCTGAAGGTAATTTGCGGTGGTCAGAATAAGTATTTCAAATACCACCGTGGAACTATTCTGAATTTTATATAAAGTGACCACTGCAACGTGTCATTTAATTGTCATCTACATCGAGCTCTGAAAGCGTAATCTTGTTTTTTTTATTTTCTTCAAAAACTAGCTTCAGTTTTAAGCTTATCTTTACTTCACAATAGTTTTATGCTTATCACATTCAGGTTTTGTTTTTTTTTTTTTTTTTTTTTTTTTAAATCTTTTTAATACAAAACCAACGTAGTGTTTCATTAAAGAAATGTAAATAGGCTCTGTAGACAATTTTGTTCATCTGAGTCGGTTCAGACCTTGCTGTAATCTAAATAACCTGATTTAGCTGTGAAAGATGGAAATGAGGGTGCTGAATATAAAAGAGAAAGCATTATAAGAAGGTTTTATTCTAATTCTGATTCAACAGCAACTGTGTAGCTCTTGGTATCTTTGGAAAAGCCATAGATGGCTAATCTTAGACTTGATGAATGGAGGTTACAGTGCTTTTAGGAGGAAAATAACAGGAGAACAGAGTATTGAATCAAATGAACAGGCACATCCTCATGAATAAGCCTGACAAGAGACATCTGGATCAAGCATATAGGAAAACTACTTCTCAGTACCTAGGTACCTATCCATCCGGTTCAGTTATTTTCAGGTCAAAAACCCAATTAAAAGTAAAATGTGCACAAATTACATGTCAAAAACAAGGGATTGTTTTAGAACATACCCATTTCTTTTTAATGTACAATGTGATGGCAACCAGAACAGGCAAAGCAAGAGTACTCCACCAGTGCTGTTCTTCGACCTGAGCTGAAGAATCTGTAGAAATGTGTACAGATTCACAAGATCTGCTGCTGGCATTTTCCGCGAGTCAGAGAAGAAAGCGCATCTTTGCGTAGCAAGGTACTTAAAGGCCACGTACGACGTCCTTCAAACTCTTCACATAAAAGAGATTCATATTCAAGCAATCCTTACAGCAGTGGTGAGAGAGATGAGGTACTTTCAGGTATTTTGAAATCTCTCTGTAAATACCTCTTTTAACCAAGTCGGTAAAAGTTCACTATCTCTACAATTCAGATGACGCGCACCAGCGTTAGACGGACCCATGCATGTGAGAGGAAAAGAAATGGCTAGTTTGAGAAGCTGCAAAACACAATGCTAGAAAGCGAGAATTACACATGTCTAATATCTGTGCAGAATGGCTAACATAAAATTGGGAAGCGGCATCTTATCAAACTTGCCCATAGGTAGGCAAAACACATCTCTGTATCTATACAGTAATTTAATGGTAAAGTGAACGCAAGTCATACTACAATTTAAGTCATATAGACATTTACCTACTTCTTTCCCCGTCTTAAAAGGTAAGAGATATCAAGAGCAAATTTCCTAGTATTCAAACGTGTTAAAAGTTAAGGTTTATGCCATTCAGTAATTTAATTGCAAAACTGAGTTACAGTACCACAGTTGGCGGTGTTACGCCTTTTCACCCCGACTCTGTCCCAAGTGTTGTTATGTTCCCATTTATTGAACCCCCTGGATATTGATGTCATGGTTAGAAATTGGCTTCCCTCCCAACCTAATAACTTGTAGACTCTCTCTAAAACAAATGTAATATTAAAATGCAGACAAGTGACCTAAAAATGGCCCTTGAGGGCAGGCCTGCAATTTCCTGAATCACACTTTCCTTATTCCCTCATTTGTTAAGTTTCGCAACATCAATTTTTATACTGTTGCTGTTTTATTCTGTCCAAATGATTGCTGAATACTAATGAACTGTCTCTCTTTGACAAATGAGTTATTGTTTGATATATTACATTAGGGACGTAGAGACTAAACTACTTACAGATACTAGACATTTATAGAAAATACATTTCCATAATAGTGTCCTATTAGCGTAATGAGGTCCCATATTTGGATATAAATAGGGGTTTCAATAAACACAAATTTTGGCAGTTATACTAGAGTAGTATTTTGTACATTAAATGTAGGGAAACCATGGAAAATTACTTTCTTTCCAAATACTTTTTCATTCTGATATTTTATCCTACACTAGCCAACTGTGCAAGCTCAGTGGACATTAAAAGTACCAGTGGACAGTAAAAGTATCAGTTTGCTTTAGCATGGTTCACCACTACAGGTATCATATAGTTTTGCTTTCTAATGTAAAGATATACTATTAGGGCCTGAGACCCAATGTATTCAAATTATTCACCAGTGCCATATTTCATTTGTACACTCTTAACCAACTTCTAAAGGAAAACAGAAAAAATCTTGAGTGGGCTATGATGCTGTACAGAGCAGCTGCTCTGTATTGGAACTTCTGTACTGCTCGTTATTCATTGCTTTTTCAAAAAAAACCCCAAAACTAAAGAAATTCTGTGAAGAAATCCCCTCCTCTATATTATCTGTCAGAGACTGGGTACTCTCAGAGCATGTAAAGGGAGTCACTGATCCTCCTTGAAGACTAACTAGTCTTCTTAAGTTGTGACTACACTTTCTTTTGGCAAAGAAGTATTTTCTCTTTTTCCACCAGCTAGATTTTTTTTTTTCAGTTGGAATTCCTAGAATATTTTACATTCCCACTGATTAAAGAATTCTAACTGCAAGTCCTTTCTTTAATCAAAGTACCTTTTTCCTACAGTTTATTCTGACCACCTATATGAGAAGCCAATACTGTAAAATACTGCAGTCCATACTGGCGTCGTTACTTCGCGGCAGGATTTCCCAGTTCAAGTCGCTGCGCAAGAGCACACAGACCTGAGCTACAGGAGATTGCTGTAACAGAGCTTGTAACAGGGCTTCCTCTTCAACCTGAGTAGACGACCGAGATCCTAAAAATGCACTAGGCTGTCTTCTCTTTGATTTTTAAGGCTTTTTGCTCTTACATTGAGGCATCAGTATTTTCCTTTTATTCAGTATTGCGTGCTGTAGGTGGTTTGGTTTTCCTTTCATATGCGACTCTTGAACAAAATCTATCTTTGCTTGGATTTACGTTACTAATATTGGCTGGCATTTCTATTTGAACCTCTCAGCTAAATGAATTTATTCCTATTCTGTGGTCTATGGAGAACAATGCACCTTCTGAAAGCACAAATGAAGCTTTCTGTGTGCAGCAGTATATACTTTTCCCTGACTCAGATCATAGACTACACTGTGAAAAAATGGAAGGATCTTTGATTTTTCAAACCTTTGAGATTAAAAAGAGAGGGAAGGAGGTAGATGTGATACTCCCCTGTTCAGCTCATGTATTTCTAGTCATCAGGATTTTGTTTACAAGATTTATTTTTCAGAGTTTCTATATAGTCAGTGGCTAGACATACAAAGTGAAAACTAGCTTCTCTAGAAATTAATTTATACATTTTATTACTGTCTAATTACATCTTCTTTTTATTCCTTTTATATTCTATGCCTAGTCATTAAGCTGGGGGAACAGCGCAATTCGGTAACGTAAAGCTTTTTCTCCTTCCGACACTAGCCTTTAACAAAATGCTGAACTTGAGATATTTTTCTTTATGTTTCTTCCACACAGTTGAGTCAAGCAACGCTACAGACATTGAATTAGCCAAGCGGCAGTGTTACAGTGCTCATCGGGACCTAAATATTTGGACTACAAATTTACAAAGCAGTAAAGATCAGGACGGCTCATGAAATCCTCTGATCATTAGCACAGTCAGTGACACTTCTAAGAACACGATAGTGCTGTCCTTCAAGTTCTGGGACAACTCATCAGTGAATGGATGCATTTAAATATGAGTACATTTATAATTTATAATAAATTTATACATAAATCTCCCAAAGAACCAATTAAACCCAACACCTCGTAGAGATGATCCTTTGTTTAAAAGCTAAAGAAGTTTCTTTCGACAGTGTATTTTCTTTGAAGTGATTGCTCTCTTTTATGACAGTTTTATTTCATTTGTTACAACTAAGTACTATCCCCCAACAGAGTTCACTAATAGCAATTCACACAGATATTGTCTACCATTTATTCTATACAAGCAGATTTATCTGATTGAATGAGCAAATGCCAACACGCAGAAATAAAGAGGAAAAAAATTCATCCAGAAATATACATTCAAAATGCTACACCTCAGAAACTAAACAAGAACTCTGTAAAACTATATTTTGATTCCTTCCCAATTCTCTTGTCAAATGTTGTGATGATCCCAAGCTCTCGTTTATCAATTCCCTCACCGGTTGGCATTTATTTTCCTTTCGCTATTTCATCTTTGTCATTGCTCTTCTCCCAAATACTAAATGCTTTTCTCTTCCTTCAATGTCTTCATTAAATCTCATTAAGAAATATTCATCTAGGAAGCCCATTTGTGAAAGCAATACGTACTTTATACCCAAACCACGATGAAACATGAATTAACCTGGCAAACAAACCAGGCTTCTGCACTGGTTTCTCAAAAAAAACCAAACCCCAACCAATCCCCAGATCATGATCTTTCTAAAGCAATTTCCAGTCCATGTAGAACGGCCAAGATACGGGACTGTAAGGTTTGCAGCTACATCTTTGACTCCCCTCGTGAATACAGTACTAACAATAAAACACTACGCATTATATTTGCAACGTACTCACCAATTTCCAAATTTGTAAGTTAGGCAAAGTGCAAACATTGCTACAAAGCATGCAGGATGTCTGGGTAGTTATAACAAGAATTATTACCATTACCGCGAGCATTCAGGGTGTTGCTACCAGCAAGGAAACATTATCTGTCTCATTTGTTTCTATTTTTATTTTGACCACACGATATTTCTAATTAAGTATCCTGTAACAATTGTATTTTATGAACAACATTTATTAAAGGCACTGATGCTTTCTCATTTATTCTGTAAAGGTTATTAAGTTAATGCAACTGTCACTTATAAATTATGTGGAAATAAGCCCAAGGAGTATTATAACTAAAATCAAACAGAAATTAGAGATTGATATACTATGTATGAATTAATGCTGGATGAATGAGTCATTTATTGAGTGCAATTAAAGTGCTTGTGGATTGTTGGGGTTTTTTTAAAGTTCTTTCTAAAGCCTTAACTAAACTACTAAAACTCAAATAAGTCCCTTTCTAAGAACAGAGCACATCACAAAGCCAATACACATAATTCTGGACTTGCAGATACAATGTAATTTACCGCAGCTACCCAAACAATGCCGGATACCAATCTGTAAAAACCTGCTACATCCCACAGAGAGGAGACCACCCGGGTCATTGCACGCACAGTATAGAGATGGCACCTTCGTTTCCACCAGCCTTCTTTTAGATCTAAAACATTTCCTTGCATTTATCTCCACTTTTAATACAATTATACAACTGGAAGAAAAATGCGCATCCATACCTTGCTTCAGATTTTATTTTGGAAGTGCTTGAAAATTGTATTTCTACATGTCTCGGGCAAAACATATTACAGATAACAGGATGATAATAAAAATTATAAAAACCTCCTTGGATCCAAATGAAATCTATGTCCAAATTTAGTGTCACAAAAGAAAAATACCATTCTACTGGAAAGATCAAAACCACCCAAACTAATACAAGAGGAAAAAAATATCTTTAAACTGCTGATCCGGGTCAAAATATTAAAAATAGATGGCATGTTAAGTGATGGCAACTACATGCAAACTTCTTCATTAAAAGCATTTTCTAAAGAGTCACTTAGCGATTTATTTATTGTTCCATCAACCCCATGTATTGGTGTTTTGGTAATCAATAATAGAACCAGGTTTCCAAGGAAGTGCTTTGAATGAACCAGGAAGCTAAAAGCTGTAAAAGTCTGGACGGCACGCTTGTGAAAGGCCAACTGAGGAACTCTTCACTTATATTTCTACTTCAGAAGTATTTCCGTAAGATACAGGAGTTATGAAGCCGGCTTTCCTATGACCTTCACTCTCTAGTAACGGGGTTGAATTCACATGGTAATTTTTCCTCCAGTTAGGGCATTAAGCTCTATCTTCCTCTTCTATCGTGAAGCTTGTAGGTACCTAACACATTTCTGGATTTCTAACTTTCAGACGTATTTGGCCAACAGATTAATGAGATACTAGCACGGGAAACCAGACCGGAGGTGGTACAATAGGAATAGCAGAGAGCATTATCACTTAAGCCTTGTTTCTTTAGCAACTCAGACTAAAGTTTCCATTGACGCCATTTTAATTCAAGCTTGGAAAGAAAAATATTCTAATACTGCAGTCGTAAATATAAAAAATACTCCTTTTTTTTCCCCCTAGTTTGCTTGTAAGACTTGGCTAAAAAAAATAAAATATAATAACAGAACTAACTAAATAAAAAACAACAAAATGACCGCGGCAAAACAGAATATCTTTCAATAAATTGGGCTGGAACCTGAATTATTGTTTCTTAGATTACAATAAAATGACATCACCATCAACATTAATAATGATTTCAATGATATACAGAGCACTCACTGTGAATATTTTCCATCACATCACTATTTTCTCAAAAATCTCATTTTAACATGTATGATAGGAGGCTGCTTAAAGCATATTGTTTCTTGTCTGACATTGTTATGATGATGTATTACAACCACTAAGCAATGAGGCTGCAGTGATATATTATTACAGTATGTTGTAAGAGTGCCCCTTTATAACAGATGATTATTTGATACCTCAACAAGACCAGTTTTGGAAGCATGGACTCTGGGACACAGATCTGTTTGGGAAGGTTTGAACTTTGTGAAAGCTAGGTATTTTGCCAAGAAATAATTTGAGGCGCAGGTCTGGAAAACAGGCTATTAAGAGCCAACATTTCATGCTACCGGGGTCCAGCGAGCGCAAGAGAAAGCTCTCCGTTCCAAAGGACATCCCATTCAAATGGCCTGTATCTCAGAGAAGCAGACCAAAGAGCCACTATGTTACGGGGCTGCGCCCAAATGTGTTCAAATAGTAGAAAGGCAGCAGCTGTAATGAGGGACTTGAGAAGAAACGGGATGGTGCAAACAGGGAGCTGACATTGCGACAGGTGGATTAATGGGAATCAGACACAACAGAGGTGACAGGGGAGAATAATGTTATCGATATGTTTCTATAATCTTCACTACTTTGGTTACTGAATAATGCACCCACCTGGAACTGGTATAACAAGGCACAATCATTCCAAAGGGAAAGCAAGCGAAATAATATAGATCCTGTAGAGAAACTAAAAACATGGACAAACATTCAAGTGTTCAAGAACACGCAAAAAATAATGGGTGTTTTTTTTGCTGCTAGAGACTGATTTCATGCTTTGAAAAAGAAGCACAAGCAGATGAACTCTAAAAAAGTGAAAGGTCCCATCCTTGCATGAAATGTCTTCAGTAATTAGGCACAAGGGATTGATAAGGCACAAAACATGATGTGCGTGGAATATTTTCTAACTCACTTTTCCTAAGTGTGAAGAAAGCTCACATTTGAGTCTAAATGAGCAAATTCCAGGTTTCTGAAAGTCCTATTATTCTCTAGTCTGTCTCAAACAAACAGGAGCAGGAAAGCTCAGTAGGAACACATCAATTACAACTGAAGACTTACTGACAAGTTTTGATTTCAGTTTTATCAACAAATCTGGAGGAAGAGACATAAAGCCACTTACTCTTCCTTGTGAACATACTGAAAGGACCTCCAAGAGCCTTAGCTGTTTCTCACTTCTGCGTCGTAAGCAGATTGCAGAGCTCATTGAAAACTTCTACATCTGAATCTACAAATGGTGCAGGTCTTTATAAACACAGGCCCTCGTTTTACGCAGATTAGTAGGTCACTTGTCTCCTGCTGCTATCTCTTGTTATGAAAAAAAACCACACACGCACAGAGCTTTCATGTGGTTTGGTAGTCTTCACCTAGCTTTCCTCTCTCCTGAGTCACTTGGCTTCTGTCATGAAGCTCACTTTCATACCAGGGCACAAATCCACCGCCGTCCCACGGCGATGCTTAGCAGCCGACAGCGTGAAGCTGGAGCTCCGATCCCATGTTAGCGCCGGCGCCTGCTCAGCATCCCGAGAAGCTTCCCAGGGGCTGGTACGGCGGGGAGTTCCTGCTGAGGATTCAATTAGCGCTATGTAAAAGTGCCAGGCGGTAACACGTCAGCCCGTGTCCTGTACGCACGGCCTCAAAGTCCGGGTTTGGACCATTAGTTTGTGGCTGCTGCCCAGCGTGCCCGTTGTAAAGGGCAGGAGTTCAGGGGAAGAGATGTGTGTTCTGCTCAGCTGGGAGCAAGGCTCCTGGGAGCAGGGTCAGCAGCGCACCTGGCAGATTTTTAAGAATTCAGCAGCAAAATAAGAACTGAAAGCTGAGACGTTATTTGAAAATGAAACTGGATAATCTATTTCGTTTATTTTTATAGGCCTAATTTTTCAAAAGTTGCACTTGCCTTGAATCTTTTGATTGCTCTTTGTCCATCGTTGAAGTAGTTCTGTTAGATTTTTGAAGTTAATGACTAATTAGTAACTTTGGGTGGAGTGGAGACTGCTAAATGCATCCGGAAAAGCAGTTTCTTCAAGCTGAGTATTCAAAAGTTGAAACAGATTAACATAACGAACATGTCTGAAATGTGAGCTGCAATGTCTGGTTGTCTACTCTGGCAACATGCTTCGTTCTAGCTCTTGAAATACGGGAGTGACATTTCCAATTGGAAGAGTTAGTATTTCCTCTCCTTTCTATGAAGTATTTATTCCTAACTAGAAGATATCGCCCATGTGCCTTCTATGTGGACCCTGCAGGCATAGCAAAGAATCAAAACAGTTGAGTAAAGGATGAATTCGGCAGACTTTCACGCAAGTATCATACGGGGCATGTTGAAATAAAAATAACGAACGTGTTCACTGTCACTAGCATAATTCAAAAAGCACTGGAAAATAAACTGCAATGGAAATTCAGGTTGCAAGAGGATGTATGTACATTTGTAGCATTTAAGGGAGCTGAAAATATAGTGGAATTAAAATAGCTCAAGACAGTCTAATCTCTGCAGTGATGAACGAGTAGCACTCGCAGCCCGATGCTCTGCAGCACAGAATAACTGCGCTTTCTGGACAGTTTAAAGATGTAGAGAGATGCTTGTGCATTTCCTCCACCTTCAAAGTAAGCTGGCGCAATCATACCAGCTGTCTTGCAACAGTTACTTTTTAAATACTTATCTGTAAGGAAAATAAATTGACCCTAATTCTCCCATAATTTCTTTTTCAGAACTTCACTTGAGCCTTAACAAGAAATTGTTTGGTCTGTACCTTTAAACTGAGTACCTGGTAAGGACAGAGACTACTGGCGAAGGAGCTAGGGCAGATGGGTGCTCAAACTTTCACTCCCCAGCACCAGGCACTATCGTTGTGTCGTTTGGGTCTGTTCAAAGACGGAAAGCAGATAAAGATGTTGTGGATCCTTGTAGCTGAAATTTCCCTACTGCTGCGACACCAAGGGGGAGAACAGTTGGCGTACTGCAGTGATGAATGAGAAAGTCATTATTATGAGATACGTTAACATTGTGGGTTTTTTCCTCTATTGACACTATATTTACCACTACGCATCTTCCACAAAGAAGGGAAAACCACTGCTGCTAACTTCATTTTCCACTGTCTCATCTGCAGTCTGTGCTGATGCTGCACCGTGAAGTACTTTATTTCACCGGTGAACAAAATGAGAGCGCAAAGCAATTTAAACTATTTTCCATGGATCCCAGCACCCTTATTTGCAGAGTTTTAGAACAGACTAGAATAGAATGGAATAGAATGGAACTGGATGTCATTTACATCATCAAAACACTCATTATAGCTTAGATCTTGAAAATCATAGTGAATAAATGTGTGTCACTGGAATATAAATTAAGCATTGGGATTGCTATGAAGCATTTGCATAGTATGTACCTGTCAGTAAACCTGCAAAAAAAAAAAAAATCAAATTCTACAAGAATCTGTTAGACTTTTCCACCCAAGCTTTCCTAACCTGGGTAAGTCTCATTCTGCCTTCTACTTATGCTCATATATAAATCTCCATTTAGAAAAAGATATTTCGGTCTGTCCCATGATGGGAAAATTCAGGCACGTTTCATAGCGGTAGAGATAGTTTACAATAACCAATACCATTACGATACCGAAAAGACACTAAATGCCAATTCTAGTATACCAGATAGGTTAGAAAAGTTTCCTTTAAGCAGCCCAAAATCGAGTCTGGCTTTCACCTACACTTATAAGCTTACAAATTCAGATTAAAAAAAAAAAAAAAAAAAAAGTGAGAGGTTTTCCTAAATTGCTTTGTCTTCCTTGTCCAACTTGACCTGAAATTGAGATTTATATTTTAAAAATTGGCTTTATACTCCCTTGAAGGCTGCCTGAGCTATTTTAAGTACCATGTAAACCACACAGACATAACAGTGTTTCTTCCAACATTGCTACATGAAAAAATTGAAGCTTATTCTCACCATATATTGCTCACAAATGCCTCATTGTCCCTTTGACAAATGATCTGTGGCAAATTGCTGAAATCATCTCTTGCAGCACTGCAGCTTAAAAGATTCATGCCATTGAATGCTCTCCCTCAAAGGCTAAAATCTAGCCTCAAAATTCCAAATATTGCAGCTTAATAAAATTTTAAAGACTGAGAGACCCTCTCCCGGGATCAGCTGTCAAACATCTTTTGAAAAGAAGAGACATAAACAGCCTCCACCCCAGAGTCTGAATGCCTCAGTCTTTGGGAAAAGAAAAAAAACCACACAGCAAGGGGTGTTTCTTGCTGAAAAAAAAATAATCAGAATATGCTTTTTCATGTTAAAATGATAGCGTTTTGATCTCCTCTTGAAGACTACGGCAGGGATACTTATTTTAAATGTTAGGATCCTGTTTGTAATGAAAAAGCACACCTGCAGTTATCTTTCTTCTGGTGTTTTTAGATATCCACTGCTTTTGTGGCTCTTTCTTGGGAATTGCATATATGTTTCCGTCACACACAGAGCCTTCCCCTGATATCTGCACTCAGCCTCGTCAGCCCAGCGTAACAGCCAAGCTTCATCCGGGCTTTCCTCCCGGCTCTTACAAAAAAGCCAAGTTCAGCGTAGTTCATGACACTTCCAATGTTGTTCATTTCCTTCTAATCAAGCCTTATCACGGATTTTTTAGGAAGTTTCAGTAACAGTCTTTGTCACCGTATGCTTGGAAAGCTAATCCCCTCATAGTCTCTTCTAGGAGGGAAAACTGGCTCATGTTTGATGGCCAGAGGAACGTCAAGGCAGCGTTTACATGGACTGCAGCTGGGTGAATCTACAATCCAGCATCTGTGCACAAATACACCGCGCTGGTGGTTTAAGGTCACACACACGGTTGGGAACTGGAGCAACACATGGGGACACCCAACTTGTTCTGCCACCTCAGTGGAGGAGAGGGATGTTGATAATTGCCACCACTAGAGCTCGGCAGTCAGAGCGCAAATAGACATCATTTATTCCTAAAGCACGAACGGCATTCCTCTCCAGCCCCAAACCCACATCTTTAATTATGGATGTCTTTTACATTCACATCTAACCTATGCTAAATAAAGATACCTCTTTGTCGTGCCTGTCAAAGTTATTTTTGAATGTGAAATCCATGAAATCTGTTGCAACCACTTTAGATCCTGGAAGAGATGAAGAATGGGAGCTATGTAATGAGAATTAATGGGAGATGTACTGAAACCTGAGCACTCCCCACGCTCTCAGACGTGCACTACGTGGGCATTGAGAGAGAGTTTTAAAACTTTCAGATTCCAACCTATTAATCAATACCATAACACTGAGTGGTAAAACTCTTGAGTAATTAATGCTTAGCTGAAGTTTTAAAGCAACGGGTTGTTTATGCAGTTTCAAGCACACCAGCAAGTCTCTGTGTTCCAGCTAAAGTGGTACTTAGGGATTAATCAATCATTTCTACCAAGTTAGCAAAGATTATTTATTTTGAGTACTAACCGCAGAAAATAGTTCAAACTACTCCAATTTCAAATACTTTTTCTATGCGTTATGACAGGAGGCACAAAACCCCCTTACTTCCACCCACATCATGCTAAGATTAGAAGACTCAAAACTCAACTAAAACACCTATGGTCTCATTATATATTTTGTAACAAAAAGGTTCCCTGTGGCAGTTGTGCAATACATTGCATTGCAGCCTTTCTGTTCGGCGCCCCCAGAAATTAAGGAAGATACTCTTACAGCTTCCAGAATCCACTGGGTGGGAAATGAAGGGCAAAAACAAGGTTCTCAACACCGGCAAGCATATGTCCCAGAAAATGTAAATGCGAACAGAGAAGCCTCCTCTGTCTGAACAAAATTAAGCCTGCAGAACTAAAAGAACTGTCACTTAACCCAACAATATTGGCACTGCACTAGTAATTTGGGCTTTGTTTGAACAACACCGTTACTCAGTGGCGCTTCGGTTGCATTGTCAGAATGAAAAATTCTTTGATTTTTAGCTTAAGTTCCTGAGTCCAGCATGCTCAAATACAGTAATCGAGTGATGGTAAAACCAAAGGCACAAGGAAGTGGGGCTTTGTGTTCATCAGAAATTCTCCTCAGTTGAAGCAAAAGCCTTCTATAGTACTCACAGAATAAAAGCTGAGCTAGATATAGTACTACTCCTCATCAGCAAGACAGGACAACTAACGTACCGAGTCTAGATCTCCCCAGAAAGTCATTCCTATTACATCGGCTGGTGTAGGCGTATCATTCTCTTGCTCTGTTACGCGTGCTTTAGAGAGAGAGTTTTAATGTTTCCGTAGCATGTCAGATGACACCGGTGTTCCTGCCATTTTCTTCCATTCTGTTTACTTATCCTGTATTTGAAATCACCAAGTTTAAAAAACTTGGCTTGACCGTATCTAATATCACTGAGTTTACTCAGGGCTAAAAGCGGGGAATTTTTCTTTGGCACATGGAAAAATCCATTACATTTAAATTAATGTTATATAAATTATATATATAAAACAATATAATCTTAAATATACTCTCAAATATACTCTTCTCTATAAATATTCTCTCTCTCCGTATACATACATATTTATATATGTATGCATATAAACTGCTGGAGAGGGTGCAGCAGAGAGCTACCAAGATGATGAGGGGATGGAACACCTCTCTGATGAGGAAAGGCTGAGGGATTTGAGTCTCTTCAGTCTGGAAAAAAGATGGCTGAGGGGGGACCTTATCAACACTTATAAATACTGAAAGGGGGGGTGTCAGGAGGATGGGGCCAGGCTCTTTTCAGTGGTGCCCGGGGACAGGACAAGAGGTAACGGGCACAAACTTGAGCATCAGAAGTTCCGTCTCAACATGAGGAGGAACTCCTTTCCTTTGAGGGTGGCAGAGCCTTGGCACAGGCTGCCCAGAGAGGTGGGGGAGTCTCCGTCTCTGGAGACATTCCAAACCCACCTGGACGCGTTCCTGTGCCACCTGCTCTGGGTGACCCTGCTCTGGCGGGGGGTTGGACTGGGTGATCTCCAGAGGGCCCTTCCAACCCTATGATTCTATGATATGTATATGCACAAAACACAGCTAAGAGAATCAGCCAACAGACCATTCCTGTTCTAAGAATACATGAAACTCTGAAGCAAGGCTGGGCTGTTGTCCAAAGTGGTCGGTGCATGCAAGTGGTTACTGCTTATGGTGGCCCGATGTAGAAGAGAAGACAATGGAAGTAAACCCATCAGAAGATGAAATAACAAACAACATAGTCTGTATGTAAAATTATAGTATATTAGTTGATATTGCTGGAGATTATGTAATACTTCAATGCCTCTATGAGGAATGAAGAAAAATTTATAAATCTATTGAGTTTAAGTGTTAAAACTAGATCTCAGCAACCTGGTCTAGTTGAAGACATCCCTGCGTATGGCAGGGGGAGTTGGACTAGATGATCTTTAAAGGTCCCTTCCAACCCATTCTACGATTGCACTAGTCCAGACACCCCATATGAGGTCACATTTGAAGAGAGGAGGCCTCTAAAACAAAGGACTTCAGCAATGCTGTTACATGAAAAATAACTGCAGATACAGGTTAAATCATGACTTGAAAACTCGGCCATGCATTCCAGATGTATGGGAATAACTGAACAACCAGGAAACCTCTCGTGGTAACGCAGTGAAGACTGCGCCCTGCAAGGCAGCTTTACCATACGGGTGCAGAGCACACACAGCTGGCTCGGCAACATCTGCCTGGAGGTGGGCATGCCTCGCTGGCCCCAGGAACAAGCCCGTGCGGGCAGTGGCTTCCCATCCCAGGAGTCCCAAGCGATCACAGCAAGCTGCTGGTGAGGAGCTGTTGGGAAAGCTGCGAGGTGCCCTCTTCTCCCATCCATTACACTGAGAAGTCTGACCTAAGCACGTTGTGATGATGTCAGTAGCACTGAGGCAGGTTAGTGTTTCTTCAACTCTTGCCTGAATTACAGGTGACACAATTTTTAATTCTTTTAAATTATAGTACTCAGAGCAATCTTTAATTTCATGTTCTCATACTCTGGCAGATACGAAGAACTCCACAATAATGGTTTAAATATGGAGCAGACAGAGGTAAATAGAGCTAACTTTAAAAGATGGAGTAATTTTGTAATAAATTGGGTGAAGAGTTTAGGGGACACTTGTTAAAGTTCTGAAACTGGCAGGTCTATGAATGGTATTAGCTTTTAAAAAAACATTTAAAGCCTAAATGATCGCTGCCAAATACTCTCTGTAAGTAATGGAAAAGTGCCTACCATTTATGGGTAATTACTCATTTCCACCCATTTCTAAAAGCAGTGGCAGGAGGTGAGACGTGAATTGTGCAGTGTTTCATTACATAAGGACACACTGGGTCTTTTTTTGGAATGTAACCTGCCAAAATCTAGAAGAATATATCTTATTAATAAATGATGCTTTCTCAAAGGCACTTTGCATTTCATGGAGTAGAGGACAACAGCTAGAAAGGGTAAGAAGGCTTCTAAAGCCGGAATGATGGATCTGACGTTTCCCTTCCTGCCAGATCTGCATTACTCTGCAGCCCCGTGGTGCAAAGGCTTGAACTTTAGACCTGAATACTGTGCAATCTGAAACTTGGAAGGGGTAGAGACTTCACTGCTGACACCTGCTGATGACCTGGGAGAGGCTCCCAGGTTCTGGAGTGTGGGGAGACTTGCTGGATCCCAGACTGATGTCCCAAAGGAACACTACCGTTCCTTAGTGAGCAATCATGGCTATTCAGCAGAGATTGGAAAGAGGTTTAGTCTGTTACAAAGGTTTTTGTTAGGCTGCCTTCATGTTTTGAAGTTATGGGTGAACACAATATTATTATTCGTGCTTCATAATGAACAGACAAGATAGTCGTGGCTACCAGGACTCCTGACAACTTAGCTTGCTCTCACGCTCCCTGAAATTCATATGTAAAACTCTCTAGTTTGTGTGAAACTTGAATTCCGGTGGCAGGGCTCTGCCTGTCTAGACTGCCAGCCCAAAGCTCCAGAGGAGAAACCTCCACACTTTGCCACACGGCCATAACTGGGACTAAGAATCCGAGCAGAAGTGCGATCTAATCATTGCAGCAGGAAAGCAATGAAGCAGGACATTTATGATGGAGTTATTGTGCTGCTGAAAGCACCAGGGATAAACGGGAGCTCTAAGCAGTGTCACAAGAAGGTTAAAAAAGGAAATGCGATTTCTGTAAACCTGGGGATTCAACTATTACATCAGCATATCCAATACGAGAATGATTTCATATATGAGAAATAAGAAAGGCTGCTTATTACAGGGTGTTAGTCACAGCGTCTTCGGACGTAATTGCATGAAGTGGGCAGGAAAGCTGAAAGTCTAATAAATATACAGAGAGTCATTTCTTGCTTACGGAAAAAGGGCAGGACACAACACAGTACATATCAATTAATTAAAAATTGGAGTAACCGCCAGGAAAATTGCCTGCTGTTCGAACAGCTAAATGTGCAATAAGCTGTATGGGACGGGCACAAATGTAGTAGCCTTGAAACCAGAAAAGCTGCAGGGCTTTAATGACATGACTGCACTGACACAGCCCATAGCCAGCGTGTCCAGGGGACGGGTAATTCCCAGCAGTGCCACAGCCAGTGACGTCTGAGTGACTGAGTAACAGCGCTTCGGGTAAAGGGAGGGGAAGGAGAAGGCTCTGCATCACCTCGGTGGGTGAGGTCTAAACTGGGATTCCGACTGCTGTTCCCTCCGTCCCCAGAGCTGAGCGCTGCAGAGATTACCGTCACCAGCAAGTCGGAGCCCAGGCTCCGAAGCAGCTGTGACAAGAGCCCTGGTGATCTGGGACTTGTCACGAGCCGCAGAGATTGACGGGGCAGGCGTCACGGAGAACAGCTTTGACAGGGCACTCTGATGAGGGTCTGCCTACGTAATGCCACAATGACTGCATTTCTCTTAAAGAAAAATCTATCCCGTTAACCCTGGACTCCCTGATTGCAAGCGGGCATCCCCCGAGCCCAGCTGGGGGTCAGGGAGAGCCAAGGGGGGGCTCAAGCCAGCATTACTGGGGGGTTGCTTATTTAACTGGGAAGCTGTAGGAACCGAATCTGGTCCTTTTCCCCACCAAGTATGTTTATCAATTGAAGGATTTTTAATTTAAAGGATTATAATTTTTAAAATACCTCTAGTGAACGACAGATGTTGTCCGAGTTCTCGCAGAGCCGACGGTGAATTGTGGGTCAGTCGGATATTTCAGTTTACTCTGCAACTCTGATAGGGAGGGAAAGGAAGGATCGGGGATAATTCCAATAATATGTCTGCCACTATGGGAAGTATATGGCACAATACATCTCTTGGTATTGGATTCCTGATAAATAAAATGAGGGTGGTTATTTTTAATTTAGTATTGCAGCATCTAGGTTGCAGGCCACACAGAGGCTTTGATGCTTAGAGAATATTCACAATATAATTTACCGTTACGCGTTATTTGTGTACTGCAGGGCCTTGTTTTAGAAAACCGCACAAAATCATCCTGAATTTTAAACATATATTAAAGTATTGCACTAGTCTAGAGCATAAGTACTTAAGGATATTAAGTAATTAGTGCTGTAACTGTTTTAGAAAAAGGAATGCTGCAATTTAAAATCGTAACAAAAAAAGAACGTTATTTTTAACCTGTGAAATCTCTCAACGCCAGCTGTCTCACCATTAACTGAAAATATGCATGGCAGTCTTCTCTCTTCTTCATATTTTATACCTCTACTCATCTTTATATCTTATGCTGCTGCAAGCAAGTCCTGCCCACTGTAAAGTTAACTGCCACATCTTTCCAGGTCAAACACCAAAGCTGCTACGGATTTCTGTTAATTAGTACCCTCCTTTTAATCTATCTCTTTTTTTATTTTCTTAGGTTTTGCTTGTTGTTGTTTTTTTTTCATTCCCGTATTTGGGCAGATGTTTTTGTCCCAGTGAAACCTCGATGCAGTCCAGGGGACCAGGCACAAACCAGTTCTCAGGATCTTAAACAAATTCTAACTCATCATTCTGAAGCCTTGGTGTAAACATTGGGGTTTTTCTATCCTGCGTTACTGGTTAGGAATACAACCCTACCTTCGCTTGTGAATTTCCTGGAGAAAGCAAATAGCACTCCCTATTAACTTCCTGAAAAATAATTTGTTGTCAAGGGATTTTTTTACGCTTGCTTTTTCCTTATTACAGAAGTTTACTGTATCACTACGTCGACAGGGGAAAAAAACAAACCAATCCCCCATTCCCCCCCCTCCCAAACAGTAGAGTATTTTTAGGAGATCTCGAAAGCAATGTCACACATGAAAAACCAATCTTGCAGTAGTATTTAATTGCCGACGTTCTGTCTTTCTGCTGTCATGAGTTGGGCTGCACCAGTTTAATTCAGGGTAGAATTTGGCCCATTATATTTAACTTGTCTACACTTTTTTTTTTTTTTGCGCAAAATTCTCACATGTCCTCGATAATTAATTCTCAGACCTAAATACTGGATAACAGTGCGTTTCAGAAATTAGGAGGAAAAAAAAACCAAACAACTAGTTGTCAACATCATACCGAGTAATTCAATAGTACTGGAATATCCCGAGGGTGGATATGAATAAACAATTCATGAAGAGCTGGTAAATTACATTTCAGCTTCTGTTTATTGCAAAACCAGATACTAGTCAAATACTTAGCTCTATCGAATAAAGATAGCCCATTGGGCTTAGAATAAAGAGCATTCCTTAAGAGTTTTTCTCCTATATTTATTTTGTGCAGGATAGGTTTAGGTTTTTAAGCAGTCTTGAACACAAACAGATGAGATTCTATCAGACAAGGTCAAAGAGGAAATCTGATGGCCTGCAGCAAGCTGGGTTAGTCCTTAATTCTTTCACAGTGTACACAAAAAAAATAATGAGCTAAAAAGAATATGTCTTTCAGTTTTTAGACCAGTTTTTAAGATAACATGAAAAATGAATACAGTTTAGAATATCGTCATGGTACGTTCAGAAGCATTCGTACCATTAGATGTCTAGCGGATGAGCCAGTAGCATGTGATTCTTCTAAGACCACAGATCATGTTCATCCTATAAGCCTAAACAAAATCAATTTAACCCTTTGAAGTCAGCCTTTATAGCAAATCAATACAGACGAGAAGGTCACCAAATACTATCCAGTGTGAAAATGCTGGCAAAGAATTGTAGAATAATTTAGGATGGAAGGGGACCTCTGCAGGCCACCTGGGAAAGATGACCTTTCAAAGCAGAGCCAACTTTGAAGTTGAATCTGACTTTGAAGTTGGATCAGGTGGCTCAGGGCTTTATCTGGCCATGTTTTTCATACCTTCAAGGACAGAGATTATGAAACATCTCTGGGCAAATTGTTCCAATGTTGGACCATCCTCATTATGAATGCTTTTCCTAATATCTATTCAGAACTTCCCTTGTTGCAGTCTCTCGTGCTGTTTACCAACAAAAAAGCCTCTACCACCCTGTCTCAGGTCACATCACTGATTCATGTAATGCCAGGACAGCACCACTTAGAAAACTGAGAGCTGTGGGAATTTTCTCTACCTGTACGGTGGTGGTGAAAAATCCCTTAAATTGGAAAAATACCAAATCTCCTGCTACTGGGTCAGATTACAAGATGCACCTGCTTGTTGCTGAGGAATATTCTCCAGTGAAATCATCCTCCTTTTGGTGGGGAGTAGAAAACATTAGGAGAAGAAAGAAAGTGCAGCAGAAAGGTCACATGAAAGAGAAAGCCCTAATACGCTGAAGCCTTTACCCATGTAAAGAGAAGAATCATTTTCCTTCTTGTTGTGCTCAGTCATATATATATTAAGAGCAACGTGCTCAAGACTGTCACTGCATAACAGTCACTGCATACATGTATGTAAATAAAGCCCTGTTTGTTCTGTAGAATAACAGTTTGATAAAGTCATCAGGACAAGCCTGAAATCCATTTTTAATTGCCTTAAACTTGTCCAAAAATACCAGATGCAATGAATCTGCTCCTCAGCAGTAGTACAGGTGAGTCAGTCTCTACGCTCTTAAGTTGGTTGCCCAGTTAATTCCACAGAGTCCAATAGATTTCCTGAGTTTTGCACTGCTTTTGCTTTTTGCATATAGTTTGGCATCGAGTGCGAGATTCATTTGGGGAAGAGGCCCTCGGACCGCTGAAATGTCAGCACCATAAAAGCTGGATTCTGTTAGTCTTTGGGGAAGTATTATGAAGAACAGGTAGTGAGCACCTCGCTGGCCTTCTCGTGCCAGTGGCGACATGCTCTGGGGCAGCTTTGGAGGAGAAAAGTTTGAGAGTAAATGGAACAAAAATACTGCATGGTGAAATGGCGAAGAAGCTTCTGGGATACTTCATGAAACCATTGGAGTATTCACTCCTTTAGACCTGGGAAGAGAGGCCGGGTGAGCCAGTGGGATTGTTAGGCAAGAAAATGACCAAGACAAACCTCATATTGTTAACTGTACCATAACGCTGAGTGAGGTACCAATAAATAACACTGAAGTTACAATCTCTATAACGAGATTCACAATCATTCTCATGACAAAACCGCACGATTTATTAATGTGAATTGATACTCCAGCTAGAGATGTCCTGACAGTCAGATATTAACTGAAGGCCGTAGGTAATTTTAACAATATTTTCCTGTTCAGATGTTACGTTTGATTTGTTTCTACCTGCTACCATAGTTTATACTGACAGCATTAAAAATGGGTTACTGCACTGTGGTATTTTTACAAAGGTTCATGTCACTTCTTGTTACTTCATTTCGTGTTGCAACATGACAGAGCACAGTCTGATATCATGCAGTGTAGCCTCCTATATTAGAAAGGGTCAAATATTCTCTAAACACTAATATTTACATTGCAATGGATACTAACGCAGCAGCATGAAATGTGATATCAAACCATGGCAGCACGTTATTTTCTGTTTCTGCTAATTTACATGGCTCATACGCACTAGGTTACATCAGTCACTGCCCTGCACCAGAAAATTGTTTCTGTAGGAAAGAGAGAGACTGAGGAAAAAAAAAAATGGGTAAAAAAACCCAAAAAACAACTGCCTTTCCTCCCACAAAATGCACAAAAAAATTATTTTACACTGGAAATTCCTAAGCTTGTAGATGTGAGCATCTTAGATGTATGCACTCTTCTGTCATCTTAATAAAGCCCTCAGAAGAGGCTGCCCCGCATATTCGTGTCAAAACACCTCCCTGCTCATGTGTAAGGTAAAAATGCATGTTCCACTGTCCTCTGCAGCTGTTTGTACACCTCATTTTAGCTCCACTCATCTCCTTAGGTTATAAGCAGCAACAACTCATCAACAAACTGTATCTGGGCAAACCCCAAATCATTTTTTTCCATTTCATTTGATTTCTTCTAGTTCACAGTGATGTGAATACAGAATTAGCTCCAACGTTTACCTACAGACTTAGTGAATTTAAGATCAAAGTAGCAAAAAACGTCGTAGTCCCAAACAGAGTTTTGCATGCCTTTCCCCTAAATTTTTAAAGGGCCACAAGGGGAAAGTCCAGATGAAAGTGGCCATTTGTGTGGTCAAGTGGCCAAGTTTCCATTTGCTTCTGAGAATAGTGACCTAAATAGAAAGAAAATTTTAGCATAGGGGGACTTGCTTGTGCTGCCGCCTGTCCACGCCACAGAGAACCCTCCAGTTATTCCTGCTTTGAGTTCAGCCTACTGAGCCAGAATTTGGTATTTCCCATTAAACTATGGGAAGAAAGGAAAACATGTCAGAATACTAAAGCAGAAGACTGTGAGTTCCAGTAAGAGCCACAATGAAGGCTGATATTTAAAAAACTGAGAATATACCAAATCACCATTTATTTGATTGTATAATATGTATTGGGAAATTAGGACGGAAGGAATGAAAGATCAAACACCTGGTGTTGATAAGTTTCTCAGAAGCTCATACTAATTAAATGGTATTTTAGTCTACAAATGATCCTGTTGAGAGCCAAGAGCACACAAGTAATCTTAGATTATTTCTCTACCTGGTACTGCGTAACAGCCTAGAAGCGTGAGCTTTCTGTGTGCTGACTACCACTGACAGTTGGCAAAAGTATAACTGTTGGTATAAATTTAAACCAATTTAACTTAAAACAGGTGCAAAAGACTGCGTTGTTTGGGCTTACGCCAAATTCATTTAAGGTAATTTCAATCAATATGAATTGACTTATGTTAAATTTAATTAAACCAGTCCTAAAAAAACCCAAAATTAAATTGAAAGTGCCTTGATGAGAAGTCGTACAAAATTAACTTAAATTAGGTATAAAAATTACATATGGTACATTGTGCAACCATCTTTCATAGACAAGTGTCAGAAGTATAAGAGGTAAGTTAGTAATGTGAAAGAGTTTGTGTTCCTAAACGCTGCCTGAATCAGAGCGATGGAGTCTGAGCTCGACCTCTAGCTGCGGGCCAGGATGGGGACATAAAGCCACTCCCGCCAGCCCCTTCTTCCACCCGTGGCCTCACTGCAGAGCACGGCGAAAAATGGCAAGATCTTTCTTGGAAATTATCCATCAACTTGGTTTTCTTTCAAATGAAAAATAGTAATTTCTCCAAATCTTAGTACTCTCAACAAAGTATTTACAAAAAATTCCATGTAGAGATATGCTTTGACAAAGCTATGCTTTTTTGGAAAACTTCAGAATTCAAATTAATTTCCTTTTAAAATATATTTTGACGTTGTCTTTTGTTTTCTTTGTTTATGTTATTGTGCCCTACGCCAGCAGTAGTGCGCTACAATTAGTGATACAGTCAACTGTAGCGTAAGAGTTGAAATATTTTACTTTTAAATCATCAGAGACACATCTGCCACCCAGCATTGATTAAAACACGTTACTTTTTCTGGACTGAAACATATCCCGTTTAGTTTATGATGGAACATTCTGACATTTTGACAATCAATAATAAATAACAGGTGCCCTTAAAATGACTTTAAAAGTAAAACCAAGTATTTCAATTATACTGCTCAATATTATGTCAAATCAAGAGGAGCAGTGAGAAGTGTGGCAGATTGCCTTCCCTAGCATCACAGCCTGTCTTTTTGTACAAGTTCATAACAAAAACCCCAACAATTTCCATGAAACATCTGAGTCTCCTTGAAATACCATTTTCCAGGAAAAAGCGTTCTGCTGGAAAATTCCTGACTAGCTCGTCTCTCTCATTTCTTTCCATTATATGTACTTAACAACTCTAAGCGTCCCCACAACCTACCAGCGCACTGCAAACCAGACACCGGACTCGGTTACTAATAATACATAAAAGTCCCAATGAACCAGGGAAAAAAAGTTATCTGTATCTTCTGTTAAAATAAATGGAAAATTTTCTAATTTTGCCCTCAGGAAACGTATATAATTTCTCTATAATCTGATACATTCAACTTCTGCTGACTTACCATGTCCTCAGAATACCCAGCATAGCACAAAATTTTGTGTGCTGTTATGTAAAAAGTTGTTAAAGGTGGAAGACTTTCAGTTACTTTGTAATTCCTGATTTCAGGGAGCCCTCTTGGGCTTGCTCTCCACTGGGACCATCCCACTGGGTGGCACCCACCTGCGGGTGCGTGCATCCGGAGGGTCAACGGAGACCACAAAGGGGCCAACCTCGCTATTCTCCTCACTTTAGCAATTGCCTTTGAGAGTAAAAAGTACCCATAGAAGCAAAGTAAGAATACTGCGAGGCGGAGAAAAGGAGAGAAACAAGGTTCAAGTGAGAACTTCAGTAGCTAAAGCCTCACGTAGAGGTGCCAGAGCCAGGCACCAGGAAAGCACAGAGGCACGGGCACGCAGCCAAACAATGGAGCCATTGGGCAGGAACAACTCAAATCCACCTCCGGCAGAAGAAGAGGTGATAGGGAAAGGTGGGAGAAAACGGCAGCAGATGGGAGGAGGAGGAGGCGTGGAAGAGCAGAAATGCAATTAACAGTTTTCAAGGTGGTTTAAATGGTTATGAATTAAGAGCTGCTAAAATTCACAGATAACAACAAACAAGCATTTTCCACCTGTAGGTGCCAAGTGCTCCGAGAGGAGCCACGCGGTATTAACTCCATCTGCAGATAACAAAACCCAGTCGCACAAAGGGAAAATAAAAGGCATCCTGCAGGCCGGCTGGCTGAAGGGCAGCTACAGCTTCATCCCCAGCCCAGCTACGGGCCTTGTGTATGTTTTTTTCTAAGCTAGTAACTGCTTCTATAATTAGAAAAATACTCTGTGCATGGCAATGACAAGGGCAATGTGACATGGGCAAGAACCACCCTATGTGAAAAGAGTCCATGAAGCAACGCGCATCGGAGCTGCACAGAGCTTGAGAATGCCGGCTTAAGCAACTAATCTTTCAGAAATGGTTCTTCTTAAACGGTCTTCTAGACAAACTCAGTGACCTTATCCATTTAAATTAACCGAAAAGTTATGGACGTGAGGGGGGGAAGATATTTTTCAAAGACCCAAATTCACATTTTGCGCAATTTACTGGGAACAGAAGGTTCTCAAACCTTGAAGACGGCCATTAGCATTTCACAATATTTTAGCATTTAATATGTAGCCAGGTCATTTTTAAGTACCAAAAGAAGAACTCTTCAGACAGAATGTATTCTAAAGATACGTGCTAGAAATGCTACAAAATCTTGTCATTACAGGTGATAAAAATGTTAGCTGATGTAACGATATTTGGGAAAAAAATGTGGACAACATTCAAATTCCAGCAGAAAAGTAGACTGACCTTTCATAATGAAAATGACTAACCACATACTAAAAAAAAAAAAAAAGAAAAGATCAGACACGTTAAAGCATGTAAAAATGAGGAAAGACGCAGCAGCATGTCCAGCACTGACTTCTCTAACAGTAACAATAAGTCAAAGGACTGTTGTGGATTGTTGCAGCGCCCTCCCTTTTTTCCTACTTTCCTCAGTTACTCATTTTCTTGCTCTACTAAAGAATCCTATCGGTAAAAGCTTTAAGGTCAGACCTTGATGTGCACTAGAGACAGTGTTCTACACTGGGGTGGATAAAAAATTCTTTCATTTTCCGTTTTTATTTCTAGTTTTAATTTGACTTGATCGCTTGTTGCACTTTGACTTGCAACAAGTGTTTCCTATGTGAAGATGTCACATCCAAAAGTTAAAAGACTGTAAAAATCAAAGTTTCTAGATACTGAACTTCACAGCCTGCCTGACCATGCAGGGACCATCTTGCCCTACATGTAAAGAACAGATGCCTACAGAAAACCCTCTCTGGAAGAGCTCTTCTAGGAGGGCTTTATTCTAAAATTAATCAACCAGTGGCATCAGTGACTACAGAGACAAGAAAGAAAAAGGTATGCATTGAACTGCCAAACCTGTTGTGTGGAAGGGCTAAATGGAAAAATCTGTACATTCCACTAAAACTAGAACGCTGCAAAGGGATGAAGAAAGGAAAGCTTTTTTAAGTGCTTCATAGTTTCATATTATGGCTCAAAAAAGACTAAAACCACCAAAGAGTAACCTCTATGTGGTAGATTTTCAAATCCCACAATGAAAACACTCCCTTCCTCCTAGTAAGACCTATTCCACACAAAGTAATTTCAGCAAAAAAAAGTAAAAATGTCATTACTCTATGCACCAACCTCTAAAATAATGGCATCTCAACAGTGGCGGGCTGTAACTCAGTGCTTTACATAGCACAACAAATGCCGAGAATTTACAGGTACGCTGATGTCTGTAAATGTTATTAAGTGCAACAGGCTTTCTTTCATCTCTTCACAGGCTGAAGGTAATACCTAACCTATGCAAATTCCATTTTAAAACCTCACATCAGACACCACATTGCTTTCTGGTGACACCTTTTACCTGCTGTGTATGTGCAGTGTTTTATTTGTGAGGCTTTTTTGTAAAGCGTATGCACTGTTGGCAATTGCTTTCCTGAGAAAGTCTTTCAATCTTTTATTCTCTGTTGGGCCAGACATCTCTGCCTGTGTTTATACTAAAAACAAAGGTCTTGCAATTACAAAAGTTTTGAAAAATTACTGGAGAAAAGAATCGATGACATTTTCAGGAGAAGATCCTTCATTGTCCTTTGCACTAGAGAAGTTTCCAACTGCAAGTATTGTTTAATTTAATCTCACAGCATCACGAAACAACAGAGTTATTACCGCATATGCCCCAATGCATTTAGTTTCCTTTCTATGCAAAAATTCTGCAGGTAATTTCTGTTTGAATGGCCAGTTCTTCATGTGGAAAGAAAGCTCAGACAATGTCTTGTTGAATAAAACAGGCTTGTTTCATGATTCATTACACCTCTTTTTGTCCTTACCTGTAAGCCAGCTCCTCTCAGCTCCATACCAAGGCCGAATGCACAATGGAAGTTGTGCAGAGCCATAAAAATAACGCTGCAGATTCTCACGCATACAGTAAAATGCTCAATAAAAATAAGAACATTTTGCAAAAGGTACTAATAGTCTCCATTTTAGAACTGATTTTTCCTTCTGCATAGGCTCATTTTTCTTTATACTTAAACAAAATGACAGATGTTCATAAAAATGATATTAAGGATTCCTTTTGGCACTTCTGTTCAGTGTTCTCATTTATTACTCTTCTGGTAATAGAGTATGCAATGTTATTCTTATGAAACCAGGATCATCAAAATTGCCAGGTGTCTGATGTGTGATCATTCCCTCTATATGCAAAGCAAAGTGTTTCCAAATGCATTAGTCTGGTGAATTCTATGCTTACGGCTCAATTCTTCAGTGTATTGTGTACTTTGATTATATACACCTTAACTCTATGAGTTTAATGTCAATAATGTTCAGCCTCCTGTAAGAGCGAGCCCTTAAAGAAAAAGAAATTCTAATTGTGATTCCTACAGTGAATAGGTTTGCGTTCTTGAGCAAATCTATAAACTCAGGTTCCAAACTATAAAATCCATACACGTTTTCAAGCTCTAAGAAACAGTCTTTTTTGACAGAAATGCTAGGCTGCGGATAAAGTCTGCAGTACAGTCAGTGGGAATAATAGCTGTCTAAATATAACGCTAGGCACTTAAATTCAGATGCCTGGAAATGGTGCTGCTTGTGCAATCTTTTGCCTATGAATGATTCACACTGCTCCTCTTCCCCCCACATCTACCCTCTTCCCTCCAAAAGAGAAAAAAAGAAGAAAGAAAGAAAGAATAATAATAAAAAAAAGCCCAGATCCATTCATTTCACAAAGTGGACCTCTCTATGGATAGATCAGGCTACGGTGTGAAAGACAGCAGCAAGCAGGATGGAAAAGTTGAGGAACATGTGGTAAAGGAGGCAGTTGATAGCTAAAACCCACTATATAGACACACCGCGTGTGTGCCGTACATATCCATGTCACACCTCCTTTGTGAGGCTAGCAAGTAAATTTTCATGGTTGGTGGAAGAATGGGACAATCTGACAGGAGCTTTGCAGACATTCAGTGGCAGCGAAAGAAAGGGGACTCTCAGGGAACTCCCAGCCCCTGAAACACCATTTGCTCTACGAGGGAAACCCTCTTTGTGCTTCCCTGCATTTTCTGCCTTCTGCTGCCTTCAATCTCGTCACCTACACAGTCCGCTTTCTTATTCACCTCCTTGTTTCCCTTCCCCAAATACCTTCAACTTCAGCCACCTTGTGCGAGCATCCCCAATGCTCCAGCACGCTCAGCCCCTGTCCTCCATCCACCGTCTTGCCACCTCCATTCCAACTCCCCCTTCTTGTCGTAGCTTCAGAGCGTCTCCGTTCCCACCTCTCTGTTCTCTGGCCATCTCATATTCCCCGTTTCTAATGGCCCCAACTCAAGGAAAACCACTAGCAATAAAATACTTTATAAGCTAATGCATCCTTTAACTGTTTATGTGTAAAAGACGACACTATTTTAGTTGATCCGAGCGTGATCCTTTCTAAATATTTCGAGTGCTATTGTAGCTGAGTAAAAATATCGCAAATATACATTCTCCTTTCTCATAGAAAAAGAAGTGTTCCTAATGACTTCAGTGTCACTATAAGGATCACATTTATTGGCATATTTCTAGTTTTGGATAAACTTTAATATTATCGCCGTAGCCACAGGGCAGTTAAATGGTAACAGATTCTTAAGAAGGATAAATCCATTTACCTCCCAAATAACAGAGGGATCCTGCCCTCCAGCTACTTACTTCTGCTTCTCGTCTAAAAGTTTTACTCCTTCACTAAGAACTGAACAAGAATTTGTTAAAACAAAGGAGTTTGTGCGATGTATCATTAGCAACGAGTAGTAGTGAGGAGGTTGGGGGTGGAGAGAGAAATCTCCTAAGGTGGACCAGAGAGAAACTCCATTAATGGCAAAACTAGTTAGGAAATCCTAACCTTCCTACGTTTGTCCCTGCCACCTCCATGAAACTTTTCATCCCTTCACTTATGCCTCTTCGGAAATCAACTAATTAGGTGACCACAGTCTGAGTGAGAAAGCATGAAATGAAGTAGAGGACAGAAAAAAGCAGGGTAATAAAAAAAACTATACTTAATTTTTAGAAGATGATTGCTATTATGAGTCAAAATCAACAAAACTACTTAGGAGTAGCATGGCTTCTCCCTCCACCCCGCCCTGTGACACACAGTGCAAAACTAGACAAAGAAAATAGAAAAAAATACAAACCCACAAAATAACAAAACTAGATTTCTAATAAGTTCCTGCTGGACTTGTGTGAAAGATGAAATAAGAGGGACTTATACGAGGATTGTGAAACAGACATTGCTGAAGAAAAGCTACCTCTCCAAAGCGCAGTATTTCAAATCCTTGTGTCTAAATATGTGGGTGAAACTGTTTTTTCACAGACAGAATTTTCAAGACGACGTAAGCAAAACAACATTTCTCCTCTGGATTCATATTTTGATAAAAAAATCACTCCAATTTTCCATTTAATACAGCCTGAGACAAAGATCTGCTGTGGGTTTCATCACAAATACAGCACAAAAGTTATAACAGCAACTCCAAAATGCATTTCACCATCAGAAGTATCAGAAAACCCTAATTATAGCCTACCTAATTTCTCCTAATAATGTCTATAGCGTACATGCAAACACATATCTTACAGCAATCAGTAAGCACTCTGCCAAATCAATACCTCAAATAATACTAAAGCTAAAAAAAAAATAATAATCCAAATAAATACTGCAAGTCTTCATACGGTAGTTGCTTAAGAAGAGAAACTAAATTTCATTATTGGAGTACTTTGAAAACCTCAGGTGAAAAGAACGCAGAAGTGAAATGAGTTTTATGTATCAGGATGCCCCGTATTAATCCTAAAAAATTTACTTGGGAATTACATGAACGAGATTCTGCAATTATCCTCCAACATGTTCAAGGTTATGGCTGCACATGCTCTGTATTATTTTTTTCAGTGCAAACCGTGCAAAATCAGAGGCCTTGGAAACGAGCAGAGCATTCGGATGGCTACAGAAGACCTGAGCAGCATGTGCAAAGCAAAATCCGTCAGCCAAAGGTGCGCGACTCATCTTGGCACTGATCAAAAAACTTCCAAGGCCTACAGACAGGAAATATTGGTTTTCTTCTCTTGCTATTATTGGTATATCTCAGCTGCAAGATGGAGATCCAGATTTGCATATAGCTAAGTAAAGAATTTAATGTCAGGCCAAATCTCTATTTTTTACATAATTCACCTTTACATAATTCACCACTGAACTCATGGAAGATATGTTTCTTCGTTTAACAGGGCTAAAATGAAGCGATTAAAAATGACTCCAGCACTTCTTGCACTTTAATCTCCACGTCGTCCATCATCCGTCTTGTTCATTTAATGACAAAGTACGTTCTTCCTTCATTGTTTACGTATTCTTTTTGTTACCGCTTTTAACCTAGCAAAATAATATAGCTTTTTTCACTCCATGTCAGATAACATTGTGTATTCATTCAAAGCCTGGTTTTTGGCAAGAAACCCGAGTTTTCTTATAAGGTTGTAAGCTTATCAAGGGTAGCTGTTACAGTGTTGCCCTTGCCTCTGTTTTATGAGCATTAATTATCAACAGTATGAGGGAAGAGAAGTACAGCAGCGTTCCCTTGCTTTGGGAGGTCTATCCCTCGATAATGACTTAAAAACAAAGTCACTTCAAGCTTGAAGGGCAAATTTAGCACTTAACAGTCATGGGGAAATATTAAAAATTGTTCCCCACTTTACAGCCCATCTCCCTGATGAGGTTATTACAGTGTAAAACTGAAAAAATCAGAGGTTAAAATAAAACCCTTCCCCCCCTTTGGACTGAAAACAGCTCAAGACCAAAATAACCTATTTGATTTTTGTCATTCCGTATGAAAAAGCTTCCTTCCTTTCCACAATTTTATACTCCTCTAGTTCTTTTAACTAGTCACAAGGTAGATTTCCGTGTCAATTTACCAGTTTTACAAGCTGATTGATGCCAAAGTCGGTGCCAACTGCTACCCAGGGAGTTACAGTTTATTCCTTCTCAGTAGTGAAGTGTGAATTTAAGGGCTGCGGTACTGTTGTCACAGCAGTGGGGCAGAAGTCCTCCAAGCTCTCCAAAGCACACACAGTGGGAAGAACACAAGATGATTTCCAGGGCGAGGAACAAGAAAAGGTGTGGAAATCTCTCAGGTACATCCTGGGTGGGATGGAGGTTAGACTGGAGGGCTCCAAGTCTTTTCGTGGCTGGATTCCTGCCTCTCCACATCAAACCCGCTAATTTTATGCTGACTAGATACGCTTTGGATATAGTCATCTTGCTCTATTTTGATGGTTTCTTAATTTCTCTTTCTACATTTTGCTTCAATGCATAAGCTTCACCTCCCAGCAAGCATCATACTTCAGATGCTTTTGGGAGCGGTTTGGTTCTTCCTCCCTATTTCTGATGGGGAAAGAAGGATGTAGCAATTAATTACCTTGCAAACACAAGATCATCTCTGGTCATCTATCATCCGTGTAGTGCCTCTACTGTATTATGGTTATCGTAAGTCAGCAGACACATGGGTCTGGTCATCCATCTCTGTAGCAAGATGCCTGTGGGAGAAGATGTAAGTAAAGCAGACTTCTTGTCTGAGGGCATCCAAATCAGTCATAAAGCCTAGCTTTTTTGTTCATGAGCTACGCTGATTCCTAGGCATTATGGCCCTCACGATGAAGAAAACCGGGAGAGTGAGTGGAGTTCAGCAGTGGTTACAGTCTGTAGAAAGTTCATAGCCCACAGCATCTGCACATAAATAACAGGCCATAATGGTTGAAGGCAAACTGTGTCCGTTTGGGAATTTCAGAGTAAACTGCATCCTGGGACGGGGCTCCGACAAGCACTCGTTGCACTCGGGACTTGAGGACAAAATCTCGGGACCTTGGGCATCGGAGAAGGTCACCCAGCCTGCAGCTTGAACTCCGAAGCATTTTCATTCTCCTGCACATTACGAGCAGCCCTTGCTATAGCGGCGTACATGCTGGTACGTTGACCTTCATTCTTTTATTTTCCAAGCTATGTAGCACATTAGTAGAGGAAAGCTAATGCAATTGGCATCAAAGAACGTACATGCTGTCTGATGGGCTGGCCTGCTGC
The DNA here is from genome assembly GCF_028500815.1 of Rissa tridactyla. Classification (NCBI taxonomy): domain Eukaryota; kingdom Metazoa; phylum Chordata; class Aves; order Charadriiformes; family Laridae; genus Rissa; species Rissa tridactyla. Next base: position 4,480,553 of record NC_071471.1, read on the forward strand.
CAAGCCTCTAATCCACCATGTGACTGACAGGACTTCAGTCCCCAGGCGAAAGCGATTTTTAACACAGTTTTCTATTTCTCTGAAGTTATCAGCAGTTTCATTCAGATCATTCAGATCAAATGCCTAGAAGGTAAGTGATTATTTAAGGAATTATTTTCCACGAGAGCCTTTGGTCCTAGCGTTCATTCTGATAGTAGTTGGAAGGCAAAAATATACTTTGGTTTTCTGATGTTGAGCTTTTCTGTACCAACTAGTGCCAGATGAGGCTTATGCTACACGCACATCCACAAAATAGTTTGGACTCTTTATATACATATAAAAAAAAAAAAAAAAAAGAAAAAAGCTAAAAGCAAAGTTCAGAGCTAAATGTGGTATTCATACCAGGGGTCATCTAAGCAGATAAAGCCAAATCCAAAAAAAAAAAAAAAAATCTTCTATCCTTACACCGCAGTTTAAAATACCAGCATGTATTACAGCTGCATCCATGGCGTTTGCCTACCAAGTGCTCAGATAGGAATGAAGGAGGAGGAAGCCGGGATTCAGCAAAGCACTGCAGCATGTACTAACTTTCCTCATAAAAAGTGTCCTGAAGAAATAAAATTAAATCACCTCAATGGCTTGTAATAGAACTTTAACTCAGCTAAAGCTTTGAGCTAAATCCACCTAGACCTTTTCCTTACAGTGAGTTCACAGAAAAGACAGACAGTCTCTTAATATTAAAAAGGCCAAATATCATTAGAATAAGAACCAGAATAATTAACTCTTTAGAACAGAGAAAATTCAAAGTGATTACGTACAATAGAGAATGCACGAAAACTGGATTTAGAAAAGATGTCCCCCTTCCTCCTCTGCTGGTCTAGGCTGTTCCTCTCCCCCATTTGGTGTCAATCCCCGTGTAGCGCTGCGGATCATGGCAGGCACTGCTCTGCCCCTAAGCTTCTGAGAAAATGTCTTTTGTCACCCAGAGGCCTGGGGGGGTGTATCTTCCCAGCCCCACTCAGCACCTCCCTGGTTTCTCTGTGCTGTAGGCTCTCTCCTTGCTCACAGTCTTCACGCTCCATCCCCTTTGCTGTCTCCCCACAGCCCTCCCGGGCACCCTCAGGACTCCCGAGCGGCGGCATCCCCTGCCTCCCCCCTGCCCGACCCTCTCTGCAGAGGAGCGAATGGCACAAACTGAACAAACACGCCAGACAAGCTGCCATGAGGCCTAAACCCAGGAATCCTCAGATGCTTTGGTGGCCAAAATCTCTCAGTGAAGCGTACACGGCGCATCCATAAATCTTGATCCAGGACCCGTAAGGAGTGATGCTCTTGTTTAAATCTATGCCCCTCAGAAGTGCCATCGATTTCAAGAGGATGACTTAGGCGTGTGAAGTAAAGCACATACATTTTGCGGGCTGCAGGTTTAGCTTTCATAGGAAGCGATAAAGGAGATTTACGGCATTGCTTTTTCACCTGGGTTTTTACCCCATTTGTCCAGCTGGGTAGAAAAATGACCAAAGCTAGCCAGCAACTACGGTGAGTGTTTGAACAGGCTTTCACTGCACAGGAATATGAACAAAGTCAATACTATTTGACGTTCTCATATTTATGGAGATTTTACGCTCCTTTCCTTTCTTTTCAATGTCCCACACGAGAGGGTCGGGTTCCCAGCAAAGACAATGATCCTCAGACCAAGCAGTGACGAAATGCCTAATGAATGACAAACACTGCCAAAATACCTTACGACGTAAATATGAGATACAAATAAATGTGGATATGCACCCTTTGCT